>NW_026585686.1:6888681-7049727 GCF_907164565.1 Psammomys obesus | reverse complement strand
AGAAAGAAAGAAAGAAAGAAAGAAAGAAAGAAAGAAAGAAAGAAAGAAAGAAAGAAATATTTTTTAAAAGAGCCTGTAAGTGATGGGGAGGCTACCTAAAGAGAATTTTACTAGACTGACTATAACACAAATAACACAGCAATAGATAATTTAAATTTGTAACTATTAGTGAATGAAATTAAAGTGTAATATACACCCTCCCCTGCCAAACTGGGAGACTTATGTGAACAGATGCAGCCACTCCCAGCTGCTTGGCCTGCTGCACAAAGCTCAACTCTGCTCTGAAGCTCAAGGCTTCCCCACAGGGCAGGCACATGCTCCAAAATCAGCACCTGGAGATCCCAGGGGCATACCCGGCCACGCTGTAAAGACACGTCTGCACGGAGGTGAGCGTCATTCCAGCCTCCACATACTAAGTCAAAAACTGCAAGAAAGGCTGATATCTTAGGGCTCTGCTTCATCATTCATACAAATGCAAGCCAGTGTCCTTGTTTTTCTTCAATGCCCACGTGTATGCTATGTTCAGATAGTGTACATAACCACATATACTTGAATAGCCATAGATGCGAATGGCTTCTGTTTATTAATTAGAAAGTCCTGAGGTAAGCTTACATTCTTACCAAAAGGTCAATTCTGAATTTCTTAACAAATCCTATATGGTGAGCTCAGTACAAACAGTTTTACTCAGGTTTTATAATTTTTTTCCCAGTAGAGATCTAGGTACTAAAATTCAGAGACAAACAAACAAAAGCATAACACACAAAAATATCAGATGCAGTATTTAACTTAGAAAACAGAAATCCCAGAGGAGGTTTAAACAGCCTCATTATTGTCTTATTTGTTGCTTTTTATTTACATATTTCAGTTGTCAGGCCAGCTTGCCAAACTTTGATTCAACAAAAGAGTAAACTGCTTAGAAAAAAAAGAGGCAGACTTAGTCAGTATGTTGTGCTGCATATAGCCAGTGTCTGCCCCGTAAAAATATATGCTTCTCAGTATGCAGATTGTGTAATCCCTGTAAGTAATAATTACTCCACTAAACAATGCAATCTGTCCCACTGGCAAGAAGAAGTGTGCAAAGCTACGGATTCCGATTCCCACGAGGAGATGGAATCAGCTTCCAGCCAGAGGCCGGTCAGGGATGAACACAGTCCAGGCAGGCTGCAGCCAGGGACCTCTAGTGTGCAGGCAAGGAGCGGCTGTTCACTCAAGACCTAACCGTGCAAGCAAATCCAGGAGGGTGCCTGGTGGCATGGGCAAAGGGACAGCTGCACCTCAGACAAAACACAAAATGCTCTGCAATGTCCTGGCCCAAAGTAACTGTTAATCAGCAAAAGAAGAAAGCAAAGCCAGACCTAATGAAACAGGCTCCCAATGTCCTCATGTCTGGGGCCCTTTCCCACTGAATTCAATGAATGAGGAAAACACAGAAAAAGTGTCCTCAAGTCTCTTTATCTTCATGTTCATTTACTGTATAGTTCCAACAGAGAAATTATATCCACACACCAACTGCCTAGACGCCTTGCTCTATACTCAGTCACTGTTGGACACAACAGTTAAATCAGACAGTGAGTAGCATTTCCATACGCCATGGTTTTCTTCAAAGTAACATCTGTCCCGAACTTGGTAAGTACCACACCCACACACTTTAGGTTTTTCTCTAATGTGGACACACACACACACATACACACACACATTTGCTTTATAAATCACTTCTCAGAGATTCTAAACATATCAACAGAATAAGCAGCCAATATAAAAGAAAAAAAATGACTGAAATAAATGTAGAAATCAACAATAAGTGAAAAACAAATGGTGAAAATACAGAGAAACACACAGTCTCTAGCTATCAGAAAATCCAAATTAAAATACATACCAACGTGCCTATTTGTACTTAAAATTTTGCACAGGTTTTTAAAATGTTACTTTTGAATGTTCTAGGTAGGGCATATCACCAAGAAATAATAGAGTATTAGCATGCACACTAAGAATCGTTTTTAAGGCACAGACAGCAGATGTGTCACACAGTGACTACACATACACGCCTTCCATCACAACCTTTATGTATCCTTAGATGTCACGTTACATAACTAAGTTTCAAATAGCTAGTAATTGTTACATTATAACAAAAAGTTTTACTATCTCCTTTTGCATAACCATCAGTTTAAAAAAAAAGGCACAATAAAGTCACTTTACGTTTTCCAAACAATCAAACAACATAAGTGAAACTGTACTCTGATCTGATGTGAATTTGTGGCTGGAGAAATCTGACATCATTAATACGTTATGTGGTTGTTTGAAGGAGAATGGCCTCCATAGCCTCACATATTTGAATGTTTGGCTCCTAGTTGGTGGACTGTTTGGAAGGATTAGGAGGTGTGGCCTTGTTGAAGGAGGTGTGACACTGGGTGTGGGCTCTGAGGTTTCAGAAGCCCATGCCAGGTCCAGTCTCACCATCTATCTGTCTCTTGTTAATGGATAAGATATAAGCTCTTAGCTACCACTGCAATGACACACCTGCCTGCCTGCCTGCTGCCATATTCCCTGCCATGATCATGGACTAATCCTCTGACACTGTAAGCAAGCCCCGAGCTAAATGCTTTCTTTTTATGGTTACCTTCCTCACGGTGACTCTTCACAGCAAGATAACAGTAACTAAGACTTGCTACTCCTATAATTCCCAGAAACTCTGATCTCGAAAAGGATACACACAGACATTTCTCCAAAGTGAAGTAACATTTCTGTTGTACCTTGGGAGGAGATGATGGGAGGGAGGGGCCGTAGTTCATGACATCACTACAACTACTATCATGAAGAGATAAGGCAGAAGCTTGCGTAGAGTAGACACTGTCGTTATCGGGAGATGATGGAGACTCAAATCTTGATTCAGCTCCTGACTCAGCATCAGCTGCATCTATCTGGGAATAAAGTAGGACCAGCTGGTTACCGCACCCTATCACACATCACTGTCACAACTTGAGCTAGAAGGCACAGTTGTGCCTTTGTCTTTTCTGTTTTCCGCATGGGCTTTCCTCCTCTTAACTGCTTGAAAGATGCACTGATACAGCAGCACAAGATTTCATCCCATCAACTTAAGAGCTAAAGGGAACAATTAACAAGGGGATTAATCAACTCTAAGTTTAAATAGTTATATAAGCAAGGAAAATACATAATATTTTATGATGTAAAGAATTAGGTTATCCAACCAAGGACAATGTATGGAGATGACCTAAAACCCAGGCTCAGATGTAGCCCATAGACTCAGTCTCCAAGTGGGGTCCCTAGGAAAGGAAGCAGGGGCTTTTTCTGGCATGAACTCAGTGGCTGGCTCTCTGATCACCTTCCTTTGGGGGTGGGGGTGCAGCCTTGCCAGGACACAGAGGAAGACAATGCAACCAGTCCTGATGAGACCTGATAGGCTAGGGTCAAATAGAAGGGGAGGAGGACCTCCCCTATCAGTGGACTAGGGAAGGGGTATAGAGGGAAAAGAGGAAGGGAGAGTAGTATTAAGAGGAGATGAAGGAGGGGGCCACAGCAGGGATACGAATTGAATAAACTGTAATAAATGATGATAATAATAATAATAATAATAATAATAAAGAAATGGGCTAACTGATTACATCTTAAAAAAATTAGGTTGTCTTTCTTCATATTCAACTAATAAACCATTATTCATAAAGGTAGCTTCGTGATTGTCTATTAGGCTAAGATGGAGAAACCAAAGAGAAACTTTATGTTTGAGCTAGAATCACACTAACATTGAAGTGGCCAGATTCTGGACTAGTTACCAGAGGCAGTAAGTAATAAGCATTTTAACACTAGCAACCTACATTTACTATGAAAAGTTGTTAAAATGCTGCAAAATATTTCAAAGTGATTGTCTTAAAATATAATTCACAAGCTGATAACATATTTCAAATATTTGTTCAAATTCACTAAAAAGTCACTATGTAGATATTATCTTCTACAAATATACATTGTATAAAAGGATCTGGGTGATAAATACTTTGTGTGTGCTATCTAGACAGATAGTATTAACTGAAACTTATGCCAGCTTAAAATAGATAAAGGTTTGTTTTAAAGTCGTACTGAAAAGAATACTCAAATAGAACTTTTTTCACTATTAATGATGCCTTTAAATCTTAAGAGATTCTAAAATTCAGTTACCTTAATTACTGTATAGATGAAATATAAGGTCCCAAGAAGTTGAGTGACCAGTTTTAAAAATAAAAACAAAACAAAACAAAACAAACAAAAAACAACAAAAACAGAGCTCTTTAGAAAGACTGAGGACTCTTGTAACTAATACAAGGAACTCAACTTCAATGAGTATGGAAGTAATTCTCAATTGTCATTCATGTAATGGGGTTCAAAAATGTCTCCTAAACCCTAGAGAAGATGAGTTGAATATGACTGCATATGGCTTTAATCCCAGAACTCAAAGGCAGAGGCAGGTGGAAGGATGACTGTGGGTTGCAGACAAGCCATGGCAACATAAAGACTGTCTCCCAAAACAAAAATGAATGAAAAAAATGAACGAATGATATCTCTGTGTCCTGAGATGTTTCAAAGTGAATTTCTATGGCAAGGTATGACTTAACATCATAGCACCTCACAAAGTCCACATCACTCTAGATTAGATTATAATGCCCCTGGAGGGGAAAAAGTCACCTCATATTTTAAGTAGGTGAAGGTATTAAACTTACAGTAAATACATCCAAACTTAATAAAAATAGCTACTCAAGAACTTATAATTTTAAAACACTATCAAAAAGAATTATTTCCCTTCCAAATTAGTATTGGCATAATATATTATGTCAAAGACCTACTTCATGTTCCAGTTTAAGGCAATTTTTGCACATTGAACTTCCACAAACACCAAATAAGCAATTCAATAAAACTGTAGCAGAATGAGTTTTAAAAGTAAAATTTATATGAATTTAAAAAGAAGCCTTGATTGGTTGTGGTCACTAACCATAGCCAAGTCGGCCCTGAAGAGGGCTTTGTCAGGCAGGCCTGGCTCCTTGCAGGAGGGTGGTGGGCAGAAAAAGGCATCCTCCTTAGCAGAAACATATCCTTCTTCTGGTGAAATCTGCAGGCATTGGTGTGGAGAATGGGTTTTCAGGAAAGAAAGAACAGCAAAGATGGCGGGAAAGGAGAAAGGGGCATAAGCCAAAGAAGAAAAAGGGATGATGAGCCGTCAAGTGATAACATATGAATTCAGTATAGAATGAAAACTACAAAGTTAAGCAAACACTGATCCTAATCATTTCATTTAAAAGGATTCAGAGGCCTTTTTCTTAGCATAACCACCAACAATTAGATGAGTATTCCTTTCTACTATTTTTTTTATTCTTCTTACAAATGATAATAAAATCAATGGATTTTATAATAACTTTATGGTCATATAACTGATAAATATTCTGGCTAAATAATGAAAGGCAAAACTTAAGTATTAAGACTTTAATACTTTGTCAAGTGTTACTATAAAGGATGCAATTTACTTGAGAAGGAATGTTACTGAGGACACGGTGCTCTCATCCAACTTCTCTATAGTGAGAGCACCTTTTCCTAGGTAGTCATTAGAATTCCTGTAAGAAACTTTGAAAACACTTACAACAATCGCTTGCTCCCTACAATTCAGGGGGGCACAACACGTGATCTTAAATCCAACACAGCTTACAGGAGGACCAAATAAAACTAAAGTGTTCAGAGGTGCCATCTGCTTGAATGCTCCTCCTGAACTCACCCTGTGAGTCCACTAAGACACTAACAACTCCACACTGGTATTTTACTTTCTAATAAAAAGAGAAAATACCAGTTGTCTTACCATATCACCTGGTGTCATTAACCCATATAGAACTTTTATACAAAAAAAAATATTTTATTTGCTCACAAATTTAAGATTATTATTTATTGAGCCCCACTTAAGTGACAGAAATACTCAGATGTTTCACTGCAAAGGGAGTATGAAACATCAAATATTGTTTTGGAACTATAAAAAAAAACTTTGACTCTAAGTGACTATTCTGTTCTCCCAGCCATTTCCCTTGCAGATATACAAGAAGTCTATAAAATCCACGTCCTTACAGGCAAAGGCTTGGCCACTCCTATCCGCACCATCCCTGAGGGCGCTCCCTTCAGGGCTTCCACTGCCTCTTCAAGGCTGCTGTTTTCCAGGTTAATGTCATTGACAAACATGAGTCTGTCTCCAGGAAGAAGTCGACCATCCTTTTCAGCAATGCCACCAGGTACCAGAGAACGAATGACTATCACGGTGCTTGCTGGGTCGATGGGGTCCTAACAGAGCAGGATGGGGAAGAGCAGTCAGCTTAATCAGACGCAGGAAATATATTTTACAAGTTGCCCCCTCTAAATGCTTCAAGTGCATTAAGGTTTTCATATGAGGTTCTAACAAATACTTAGAACAAATACTAGTATCTATTTCAATTTAGAAAGGTCAAAAGAGTTCAGCAGAAACAATGGAAGCCTCATTTACTACTGTTGTTAAATAGACCTCTAGATAAGGCTAGATAACTTCAAGATGGAATTTTGGCTATTTTAACTTTCGGACACTGCTAAGGTTTTAAGCTACAACTTGAAGCTAGAGGTCAAGGGCATTATTAGTAACAACAGCATTTGAAGAGTGGATAGATGCACTTTGAAGTAGGTCTTCTCCTTTAGATATGAATAAATACAAAAAGAAGATATGCAGCATTTGTGCTACAAGCACACCGTCTGGAGTCATCAGAAACAGCTTGCGTTCAGAACTTTCAAGAGTAATACCTGCGTTCCATCAGACAGCGTTTAGCATTTCCACATTTGCCCAGCAATAAATAGATAAATATATAGATATATAAATCTCTCTCTCTCTCTCTCTCTCTCTCTCCATGGAAGGGTGAGGCTGCACTGAGCCAATTTAAACCATGGATTTAGTAAAATGACAGGAATGCCATGGTATTTATGGTATATCCAAGTATACGTTCATCTTCATATTATATAAAAGAAACAAATAGCTAATACTTTATGGCTTGCCACTAAAATGAAAGCCACAAATTAAGAACATGGAAATAAAAGATTACCCAATGACAGAAAGAACCTACTGTATTATGATACTCCTAAAATGTATTCTGTGGTTTCCTCAGTTTCTCGAATTGAAACATAAAACACATTTCAATTAATATAATGCTAAAACAAACCTTTTGTAATAAAAAGAAATCACACTGATTACATTATTATCCTGAGCAATTAATTTGAACAAAAAATGTCATTACTAACTATAAATAATATTTTACAGTTGCTAGTAACAATTTACTTTTAAAATACGGTATCCTTTCAGTAATTTAAAAAGGGGGGGGATAGTTACCTGATAGTCTAAAATGCTGAAGCCAAGGCCTCTGTTTCCTTTCTCCAGCTCTATGCACTGAATGCCAGCCTCCCACATGGCCAGTGGTGTTTGGACCTCCTCCACATTCTGATCCACATCAGGCATGGCCAGCATGGTATCCTCTGTCTCGGAGGACCCGATGAACTCTCCTAGATCGATATGAGGCTGGATAACAGAGCAAGCGTCTCTTATTTCAGAGGGAAGAGCTTTGACACTTGTAACAACACTGCATGAAAAAGGTTGGGTTTCTAGGTCTGTACCAAACAAGGTATTCTCAAAAACTCAAGTCATAACAGGCATTAAAGATATAAGTAAGAATTGTTATAAGCGTATTCAGTGGTTATATAAATACAACACAATTTATGGATTCCTTCTTGTATAAGTCTGAACCAACTCTATACAAAGAATTTTTTTAAGTATGATGTTGTTACTAACTAAAAAGAACACATGATGAGTAAGATAAATTCAAGGAAAAGTGGCTATGTGTATCGTTTTATATTATATGCAAATAAGGCCTCCAGAGTGCACAGAATTATGTGGATTACACTTGATACAGGAACTTGGCTTCAAATGTTAGCTCCTCTCAAGAAAAACATATCAAAGTGAAAATACGTTAATCCAACCACATTTATCTGTATGAACATATTAAATTTAAGAAAAATGTCAGGATAAAATTATTTTATTGCTTTCAATAATCTATTACGCTGCCTAGAGCTATGAACGCAGTCTTCCCCCTGCAACCATCCCATCAATACCACAAACCATATGCGTGAATAGACATGGCTCAGCCTTGAAGTAGCACACAATTAGAATTATGTTTCTTGTTCTGCCCTATTATGATCACCCATGTAGATAGTAAACTATGCACTTTATCCTTTTAAGTTGCAAAATTATTCTACTGTATTGATTCCCTCATCATTATGTAAAGGAAATACATTCCTCATGAGTTCTGACTAGAGTCCTCTGCTAAATGTGTACAGCACATCTTCCAAAAACGTGATTAGCTCTGTTTTTGGACATTGTGAGTCAAACAGATAAGAATAAGCAGATAGCTTTGATCACCTCCCCCTGAGAGGGGTGCAGCCTTACCAGGCCACATAAAAAAACAATGCAGCCAGTCCTGATGAGAACTGATAAACTAGGATCAGAGGGAAGGGGAGGAGGACCTCCCCTATCAGTCGACTTGGGGAGGGGCATGGGAGATGATGAAGGGAGGGTAGGATTGGGAAGGGACTAAGGAGGGGGCCATAGCTCAGACACAAAGTGAATAAACTGTAATTAATAAAACAATAACAATTTTTAAAAAGGCAAAAAAAAAGAAAAAGCAGATAGGAAAATGAACATCACAGAAAATCATTTGATGAGTTATGAGTTAACTTTCTCATATTCTCAAACTAAAATGCACAAATAAATTAATACATACACACTAAAATATAACTTTATATATTTTAGCTATTCACTAAACGGTTAACTGCACACCAGACATGGCTGGATAGGTATATAAAAGTATGCTTTTCCATCCGTGTACCACACATACACTGTTTGCATCCTCCACCAACTGGGACAGAACCAACGGGAAGGCTGCAAATACATAGTGTGCAGTGTTACCCACGGCCAAGCACACCGTGTGCAGAGGAACATACTCTCAAGTGCCCAGTGTGGAGCAGGACTTACTGTCAAGTATAGAGTGTGCAGTGGAACCTACTGTAACTATCTTCACCTGCAGAGAGTCTCCATGAGATGGGCATTCTCCTTTCCTACATCTCACAGAAACTGACATTCAGAAAGGTAAGGTGACTTAATCAGAATAAGCATCTATTTTTATTCAACGCCAGGCTGTCTGACTAGAAATTATGTGAAAAAAATCAAGTATTAGAAAAATAAAAAATGGCTTAACATTCTAACACTACTAAGCCTTGCCATTATGTATTCAAATTAGTCTTGTTTCTGCAAATACGATACCTTTTCTGTTAGTTCAAGATCAGCTATATCCAGGCTATCCAATTCTGATGAGGTACTGGGTGGCCCAGATCGACGGCAGCACACCATTGTCACATCTATAGGCAATTCTTTTAAAATATTGACCACATCTTGATGATTTTCCCCAAGCAAATTTATACCATTCACCTGCAGAAAAATGCACATGGTCCACACAAAGTAAGTTTCATAATACAAAGGTCTTGCTTGTGTTATACTTCTTTTTCACAATTGTGTATTGGGAACATGGGTGCACCATTTTTCCAGGAACATAAATTTCACTATGGTAATCACTGTGGCTCTACCATGCCTGGAACTGAAGTTAGACTTGAGTATTACTAAATGGCTCTATATGAAAGTTTGGAATCTGGCTGTAACTGGGGCTTCTCAAGCACTCATGGCAAAACTTTGCCTCTCTCTAGCTTTGATCTGCATCTGTACAGTAGGAAGACAGAATAAAAATATGCCCAAAGGATGCAGGAGAAAAAAAAAAACTACAAAGAATTAGCATTTAATGAATTTACTAAGAAAAACTGGAAATGGGATATATAGTATGCTAATGTGTTTTTAAAACTGGAAATACTTTTTTCAATTTTTTTCTTATTTCTGCATTTAAAAAACATTGACAGATTGCAGAGAAACAAATACCAGTAGATAGATACTGAGTGACAAGAACTGAGCGAGTGGGGACAGAAAGGACACACTCACTGTTTGTCATTATTCTCTATGGAAGCATATGAAGGTGTTGCCTATCTGAGAACTGAATAAAAATTTAAAAAAAAAATGTCATAGAAAGTTGCACAGTCTCGGAAGCTAAAACAGCATAAAACACAACAAAACAAAAACCACTAAAAGGGAACATATGGAACTGGATCTGCAGCTCAGTGTGCACACATAGCTTTGGTACTCCTGTTTTGGGTTAACTTTATGACTTAGTTATTCACAGCAGCCGCTCCCATCTTGCATCAGCAGCAGAGAAAAGGCATCCAGAGCTCCTTACTTCCAGTAGTTCATCTCCACTGAAGAGCTTCCCACTGTGTCCCACGGGGCCTTCCGGTAGAACAGAGCGGATGAAGTGGTGGCCCACGGTCGCTTCCAGACTGATCCCCAGCCCACTGTTCTCACTAAACTTGTTCACGTGAGCCACCTGAAATGAGACAATCATCACATCTAACATTCTTCTCTTGTTTTTCTACTCATGTAAATATTGTAAGTTCATCCAAAAGAAAAGTCAAACTTCTCACAATAAGCTTCAAAAATCTTACTGTCAGCTGCCTATCACTGCCAGGGGGAAATCCTGATGTCTAATGGTTTCACAGACCAAGACTACAGGGAAATGCCCAGCCATGAGTATCCAGGAGCATTCTCAGAGCCTACTAAGGCTGATAGTTAATTGGAGGTAGGCAAAAATTATTGCAGACCTGAGCACAGCTGACTGCCTGGAAAACTGCATACCTGGGACTTGTATTTATGAATATTATGGGGTGCCATGTGTCATTCCTCATAAACAAATAAATCTAGCAAGCAAGACCTTTCATATCTTAATGGCAGCTGATGAAAGGCCAGTATCATAATGAAGTCACCTGACTCTGAGCTGTGACGTTGGGCAGCATTCCTCTCATCCCTGTAAACCCAATTTTGAGCTCAATTTCTCTAAGAAACAGCCAGGTCCCCACTGAAGCCACCAGCCATCTCAGCTATACTACGCCTCTATAATTATATGAATGCTTCCAAGCACATAACAGGCAAGGAGAAGGCAGAGCTACTACCCTTTACCTAAGCAAGAATTACAAATGAGGTGGTCTTGTCTTACAACTCACTTCTGCTCTTAAGAGAGTATGGGGAGTACCATCCAGACGAGGGGTAAACAGGGGGCATTAAAGGTTCCATCTTGATTCTGATATAGATGAAATGGCTTTTCAGGGACCCCCCCCCCATTCTATTCCAACCTAAACAGCAGGTATCTGCTGTGTATGCCAGCTACGTTACTCCCACCCACAAGGTCAGTGCTAAATTAACCACTCTTCACCTGGATCCCGTTGTATTCCTTCCCAAGTTAGAGTTACAATGCTCATGGCTATACTCACTCATTTTTTTATTTAACTGTTAAACACCTGGAGTTTTTAAAAATAGGTACTGCCATGCAAATGAACTGCAAGCAGGCTTAGCCATTAAGGTCAGTGCTACGTAAATGTTATCTGCTTTCTGTCACCTCTTCTAACCCAGAGTACAAGGGTATTCTAAATATGAAAAAATACACCTAATATAGTATTTTACTTAAGCTTTTGAATTCCCTGATATTTTAATGATATGTGTCAACTTTGTTACTTTTTATATTGAAAGCCATGATACACACTGCTAATAAAAATCAAACATTGCTGTAATTGATAGGAAAAGTAAAGCAGAATCAATATATTACAAAAGCTAAGTACATAAGAGTGATAAAGGAAGGGAGTGACAGTTAAGAGTATGGTGTACTCTTGTATGTCCAACTCTAGGGAAATGAAAGCAGGAGGATCTGGGACTTATGGTCCTCTTAGTCTATACAGAGAAACTGAGGCCAGCCTGGGCTACATGACATTTTGCCTTAAGTGGCTTTTTTTTTTTCAATAAGGAAAGAAGGACTGAAGGAAAGAATGTAGACAGGAAAGGAGCCGATTGTCAGAGGTCATGATAAGCTATAACTTATTCAATGTAAACTGATATTCTGTTCTGGTTCTTGGTATAAATCACATGCTTAAGAATCAGGAAAACCTCGTATATATGTAAGTAATATATATAAACATATATACATATGTATATAAACATATAAACATAAACATATAAACATATACATACATACATATAATTTATACCACTCCCAGAAAGAATAAAGTAAGATGACACATGAGTTCTTAAAAACTTGCAAACCATGTCTTTCAGGTCCTTGGCTATCATTACAGCTTTTGAAGAGCTCTAGACATTTAACCTCTCTCCAGGGCTCATTCCAGTGATTACCTTCATTTTCACCAAGAATTTCCTGCTCAGACATAGGTACAAGTCAGGAAACAGAAAGAAGAAGCTAACCTACCACTATTTCATAATTATTTCCCATAATCCGCTGCCACTTTGTTAGCAGAGCAGCCTCTTGCTGCACATCTTCAGCTTCTTCCAGCTCAGCTGACAACAAAGGATACCCTGAAATAGTTTAAGTAGTGAAATTAGTGCCAGCACATAACACTCACCTTCTACACCAGGAAAACAAAGCAAAACCTTTGTCTTGCACCTTGTAGACTCTTCAGCCAATACATAGTTTCCCTCATATTTTATTGAACTTTGATGGTCTAATTTAGACTAATGCTTGCATATGCAACAGTATCCTTTCTTAGTAGACAGCCTTTAAACTTTAACTAGTCTTTCTACTTAAGTCTCCATATATTATATAAAATTCATTAAAAGAACAAGGACCCTGGGTTACTCTCAGACCCACCAGCTAATCTACTATTACAATAAAAGTGAGGTCAGGAGAAAAGAGGGCTATGATATAACCTCCCACACAAAACAAATAAATGAATAACACACAACTCCATGAATGATGGGAAAATATAAATAAGAGTATGAAACAATGAAGAACTGAAAATGTATATTAAAATAAAACCTATAGTTAGAATCCCACTAATTTGCCAAAAAAGAAGAAAAACCATCAACACAGTGACATAAATATTCCAAATGCAGAAGGTGCCTCTGAAAGCTAGGACTGGTGAGGAGCACCTCTGTGTGTCTCTATTTCTATAAGACCTCTTCCACTGAGCTACAGCCCTAGCCCTACATAAATGTCACTTGGTGCTTACTCATAAAGGTTCCTCTCTCTTTAGAACCTCTGTACCCCACAGTCTTTAAATTAACCTAAGGAATATTCCAAAATTCAGATTCCTACTAGTAGCCTTCTCTCTCATCCAGGCTCATCATGCTTTATTTAATGATTCTGATTTTGAGAAGCTGGACAAAGTTGATACAAGTAGTTTGGTAATGTGCAAAGTCCTAGATTCAATCTCTAGCTTACAGAACAATGCAAACAAGACTGGAAACTATCCCTGTGAATAGCGTTTTCTCTTCAAATTTAAATTTAGTTATTGGGGGATAACAGTCAGCAGTGAGTCAGGCTCATAAGGAATCTTTACATCTAATTCTGGGAGCAGAGGTCATTTCTCCCAGCTCACCCTTAGTCATTCCTTTGTGCTCATACAGCTCAACAGGAATATATTGTGGAATTATAAATGGAATATGGGAAATCAGGTGATGTCTGAGATTCATATTTATCCAGCAAATCCAAGACCAGGACATTCTTATCTCCCAGACTACATTTCAAAAATTTAAAAATACAAGCAAAAAGCTGCAGAGCCCTGTCCTCCAACACTGGTGAACAGTCAAGTGGCCATGCTCCACTGAGTCACCTTCCTGAGGATGGGCAATGGCATCCCACCCTGTAATGATGGACAGGGTAGGTACACTGGAACCATTTCCAGGGTTCTTCTTCATTTAATTTTTGTAAATAATTCAAGGGCTCCTGGTTGTACATCTGGAGGTGATAACCCCAACTATACTTCCACACACATATGCAAATTTCTCATTAGCTGCCTTTTCCATAGCAAAATAGATGATTCTGAATTTAGAACAAAGCCCCTTGTGCCCATCTTAACTTCCTATTTCAAGATAAGTTCTTAGCAGTTTCATCCTTTCCCCCTATTCATGATATTCGCGTTAGCCTAAGTATTTTCTTTACTAATTAGTGAAAAAATGGCAGAATGTAATTAATATGTATGAACCCTACACATTTTTTCCACAGGATAATGTTACGTATACAAAACCTCTTTATACAATAAAAGAAAAGTACAACCAACAGCAGAAGAAATTTAATAATGAATCCACAAACACAGGAAAAAGGCTTCTGTGTACTTGCTGAAGAGCAAAATCCACACTACCAGAGAGAAATAGTTTTCCACTTGATCAGGGGCTTTAAACCACGAAATATCCAACAGTGGGACAGGGGAAAGAAGCAGGAAGCACATGGTATAAAAAGAGGGCATATTTGGTGTGAAATATGTTAAAACAATAGATCCTAAAAACCTACAGTGAGAAGAATTCTTAGACGGTCTTAGCAATTCCTCTACAGAACTGCTATCCAACCAAGTTCCCAACATTAAATATCAAAACAAGACAGTTTTACTCAGAAGTGGTAATGCATGCCTGAAATCCAGCACTCAGGGCTCAGCCTGGGCCATATAGCAACACTTCGCCTCAGAAAACAATCCTCACACCAGAAAACATATTTGTATTCCTAAATATCTAAAAGAGTCTGCATGTTTGTTTTTAAATACTTTCTATTTTACTATTAATGCTTCACAGTTGGGTAGGGACGTATGAAGTGTGTATACATGTATATATCTATGAAGGTAAAATTATCTGCATTACTAATAGATACCTCAAGAGTAACTCTAGTGCATATGTGCGTGCATGTCAGCAAGTGTGTGCATATGTCACAGAACAGACTGATTCAGCAAGAAAACTATCTCTCATGCTATAACTTAATTATTTTAATCTAAAAAACCACTTAATCCTATTGACAAATACAGATTTATTGATCTCACATTTCCTAAGAGGTTAGCAATGTCTATAATGGTTTTCTTAAGTCACAGTCTGTCATAAAGGCTTAATCTCTTTGCAAGCACCCTGTCTGAGACATAAGAAAACCAGAGCTTGGCTCTAAGTGTTACCTTCTTCTTCAATTGGCAGTATGCTGGCATTTCTTCTCAATGATAAAGATTCTTCATCTTTTTCATGATTTTCTTAAAGATAAAATATTTTAATAGATATATCTACAGGATAATAAAAGCAAGTGATTTTTTCTAAACCCATTTTATTTGTTTGAACCACTGATTAGAGGCAATTTTAAAGAGACAAACTCCACAGTAACCACATGCACTTAACGTCTTCCTGTAAGTGGGCTAGGAGTTTCCAGAAACCTGCCACCGATTACGTAGGAATGCATTACATAATACATGGCACAAAGCTCAACACTGTTAGAAATAAAACACCTTTCCATGCAAGAGTCACGCACTGCTGATTATTTCAGTGATCTACAGAGATATTCATGGAACATTCCCAGAAGCTTGTGGGACAGCTAGCTGAGCCATAAACAGTGGTAAAAAACAAATAAGGTAAAAGACAATGATGGACACCTGAGACCATCCTCTGACTGCCACATATGTCATGGCACACACACATACACACAACACACACATACACACACACACACACACACACACACACACACACACACACACACACACCATCTATGGCCCTGGCACATACTTTATAAGAGCATCAAACAGAACTGCACTCCCCCTGCCCCAAGAGAAAACCTTGATGACACCTAACTTAAGGTAGGGAAAGAAAGGAAGAGGAATCTATCTCCAACTGAGAAACAGTAATGGGGAGACTCAACAGCCCACTCTAAAGTAAATGCACAAGTCTGCGGTTCCAGCTAATACAAAACAGTTTTCTACATAAATTATTGTAGAGTTATAAGAAAATGCTAAAATAACACAAGGGTCTCTACCAGGTGGGAGGTCCACATCTTTTGAGGTGTCTTCTCTGGATGTGATCTCCGCTTCCTGTCTTGTTCCCTTCCTCATCAGTGTCAGGCGCACTGTCTGTCCTGTATGACGTAACACCTCTACTGCTTGTTGATTGGTGAAACCCTGAAGGTTAGTACCATCGACCTGTGATAATAAGACACATTTAAAAATCAAAAGCACTTTTGCATTACTAATTCACAAAATGTATTTATAATAAGGTACTGAGAAAAGGGCAGAGAATGGATATTTCTCTCACTGGGAAATAGCATAGCACACACTTAAGTGTCCAAGAGTAATGGTGGTTTGCTCAGAACTTTTCTAAATGTTACATTGTTTCAGTGTGTGCCTTTTTGTTGTTGTTGTTTTGTTTTTGTTTTTTTTAATTTTTATTTATTTTTTTAACTTTTATTAATTACACTTTATTCACTTTGTTTCCCCCCATAAGCCCCTCCCTTTTCCCCTCCCAATCCCACTCTTTCTCCCCCTTCTTCACGCATGACCCTCCCCAAGTACACTGATAGGGGACGTCCTCCTCTCCTTCCTTCTGATCTTAGTCTATCAGATCTCATGAGGAGTGGCTGCATTGTCATCTTCTGTGGCCTGGTAAGGCTGCTCCCCCCTCAGGGGGAGGTGATCAAAGAGCAGGCCAATCAGATTATGTCAGAGTCAGTCCTTCTTCCCATTACTATGTAACCCACATGGACACTAAACTGCCATGGGCTACATCTAAGCAGGGGTTCTAGGTTATCTCCATGCATGGTACTTGGTTGGAGTATGAGTCTCTGGGAAGACCCCTGTGTTCAAATTTTCTGGTTCTATTGCTCTCCTTGTGGAGTTCCTGTCCTCTCAAGATCTTACTATTTGCTGCTTCTTACATAAGATTCCATGCACTCTGCCCAAGAGTTGGCCATAAGTCTCAGCGTCTGCTCAGAAGACCCAGAAATAAACCCACAAAATTATGGACACCTGATCTTTAACAAAGATGCCAAAACCATACAATAGAAAAAAGATAGCATCTTCAAGAAATGGTGCTGGTCTAACTGGATGTCTACATGTAGAAAAAGGCAAATAGATCCATACTTATCACCCTGCACAAAACTAAAGTCCAAGTGGATCAAAGACTTCAACATAAAACCCAACACATTAAATTGGTTAGAAGAAAAAGTGGGGAAGACCCTAGAACTCATTGGTACAGGAGACAACTTCCTGAACAGAACACCAACAGCACAGGCTCTAAGAGCAACAATCAATAAATGGGACCTCATGAAATTGAAAAGCTTCTGTAAAGCAAAGGATACGATCATCAAAACAAAACGACTGCCTACATTGGGAAAGAATCTTTACCAACCCTTTTTCTGACAGAGGGCTAATATCCAGTATATATAAAGAACTAAAGAAGCTGAAAAGCAACAAACCAAGTAATCCAATTAAAAAATGGGGAACAGAGCTAAACAGATAATTCTCTGTAAAGGAATATTGAATGGCAGAGAAACACTTAAAGAAATGTTCAACTTCATTAGCACTTAGGGAATTTAATATCAAAATGACCCTGAAATTTCACCTTACATACATTAGAATGGCCAAGATCAAAAACTCAAGTGACAACACATGCTGGAGAGGTTGAAAGGGGAACCCTCCTCCACTGCTGGTGGGAATGTAAACTTGTGCAACCACTCTGGAAATCAATCTGGCGCTTTCTCAGACAACTAGGAATAGCACTTCCTCAAGACCCAGCCATACCACTCCTAGGCATATATCCAAAAGAGGCTCAAGTACACAATAAGGACATTTGCTCAACCATGTTTGTAGCAGCCTTATTTGTAATAGCCAGAAGCTGGAAACAGCCCAGATGCCCCTCAACTGAAGAATGGATGCAGAAATTGTGGTACATCTACACAATGGAGTATTACTCAGCAATGAAAAATAAGGAAATCATGAAATTTGCAGGTAAATGGTGGGACCTGGAAAGGATCATTCTGAGTGAGCTATCCCAGAAACAGAAGGACACACATGGTATATACTCACTCATACAGACATATAATATAGGATAAACCTACTAAAATCTGTACATATAAAGAAACTAATCAAGAGAGAGGACCCTGACTAAAATGCTCAATCCCCATCCCGAAAGGCAAAGAGGATGGACACCAGAAGAAGAAGAAAACAGGAAACAACCTAGGAACCTGCCACAGAGGGCCTCTGAAAGGCTCTACTCTGCAGACTATCAAAGCAGACACTCAGACTTATGGCCAACTGTTGGGCAGAGTGCATGGAATCTTATGTAAGAAGCAGCAAATAGTAAGATCTTGAGAGCAGCAAATAGTAAGATCTTGTGTTGTTCCCCACAAGGGGAACAACAGAACCAGAAAATTTGAACACAGAGGTCTTCCCAGAGACTCATACTCCAACCAAGTATCATGCATGAAGATAATGTAGAACCCCTGCACAGACGTAGCCCATGGCAGTTTAGTGTCCATGTGGGTTACATAGTAATGGGAAGAGGGACTGACTCTGACATAATCTGATTGGCCTGCTCTTTGATCACCTCCCCCTGAGGGGGGAGCAGCCTTACCAGGCCACAGAAGATGACAATGCAGCCATTCCTGATGGGATATGATAGACTGAGATCAGAAGGAAGGAGAGGAGGACGTCCCCTATCAGTGTACTTGGGGAGGGGAATGCGTGAAGAAGGGGGAGGGAAAGTGGGAGTGGGAGGGGAGAAGAGAGGGGCTTATGGGGGGATACAAAGTGAATAAAGTGTAATTAATAAAATAAAATTCAATTAAAAAATAAAAATAAAAAAAATAAAAAGAAGTTTCATTAAGAAAAACTTTATACAAAGGATTCTGTTCAAACATAGAAAAAAATGTATTTGCTTTTGTTTCCAAAACTTGGTAAATTGAACTTTAAAATGTATCTATTGCCCAAATATCACAAGATGATATCAGCAATGAAAACCCACTATAATGGACTAGATTTTAAACTATAATTCAGCTAAGATTCTTAATAGTCACTCCATAACCTGGAAATAAGGCACCAAATTTACCAGAACTCCAATGCATGACACTGTACTAGGACCCATGGAGGCTAGTATTAATAGAATGAAAAGGTAAATATAAAATCCAGTATTCGTGGGAATGTATAATTTATGACAAGACCACATGTAAATCCCAGCCAGCGAACACCAATCCAGAAACTTCACTTAACTACAGTCCTGACTGCAGGAGAGCTACATGGTGTCAGCGCTGACTCAGTGATATCACAGAGAAGAGCAGCAGAAGTAGGTACAAGAGAGGACAAAAGCAAACTGCCTCTGCTCATTAAAGGAGCACATCTACCATCTTGTTATCATGCAATACAGGCGCCACTGTTGGCAGGATAAATTACAGAGAAGAAATAGCAGTTCCACAGTAGAGAAAAACCTGCTTTCTTAGCATACTCCACATGGTTTGCCAAGCCGCCCTCCAACAACCTGCATTCACTCCCTAAAGACTGAGAATCCATTTCTATCACAGAATATGAAAGGCAGCACATAACATTTCTCATTATCAATCATAATTCTATGCTGCTTTTAAATATGTGTCACTCATAATCTGATTGGCCTGCTCGTTGATCACTTCCCCCTGAGGGGGGAGCAGCCTTATCAGGCCACAGTAGAGGACAATGCAGCCACTTTTGATGAGAACTGATAGACTAAGATCAGAAAGAAGAGGAGAACCTCCCCTACCAGTGGACTTGGGGAGTGGCATGCATGCAGAAAGGGGAGGGAGGGTGGGATCGGGAGGGGAGGAGGGAGGGGCGTATGGGGGGATACAAAATGAATAAAGTGTAATTAATAAAAAGTTACAAAAAAGAAACTAGTAAGGGGTTGTGAGAAAAAGAGAATTTTTCAAGGGAGAAAAAATAAATAAATAAATAAATAAATAAATAAATATGTGTCACTAAACAGCTGATAGGTATCCTGACTTTATCTGTTGACAAGATTAGCCAACATTTTAAGAGAAAAGAAGCCCTTTATCAAATGCTTGTTACACAGAGTGCCACTGTGGAAGAGGGCCTGGGGGGTCACTTGCACTTTGCTACCCCTGTATTGCACAAAGCAAAACACTCGGGGTCCACAGAATACAATCTGTGAAAGAAGAGCAAAACAGGTTAAAACTACAAAATAGATGCTTCCTCAAAATGGTAAATAATTTCTTAATCTTCTTAGCACCTCAATAAATACAAATTAAAAATAGACCATAGCTCCAATATATCCTGTCAAAATAAAACCAGAAGAAATAAAGACTACAGTTATAAAAATGCAGCTAGGAATGAAGGAAATATTAAAAATTTATGGGAAAGCCACAAGAGGGTGATACTTTGCAAGGAATGAATACACGGTCAAGAGCTCTGCACAATGCTCCCATGGGTTAAGGCACTTCTAAATTTGCAAAGAATGTTGCTATAAAGTAAAATTAGAATATGGGTGATGGTGAAGACAATCTTATTAAAACCAAGAGCAAACTCAGGGAAAGTACACCTCCCCTGTGTGACTACATTTCTTTTATCATTTAGCTAAGAGGAAGTTATCTTTGAGGGTCACTTGCATAAGAATAAAGACAAGGAAAACCTGAAGGGAAGCTACTGTGACACTTTAAATTTGGTAATAAATCTACTTCCTCAGTAAATAGCTCCCTAATTAAAATATACCAACACAGCAAGTCCTGTACCAGCTACTTAGAAGGTCTCATGTTGTTCTCTTAAGGGTAATTCAAGGGACATTATATTCTGTCCAAAGGTAATGCTTGCCAAAAGATACCAATGGATATGCCAAAAAGGACTGAGAAAAACCCATGAGCCTCAATTCTACACAAAGAACTATAGGTTACTGAGAAAAGCTGGAATAGGAGAGATGGCCTTCTCCAGGGAAAGCACATAATAGGCTGTCCAGTACCAAATGGCCATCCCTGAGAACATACATACAGGTAGCACTGTACAAGCTAAACAGATTATATTGAGGAATGTGTGTGTGTGTGTGTGTGTGTGTATGCTTACAATAATAATTAGTTTTAAAAAGGTATTAATTTAAAGGAGAGAAGGGAGGGGTATATGGAAGGGTTTGAAGGAAGAAGGATGAGGAAGGGAGAAATGAAATAATTAAATTACAATCTGAAAAAAAAATTTGAAGTTTCCTAAACAATTAAACACAGAGCAATCTATTGCTAAGATCTAGTAACTCCCCTCACTATAAACAAAATAAAAGTGAAACTACATCCTCACATAAATGGCAGACTGTCAGAACATGGTCCAAGAATAAAGTCCTGCAAGGAGAATTCTGAATGATTTGAGAACACTGTAAGAAAACCAGGGACAAAAGTCATGTGACCTCAGTTTCTCCAAAACATGTAATTGTCCATACAATGTGTTTTCAAGCTCTGCCCAGGCATAGCCAATAGGAGTAAGTTTACTTCAGATATTCATTATTGCTTGCTTCTGGTATTCTATTAAATGTTTAAACTATCCTTTATATGCATCTGAGAGACCAAAAGATTAAAAATCAGCAGCTATTATTAACATTTAAGGCCTGAACTAGCTGGGTGGAAAGATCCAGGAATGCCCTGATGGGAAGAACTTGGCTTACTGCATTCTCTCCCCATCCACTAGAAAAACAGTTGCTAGGGAACTGGCCCATCCCCCTAGGGAGGGACACCAGATCATTAATGGTCTGGGGACCTTCCTACAGCCAATCAATTCAAAATGCAATGTGTTTGGACCAATAGATGCTTGCCAAGCAGGAATCGCCCCTGCTTTGGGCATGCTGGGAGGGACCGGAATCTTTAAATCACCCAACTAACCTGAGCAAGAGGCTCTAGGCTCTCACCACTTCTGTGGTGGGGCATGTGAGCCCAAGCTGCAGCTTGTAATGATTTGTAATAAAAAGATCCTCATGTGTTTTACAATGGACTCAACGCCAGGTGGTGGTCTTTTGGGGTATCACAATTCCATCAGAACACATCTTTGGAAAAACATGTCTTTGTCACATGTGACTTATCCTTGTGATGGTATACAGCTTGAACTCATGACAAACTTACCTAAATGATCTCAACTCAGAGAGTAGAAACTGTCTGATGCTCTGAATAAAGTTGAATATTGCATGAGACTTTAGTCAGCCTCATCATTGGCTCCAATCTCCCAGGTCCACCTTTAGAGTAGTAAACACTCCCCAATTTGTTTTTAGTCATGGTGTTTTGTCTACAGCAATTTTAACCCTAACTAGGACAATTATACATGGATTCACACTGTTCATTCATTCTCTCCATTACTCCCTATATAAAAAGGGTTCAGTGGCTCATTTCTTCTCATGGTAAGACAGAGACACCCCAAGGAAGTCTTCCCAGCTGAGACCCAAATTGTGGGAAGCTCAACATGATCTTTCAATTGGACTTCAAGAGGTGAAAAGATAGAGTTAAGAATTAATTTTCACTATGTTAATCCTAGTAATCCATGAGCACAGAAGATCTTTCCATCTTCTGATATCTTCTTCAATTTCTTTCTTCAGAGACTTAAAAGTTTTTTTTCAAACAGGTCTTTCACTTGCTTGGTTAGAGTCACCCCAAGGTACTTTATGTTATTAGTGGCTATTGTGAAGGGTGTTGTTTCCCTGATTTCTTTCTCGGCCCTTTTGTCTTTGGCATATAGGAGGGCTTCTGATTTTTTTGAGCTGATTTTGTATCCAGCCAGTTTGCTGAAGGTGTTTATCAGCTGAAGGAATTCTCTGGTTGAATTTTTGAAGTTTTTCATGTATACTATAATATCTTCTGCGAATAGTGAAACTTTGATCTCTTCCTTTTTGATTTGTATCCCCTTTAAAAGATCATTCTGAGTGAGGTATCCAAGAAGGAGAAAGACAGACATGATATATACTCACTTATATAGACCTATAAGATATGATAAACATAATGAAATCTATACACCTAAAGAAGATAAACAAGAAAGAGGACCCGGGGTAAGATAATCAATCCTCACTTAGAAATACAAATGGGATGCACATTGGACATAGGAGAAAACAAGTAACAGGACAGGAGCCTACCACAGAGGGCCTCTGAAAGACTCCACCTAGCAGTGTATCAAAGCAGATACTAAGACTCATAACCAAACCTTCGGCAGAGTGCAGGGAATCATATGAAAGAAGGGGGAGTTAGTATGATGTGAAGAGGATAGGAGCTCCACAAGGACCAAATATATATGGGCACAGGGGTCTTTTCTGAGACTGTTTCTCGAACCAAGGACCATGTATGGATATAACCTAGAACCCCTGCTCAGATGTAGCCCATGGTAGCTCAGTAACCAAGGGGGTTTCCCTAGTAAGGGGAACAGGAACTATTTCTGACATGAACTCAATGGAAGGCTCTCTGACTTCCCCACCTACCAAGGGAGGAGCAGCCCTGCTACGCCACAGAGGAGGACTTTGCAGTCAGTCCTGAAGATATCTGATAAAACAGGATCAGATGGAAGGGGAGGAGGTTGTCCCCAATCAGTGGACTTGGAAACGGAAAGGGAGGAGATGAGGGAGGGAGGGTGGAATTGGGAAGGAAAGAGAGAGCAGGATACAGCTGGGATACAGAGTTAATAAAATGTAACTAATAGTAAAAATTTTAAAAATTAAAAAAAAAAAGAATTCCTAGTGTTGATGGCAGGAACACTCTACTCTGGGAGACATACTGTAGACCTTCCACGGTCAGAAGTAATAGTCTTCAAACTCTTTTTTTCTAAAATGTGATTTTAAAAAAATATTAACAAAAGATGCTACAAATTTAGCATATTCTTAGTGTTAAATATTTCACACTGGTTTGTAACAGAGCTCTGGGGTTTTCTTCATGTAGATGAATCAGTGTCTTGTGAGTGCCAGCTTCCCACCATCTGAATCTGCAGCACCAGAGCTACCATTTCCCCCCTGCATTTCTCTGACAAGCTTGGGTCATCAGTGGGATCACACACTTGTCTCTTTACCACTGCCTTATTTCAGTTGGCACACTGTCCTCAAGACTGGTCAGTGTTACAGTCTGTGACAGAATATCCTTCTTTAGCAGGCCAAAAAGCAAGGCACTGCATCTTTATACTACTTTTTTTTTTTAATCCAGTTGTCTATCAACAGTATCTGGGCTGCCCCCTGGTTTTTGCTATGTGAAAAACGCTGTTGTGACTAAGGACTCTTGAAATTTAAACATGAATTGTTCTTATTATTGAGATTTCAAGAGAATAAAACCTTAATTAATGATAAACTAGTAAGTCAGCATTCTTTACCAATGTCATCAAAATGATATTAAAATAAACACTTGCAAAGAGGTAGATCCTATAACATAACTTTAGATATAGGAGGTCAACAAACAGGTTTCCTACCTATAGATCATCTCATAGTCTTCAGTTTACGATGTACACTGGAAATCCCCAAGAGATCATTTAGTCTCGAGATTTACTAGTGCACGTAAATAAAATTAGTTTCTAGATCAGAGAGCAGCTTTAAAAACAGCAGACTTTTTTTCTTAACTACCTGAAATGTCAACGTTCTTAAAAACAATAATGCTGGGGCTGGAGAGATTGCTCCATGGTTAAGAGCACTGTCTGCCTTTCCAAAGGACCCAGGTTCAATTCCCAGCACCCACATGGGAGCTTACAACTGTCTGTAAGTAATTCCAGTTCCAAGGGATCTGACACTTTCATACTAATGTACATAAAAATAAAAAAATTAAATAAATTATTTTTAAAAAAAACACTGATGCTACTACAATAGCATAATGACCACATTAAAGATTTCTGGATTCACTCATTCACACCTATGCCATTGCAGAACTAAAAGGAGCTCATCTACTTTGCAGTGCCATTCTGCAAAGTTTTAAAAAATTACAACATAGGATAAACCCGCTAAAATCGGTACATCTAAATAAACTAAGCAAAAGAGAGGACCCTAACTAAAACGCTCACTCCCCATCCTGAAAGGCAAAGAGGATGGACATCAGAAGAAGAAAACAGGAAACAACCTAGGAACCTGCTACAGAGGGCCTCTGAAAGCCAGAAGAAGAAAACAGGAAACAACCTAGGAACCTGCCACAGAGGGCATCTGAAAGCCTCTGCCCTGCAGACTATCAAAACAAATGCTGAGCCTGATGGCCAACTGGCAGGCAGAGTGAATGGAATTTTATGTAAGAAGTGGGAAATAGCAAGAGCTGGAGAGGACAGGAACTCCACAAGGAGAGCAACAGAACAAGAAAATTTGAACACAGGGAACTTCCCAAAGACTCATACTCCAACCAAGGACTATTCATGGAGATAACCTAGAACCCCTGCACAGATGTAGCCCATGGCAGTTTAGTGTCCAAGTAGCTTACATAGTAATGGGAAGAGGGACTGCCTCTGACATAATCTGATTGGCCTGCTCTTTGATCACCTCCCCCTGAGGGGGAAGCAGCCTTACCAGGCCACAGAAGAAGACAATGCAGCCATTCTTGATGTGATCTGATAGACTAAGATTAGAAGGAAGGAGAGGAGGATCTCCCCTATCAGTGGACATGGGGAGGAGCGGGGAGGAGCATGCATGAAGAAAGGGGAGGTAGGGTGAGATCGGGAGGGGAGGAGGGAAGGGAGGGGAGGAGGGAGGGGCTTATGGGGGTATACAAAATTAATAAAGTGTAATTAATAATGATAAAAAAAAAAGAAAAAAAATGCACAAATCTGAAATTTAAATCCAGCTTCAGCAAACATCTGGTCTTCCCTCAGAATATCCATAAGAAAATATACCATAATGTTAGTGTAAGAGATTCATTATGATCATAATTCAAATACATCAGAAATTATAAAGAAAAAAATTCATTTTAGACTTAAGAAAAATAAAGCTTCTATCCAATGTCCCATTTAATCTGAAAATAATAAAACAGGCACTTATAATGATAGGCTCAAGCCACTAAGGTTAGATTAAATTAGTGGCTCTGGAGTTGGGGAGATGGCTCATGAGGTGAAGTTCTTTCTGTGCAAGGGTAAAGTCCTACGTTGGGATCACAGTACCCACTTAAAAGACTGAATATGGTGGTAAATGTCTATTACCCCAGTGCTAGGGGAGGGAGACACAAATATCCCAGGGGCTCAGCCTAGAAAACTGAAATAATAAGACCTCAACAATAAGACCGAGAGCAATAGAATAAAACACTCAGTGTCAGCCTCTGGCCTCCAAATGTGCGAACACAAGCAGATAAGCACACAAGCATATATATGCATATACATATATACCACAAATACAAAAAAATTAATGTCAATAAATGTAGTTCTTGACTAGGTAAAATCAGAATGTGTGGTACACAGCTCAGTGGGTAAATTGAGTCACAAGCATGAGGACCTGAGTTCAGATCCCCAGTACCCACATAAACCCCTGGCATGACAGGGTAGTCTTTAATGTCAACAAGGAAAAGACATCAGGTAGATCCCAAGAAACTCATTTCCCTGCTAGTCTACCTAACTGATGAGCTTCAGGTTCAGTGAGAAACACTGTCTCTCTCTCTCTCTCTCTCTCTCTCTCTCTCTCTCACACACACACACAGACACCTATAGAAGAGGACACCCAACATTGGCCCCCAGCCTCTGGCACATATGGACAAGTGAGCACATGTGCACACACATATAAACACACACACATAAACACATGCACACCTTACACAGATAAACAAGAATTATACATAGATAAATAAGAAAAATACACAGATAAGAGAATTATAATAGATAATTATTTATTTTAAGATTTTATGTCTATTTACATGTATGTGTTTAGGTGCGGTTCTAGGAACAAACAAAGGTTCTCTGGAAAAGCGATCTTTCCACTGAGTCATCTTCCCAATACCAAAGAACATAATTCTTAATCATGAAAACTGTAAAACCTATTATTAAACATGTAACTTACTGCTATAATTTGGTCTCCAATTTGGATTCTTCCATCATGTTCCACAGCACTGCTTTTTGTAATGCTTTTCACAAAGATTCCTGAAGGTTCTAAGATTAGAAATAAGTAATTTTTAACTATTTATAAAGCACACACAAAGAATAGCTATCTTCTACCTTCCAAATAAAATCCAAATTATGAATATGTATTTAGTAACAAGGCACACAGGCATCTAGTGGAAAGAGTAAGGCACTTGTTTTTTTTTATTTTTAATTTTTATTTTTAGTAAGGCAATTGTTTAGTCTGTCACAGGACAGTCACCTATACCAAATTATTTCTAAGAAAGCTGTCAACTCCTTTATTTAGCAACAGAAAACATATAATGATTGAATATCTCATAAGACAGATATTGGAGGCAACTGGAATGTTTAGAATATATTTAGGATTTAAAATTACCTAATTTTTTTTCTCCAATATAACCAGCAATGGTAATTCCTAATCCTTGAACATTTTTAGTGAGTTCCACATCAAATGTCTCACTTTCTTCACTTTTCTGAGTAGATGCATCAACCTAAAGTAGAATCAATAAAAAATTCTTTAGATAAATCAACATGTAAGAAAAACAAGTCAAATTGAAAAGTAAAAGACTCAATTCAAGAGTAATCTGGCCTAGGGCATAACCAACTTTACTATGGAATTGAGCCTTTACATCCTGAATATATAGACTGAGCATGGCGTTTTCATGCAGAAAAGAAAGCTGAACCTCTCCTTATCAAACAAACTTACTATATACATGGAATCATAAAGACTAAATAGTTTCTTATTAACCAAGTATTTTCAGACCTGGCTCATCTTCATTTCTAAAGGAGTTGGGATGTTTAAAGTTCAAAGAAGGCATGTTTTAAGTTGATATCAAAAAGTTAACATCTAGTATTGCCATTTAATCATTTTAATCATCACTTTCTGGACAACCACCTACCAAGAAGAGTAATGACCAGCTGCCACTTACTGAGCAGTTTGATTGTAATGCACTTCGCATGCCTTTATTTCCTACTCCTTATAACAATCTAGAATTCCCTACATCATTTTAAGCCAGTAAGCTAGGTCCAACTTGTGGAAGGCGGCATATAAATATTTCCAACAACAAACAACTAACATCTGGAGAGGTAGAACTCAAATCCCAACGGTGTGGTTGCAGGGTTCCTTTTTGTAATGATGAACAGTTTGTAAGACAGTACAACACAGAGACAGAGCCTCCAAAAGAGAGCTCCTATTGTTAACTACAATTTGTAGTTGATCCTAACACTGTGAATATGAGTGAATATCTCCTGCAGCCATGTTAAAAATAGGCTGGGGACTTACTATTGAAAGAAGTAAATGACACCAAGGAAGTTTTTTTCACATTTTCCTTTTATTTGTTTTGTAACTTAAAGCTATTCATGAAGAAAGTGTGCCTCTCTACACTGTCATCCCCCTGCTCTGGAATTGTGGTTGAAAAGGTATTTCTTGGTTCTAGTCTTCTCTAACAAGTATTTATAGTTATTATTAATTGTATGTTGGACCATAGGTAAGGACTCCCTAAATTAAGCAGAAATGAACTGGCACATGATGTTATCAGTAAGCCATTGGTCCTACACATTGGTGTGATGTCAGACTCTCCAGTCAACCCTAGAAAAAAATGAAGGCAATGGGCTTTAACAGGCATGCAGGATGGAGCTGATCATGAACATTTTCTGCTCTCTGTTAAAGTAAACAGTTATCTCACTGACAGTCCACCTAAATGAAGTATAATTTTACAAGTAAAGTTGGATTTATTTTTTTTCATTGCACATAATTATCTGTGCAAACTTAGCAAAAGTTTAAAGTTTCGATAATTACAAGAAAATGACAGGATGAAATCTGCTTCAATTGAAACAAATGTGTTTTCTATTTTTAATAAGTTATTCGAGTGCTATTTTAGAGGGTGGCAATTTGACTATCGAATGGTTTTAAACAGGGCACAAGCTTCAGAAATGATGATATGCAGAGAATAGACGCTGTCCCAAGCTTTCATTACATCAAGTAGTTTTGGTATTGCGTTCATTTATATATTGCTGAATAAAATGTTTTGTTTTCAACAAAAGAATGCCATCTAAACACTTCCATAAACAAGCTTGCTTTCTTCTTTCCCTCTGTAAAAAATAGCAACCAAATTCAGTCCTAAAAACAACAGAATCATGGAAATTTCAAGTGTTCTAATAAAGTTTAAAAGGCTTGTGGAAGAGGCTAGGTTATTAAAAAAAAGAACTTGCAACAACTGGTTAGAGCAATTTCAATAAAAGAAAACACAGATATTTTACATTCATGAGAAATGGATAAAGTACTGGCATGTGGTTGAAAATTTGTCTAAAAATGGGTAGGATTTGCTTCTAAAATATGGATTTACTTTATTTTAACCACTGTAGTTTTAGGACATTAAACCATTATACCAAATTGGAAATTTTGAAAATTTCCAATTTTTTTCATGTCAATAGGACAAAAATGGGACACTGAACCAATGAATTATGCTCCTATACCATGCCAAAGCACAGCTGCTGCTGTTTTAACCAAATATTTACAACAACCACCACGCATCACAAATCTAGTAATAGTCCATAGCTTGCTTAGCTTAAAACAGTGAAACAAAGAGGTTCTTACACCTCATTCATTCCTACCATACTGGCTTCTGTCACGCATAAGAAACTTCCTAAAGAAAAACTGTTGAAGGCCATGATTAGAATGATGGCCTGGTTTACAAAGGGGCTCCTAAGTAAAGCAAAGACAGACTTAAATATTTGAACAATACAACCCTAAAATTCCATATGTGCTTCAAAAGATGATCCTTACAAAAAGGGTGTTTACAGAAAAGTGTGAAATGATCACCTAAAATCTTTAAGCAAGTTATTCTCAACCAATGAAACATTAGCATCTCTACACATGCTTTTTCTTTTAATACTTACAGATGGGCATTAGCAAGTCTAACTTTTAAATAAATGTCCGAAAGCTATCTGCTTGGACTTTTTTCAGCTACTTACTCGCATCTCTGGTACAGAAGATGGGGAAGAAGAAAGGGTGATGGCCAAAGAGGAGGGTGCTGCAGACTCTTCTATAGCACCTCTAGCAATCATCAGCTTAACTCTATTTCCACACTGCCTAAGGACTTGTGCTACTTGTTCACTGCTCATGCCTGCCAGGTCAGTGTCACCAATCTTTAGAATGTGGTCTCCACTGCACAATCGCCCATGCTGAATTAAAAAAAAAAAAAAAAAAAAAAGATGTTGCATAAATACGATACTTCTATTGTAACTGCACTGAAAAAATTTAAATGATCTAAAGACAATAATAAAAATAACAATAATCTGACCTATGTCAATCATATGAAATAAATGTGTAATTGTATTATTACCTGTCTTCTGAATCATTGTAGCATTATTCAATGTTGTGAAAGCAAACGAAATTCACAGATAATTTCTTAAATTAATAGCTAGTTGTTGTTTTTTTTTTTCAGTTTGATTTGATTTGTAGTTAAGAATTCATAAGAAAAAAGATGACTGTGAATTTTGGTTTTGAGGAACAAAAAGAAAATGTCATTAAGCATAGATAAAGTATAAAGTCACTATGCAAACACAGCCCATATCAATTAGAATGTGATATGAAACACAAAAAAGCACTGGAATGCTCCTACCGTTTCTATCTGGCTATTTCAAATATAAATACCACAAAGAATGCATTTGCAGATAACATCCTAGTGAAAGGAAAATGCAGACAGATGAGAGATATGGACAGGATCAGAAAAACAAACAACAAACAAACAAAAACTCTGAAACGACAGACTGCTTGCTCTACACTGACCTGCACAACAGTTACTAGTGACATGTGGCTGAGGCACACCAGATGTGTGGTCAGTCCAACTAAGGAGTAATCGTGTCCATTTAATTTTAGTGGATTTTGAAGTGACGGTATTTCTATTTTCTGTGTCCTAAGGAAATCCATAGATGTCCTTCCTTTTCTCTTGAGCATCTGAAGCTCATTTGCTATTGCTAGGGGCTGGCCAGTACTTGAATGTCATGTGACTATTAATAGCACTATTGAAAGAGCTGCTGTTTAACTAGGGCTATAATTTATGAATATGAGAACATGTGATGAACTCAGATTCCAATGTTAAAGTTCAAATCCATGAATGAAAGAATAGCTTCATAATTCTATAAAGTTGAAATATTAAACAAAGATAAAAACCACATCAATTTCCACACACGAGAAATGGCAAGTTTCATAAACAACAACAACCCCACAAACTAAACAGAAAACAGGTTATCTCATGTATAAAGATGACACCAGCTATCCAGCACTAAAGGGAAAAGATGGTTGGTTTTACCTCAACAATTACTTTTTTCATAGTGTGTGTGTGTGTGTGTGTGTGTGTGTGTGTGTGTGTGTTTTAATACACAAAACATTTTACTATTATGGTGTGGGGAAGGACACAAGTTACAGTACACATGTGAAGGTCAGAGGTCAACTTTGTTTCCCTCCCTCTGTCTTCCAAAAACTGAACTCAGCTGGGCAGGCTCTCCTCTAGTCTTTCCCCTCTCTCCATTCTTCCCAGTACTCCCTTTTCTCCTTCCTCTACTCCTTCTCCTCCCCAGAAAAGGGGAGCTCCCTCTCCCCTATCAACCTTCTCTAGCACATCAAGTCACATCAGGAATGAGCATTTCTTCATCCCCTAATCCAGGCAAGGCAGCCCTACCAGGAGGAAGTGATCCAAAAGCAGGCAATAGAGTCCATGTTAGAAAGAGCACCCCCACCCTCTACTTGCACCCCATATGAAGACTAAGCATCCCATTGCCTACATATGTGCAGGGGGTACCTAGGTCCAGATCATGCATGCCCCTTAGTTGATGTCTCACTCTCTGAAAACTCCCATAGAACTAGGTTAGTTCTTCTTGGTCTTCTTGTGAGGTTCCTGTCCCCTCCAGGTCCTTTCATCTTTCCACCAACACTTCCACGGGACCCCCGGAGCTCCACTCCATGATTGGATGTGGGGAGAATGGAGGTGGGAGGGGAGAGGGCTGGGAACAAAAAGGGTAACTGAGCAGGGACATCTCTTGGTCAAGCTGGAGGCCTGCAACAGGGTAGGGTCCTGGGAGGTCATGGGTCTGACTCTAGCTGAGACTCCTAACAGGGGAAGACATGAAGACTGAAGTGACCACCTCTTAGCCAGGCAGATCTAGTGGAAGGAGGAGAACAAACAACCCACCAACAAAACCTTTGATCCAAAAATTACCCTGCCTATAAGAAGTTCAGGGATAAAGAGAGACCAAAGATTGAGGGAAAGTCCAACCAATGACCCAACCCATGGTAGAGAGACACAGCCTGTGACTCTAATAGCAATACTCTGGTATGCTTGCAAACAGGCACCTAACTTGACTGTCCACTGGGAGGCTCCAGCTAGCCCCAGGACAGATACTCTGACTTGTAGCTAAGCATGGGGTAGAGCTTCAGGGGTCCCGTTGTGTGGTTTTAACCAACTGTTAGGTTTACAAATATATAAGTATCAAATAAAGGGTAGATGTTTCTTTTCTATAGGGATTGGAATCATCAGCCTGGCTGAGTCTACAATTCTGTAGGGTCTTCAGTGCACTGCCTACAACTGTATTTAAGTAAGATCCATACCCACTTTCAAAGTATTCTCTTCTAAGTCTAAGCAAGTACTTGAAAGTCAATCTAATAAAAGTAAAGATTCTTAGTTGATAAAATTTCCCAATGAAACCACAGTTTGGGTGAACAGAAAAAAGAACTATCATTGTAGCTCACCTGGTCTGCTACTCCTCCAGGCAGAATGGTCTTGACTATCACACCAGTTGCTTTTCCTCCTATGATGCCAAATCCCAGACCGGATCCATCATTTACCAGTTCTATAGTTTCCACGTGCTGCCAGTGAATCTAAAATGAAAGATTTTTGATGAGTTGTTGTTTTGTTTTGTTTTGTTTTTTGAGTTAAATACTGAGTTCATATAGAATCATGAGTGCTAACCAGTCTGGCTTTTCCTTTTTTCAACAGCCTACTTCCACTCTTGATAACATCTTTCTTACAGTTATCAATACATCATTATAGTGACTGTATTTAACCTATAGAAACAAGCACTGGTTTTTTTAAAGATATTTGTAAAACTTCCTTGAAAAGAAGTTCCAACACAACAGCTACCCTAGATTAGTAAAGTCCTCTGGCTAATCATTCCTTGAGGCAGGATGCTAATTTGTATAAGTTTATACCATCACTGACTGCTAACTATAACCACATAATGAAAGTGGCACACACTTGCAATCCCATCACTCAGGAGGCACAGGCAGGCAGATCTCTGAGAGCTCAGGGCCAGACTGATCTACAAGAGTTTCAGGCCATCCATAGAGAGATCACACACAGGCATGCAAAAGAAGAAAGGGAAACGAAGGGAAGGAAAAAGAGAAAAGAAAGAGGAAAGAGAAAAAAGAGAGAAGTGAAGAAAAAAGGGAAGAGAAAAAAGAGAAAAGAAGAAAGGAAAGGAAAAAAGAAATGAAAAAAAGAAAGAGAAAGTGAAATAAAGCAAAATAACTTTTATCTACTTATAGGTAAAGTAAATTTTACTAAGAGACTCCATTTTTTATTACTGTTGTCAAAGAACCATGCAACGTAAAGACTATTTTTAAAATCTGAAATTTAATCATAGCTCAAAAATAAATATCCCAAGTAGGAATACATAACAAACATAATAGTAATAAAAAGTCCCTAAAAATTTAAAAGCAAGTAAACAAACCCAAGAGACTTATAAGGAAATGACAGGTATTGGAAAATGGGCACAGCTGCAAAGGGCCAGAAGTGGTGCATTCTATTCCTTGTTTACTCACGGGATTTGAATGGGCTGAAATTGTACTGGCCGCAGAGGGAGAGCGGGAAATTTGGGGGCTGGAGATCTGAGGCAAGGAGCCTCTGGTGATAACCAGCTGTACAGTGTCTTTGGCCTTCTGCAGGATACTGATGGCCTGCTGGTGTGTGATTGTCTGATCCAGGGCCTGGCCATTGATGGCTAGGATCTGGTCAGTCTCCTTCAGTCTGCCATCTCTAATGAGGAAGAAAATGAAGTAATGAAAGATATGAATGTTCTCAAGGCTATGACAGCACCTGTGGCCTGAAGAGTTCAGGTCACTTTAATCCTACTGTAGAACATACATATTTTACCTGAAACTTTTACCTGAAACTCTACTTTTACAAGTGCCATGATTTGGCTCCAGCACTTGTGGCAACTCCATTGAACCACTGTCAAAGGTCTCTTTTTCATCAACTGCTGACTAACCCTAGCACTCATTAACATACAGTCCTTTATTAAATGAAAACACATATTTCTTTCTGCTCTGAGTATATTAACACACAATTCAAACAATAATGGGGTAGTTCGGGTGATTTTTATTCAACATGAGCTCCAGTATACTCACAGGTTTCTTTCTGTACTAAATTGCAATTAGTTTATGGCTATTTAAAAGCTACTCTCTATTTTATGTGTGTATAAGCATGCACATGGCTGCTTGTGCACCTGTGTAGGGAGAACACATGTTGACAATGAATGTCTTCCTCTATTGTTCTGCACCTCACTTTTGAGACAATCTCTCAGAGAGTGCAAAGGCCATCTTCACTGGTGGGCCAGCAAACACTGGCTTGTGCCTATCTCTGCTATCTCAGTGCTGGGTTGGAGATATGTGCCTCCTCATCTGGCTTTTTTTTTTTTTTTTATGAGAGAATGTATTGAGAGTCCAAATTTAGGTCCTCACACTTGCACAGCAAGAACTTCAGCTGCCTCAGCCACCTTGTGACTCACTTTAATAGACTTGCCTTATAATCCCCAAATATTAACACCTTCTAAAATTGGTTAATATCGGATCAATTCAGCTTTTTGTTTGCATTCATTTCTTCCTCTAGTGATCAAAACCCTTCTGATTGTTAACATCAAGAACAAAAAAAGTTGTTTTGACAATCTCACCTGTGGGCCACACTGCCCTCTTGAATCTCCTGTACAAATATCCCCAGCTCTCCCCTGTTTTCACTTCTGAGCCCAACAACACTAAACCCAAGGCCTCCACATGGAGGCTTGAGCAGCTCAAATACTTCCACATGGCGACCCTATTCAGGAAACAAAACAGGAAGTAAAATTAAGACCCAATTACTAGCTGGTGGCAATGGTGCATCTTTTTAGTCTCAGCTCTTGGGACAAAGACAGGATGATAAAGAGTTGTATGCAAGCCTGGGCTGTAGAGGGAAAGAAGCCGAGCCCAGATTCCATAGCAAAATCAAAATTAAACTAAAAAAAAAAAAAAAAAAAAAAAAACCTCAAATCAAACTAAAACAAACAACAAACATCATATAACAGTCATCTTGAGGGGTATTACTCTGTGTATCAAAAAGAAGGAACTAGAAAAAGATCAGTTTAGCACTCATCACCTAGAATAGAACATCTCATTTTTCCAGAAGAGTATTTCTGGATTGTGGCATAAAATACTCAATTTAAAATGTGATCATTTTCCCAAATGATCAGCCTTGAAAACATAAACATGCAAATGACATTATACAGACTAAGCAGGTTGTATTTATGTATTTAGAAACAAACACACACAGTTCAAGCTAACTGGAAGCAGTGTAGACGGTCAATCCTAACCATAAATTTATGAGGAATGCAACTTTTTATCTGCAATTATGTGTCAGATTCATCAGCGTTTTGTCCAGATCATCTGGCCCCTAGAGGTCAGTCTCTCACTCTCTTAGCTCCAGATATGTTGACTTTACTGTACCTCACTCAACTGAAGTGCTCACACTAGGAGTTAGGTAAAAAAAAAAAAAAAATCCACATTTACACCTTTATTTCATTAGTATCTACTCAACATATATGTGTGGGTGTGGGTGTCTGTTGTGTGTGTGTAATTAATAAAAAAGAAGAAAAGACACCATGAATTTGAAAGGGTTTGGCAGGAGGAAAGGAAGGTGAAATTGATGTACTATAATCTCAAAAAAATAAATAAAATAAAATGTAATAGAAAAATCTGAATCGCACAAATTTCCATAAAATTCTATTTTCATTCCAAAATTATTCAGGTATATAAATGCTATTGCATTTTTAAATGGATTACTTGGTTTTTGGTGTTTAACTTATTGAGTTCTTTATATATTCTGTCAGATATAGGGTTGGCTTTATATTGAGGTCTCTGATCTACTCCGACTTTACTTTTGTGCAAGGTGCTAAACATGAATCTATTTACATTTTTCTACATATAGATATCCATGTTAGACCAGCACCAGTTGTTGAAGACGCGGTCTCTTTTCCATTGTATGGTTTTGGCTTCTTTGTAAAAAATCAAGTATCCATAGGTGTATGGGTTTATTTCTGGATCTTCTATTCGATTCCACTGATTGGCCAGTCTACTTCTATGCCAGTACCATAGTGTTTTTATTACTGTTGCTCTATAGTATCTAGACCCCTTGCTCAGATGTAGCCCATATGCAACTCAGTCTCCATGGGGTTCCTTAGTAAGGGGAGCAGGGGCTGTCTCTAGCATGAACTTGGTTGCCTGCTCTTTGACCACCTCACCATGGTGAGGTGTCCTTATTAGGCCACAAAGAAAGAGAATCCAGATAGTCCTGATGAGACCTGATAGGCCAAAATCAGAGAGTAAGGGAGGAGAACCTCCCCTATCAGTGGACTAGGGGAGGGACATAAGAGGGGGAAGAAGGAGGAAGGATGGGAACAGGGGGAGATGAGGAAGGGGGCTACAGCTTGGATACAAAGTAAATAAATTGTAATAAAGAATAATAATAGTAATAATAAAAATAATGAAAAATTAAAATTTAAAAATAAATAAATGCTACTTCATTCCTTCAATTTTCCTGGAATCAGACACCTTCTTAAAAACATCCAGTGCTGCTCCTTGGTATATACCCAAAATTTGCTCAAGTACACAACAAGGACATTTGTTCAACCATGTTTGTAGCAGCTTTATTTGTAATAGCCAGAACCTGGAAACAACCCAGATGTCCATCAACGGAGGAATGGATACAGAAATTGTGGTATTTTTACACAATGGAATACTACTCAGCAATCAAAAAGGAGGAAATCATGAAATTTGCAGGCAAATGGTGGGATCTAGAAAAGATCATTCTGAGTGAAGTATCCCAGAAGGAGAAAGACAAACATGGTATACACTTGCTTATATAGACCTACAAGATATGATAAACATAATGAAATCTACACACCTAAAGAAGATAATCAAGAAAGCAGACACTGGCAAAGATGATCAATCCTCATTTAGAAAGACAAATGGGATGTGTATTGAACATATGACAGGAGTCTACCGAAGAAGGCATCTGAAAGACTCTACCTAGCAGTGTTTCAAAGCAGACACTAAGACTCATAACCAAACCCTCGGCAGAGTGCAGGGAATCATATGAAAGAAGGGGAGTTAGTATGATATGGAAAGGATAGGAGCTCTAAAAGGACCAAATATATCCGGGCACAGGGTCTTTTCTGAGACTGACACTCAACCAAGAACCATCTATGGATATAACCTAGAACTTCTGCTCAGATGTGGCCCGTGGTAGCTCAGTAAGCAAGTAGTTTCCCAAAGTAAAGGGAACAAGGGCTATTTCTAACAGGATCTGAAGGGCAGGCTCTTTGACCTCCCCCCACCAGGGGGGGAGCAGTCCTGTTAGGCCACAGAGGAGGACTTTGCAGCCAGCCCTGAAGATGCCTGATAAAACAAGGTCAAATGAAAGGGGAGGAGGTCCTCCCCTATCAGTGGACTTGGAAAGGGGCAGGGAGGAGACCAGGGAGGGAGTGTGGGGTTTGGGAGGGAATGAGGGAGCTGGATACAGCTGGGACACAGAGTTAACAAAATGTAACTAATAAGAAAAATAAAATAAAAAAAAAAACTATTTCTAAAGAAAAAAAAAAGAAAAGAAAAAACAAAAAACATCCAGTGCTGATTCACAAGAAGAAACACTCCTACCTGGGCCATGTTTTTGATGAGCTGATCAAGTTCATCACAAGCAGGCTTCCCATCCATGACAGGTGGTCCAGAAATTGCTTCCAAGTTCCCATTATTTGGAGACAGCAAAAGTGCTTCACTTTGCAGATTAGCAGAGCTGAGCTGAGGTGTGTGGGCATGGTCAGCATTTGTAGTTGCCAAAGTAGCAATGCTTACCTAGGAGGACGCAGAGCTTATTAGTGACGAATCTAGTGCACTTAAGTCATCTGCTGTCGTTCTGCACTGGTGTGGGGGGACGTGAGGATGGCCTTGCAACCATTGTTCTCTTAAATTCTGGGTTAATGATTCTCAAACAAAGCCTGGCAATCTGACCAACCCCTGCTACCACAGGAACAACAACACCAAAAAAGATTATTTCATTTGGCAAAACAGAACATCACAATGGCTATTACATGCTCCAAATAAAGATACCTGAAAGCAGTGTATACCTGAATTCAGTCTTAACTGTGGAAAGTAGACACTCAATCCTTACTGTGCAGAGTCAGTCCTAACTAAACACTTCTACAAAGTATCAAGAACACAAAATTTGTCTACAGTTATGTGTCAGAAAGATTCATCAGTGTTCTGTTCAGAACAGATGTGTCCCTGTTCCTCACTACCAAGGACCATGCATGGCCTGGACCTAGATCCCCTAGATGTAGCAGATGGACACCTCAGGCTTCATGTGGGTCCTCTAGTAAGGGAAGCAGGGGCTGTTTCTGACACGGACACTGTTGCCTGCTTTTTGATCACTTCCCCCTGGTGGGGCTGCCTCACCAGGGAGAAGAGGCATGCCCTCAGTACTGATGCTACTTGATGTGCTGGGGTGAGTTGGTGGGTGGGTGGGCCCCCTTTTCTGAGGAGTAAGGAAGGGGGTATAGGGAGAAGAGGAAGGGTGGGACCGGTAGGAGAGAAGGGACAGGGCTATGATCAGGATAAAAACGAATAAAGTAATTAATTTTTTAAAAGTTTGTTACTCATCCTGAAAAATAAAGCAGGAACCTTATCGAGTTACCAAAGTTACCAAAATTTTACCATTATATTTTCTACCTCTAGTCACTCATGAAAAAGAGGAAGGAAGCTTCTGGGAAGTCTTTCAAATGCCTATTTTCAAATCTGCAGCAGGCATGATCAGTTATTATTTTTTAAAAGCAAGCTTCTTTTGCCAAGAGTAGGGTTTTTTTGTTTTGTTTGGTTTTTTTTTTGGTTTTTTTTTTTTTCTTTTATCCCCCACCATGGCAACTTCAGCAAAGTCTGCCGGAAGAAGACACACTGCTCAGGTTGAAGCAGATGGCATAATAAAATTTGTGACAGGCTGAAGATCCCACACACCAGGACCTATGGTATGTTTGCATATTGAATAATGTTTGGACTTCAGCTACAGTAAGCCAGAGTGAACAAACCCCGTTCCAGGAATAGATGGTCTTTCTATAAGAAATTAATCACCGAAGTACAAGCTCTGACATTATGGAGGACCAGGGCCAAGGGTACTGCAAGAGTAAAATCACTGGAGTGCAAGCATCACTACAATGTCAAGATCATTCGTTAACGGTCCAATGGGTGTTGCTGACTTCCCTGGACTCTCGTCTGCTCCTGAGGTTTCATACAAGTGGAGTGCCACATATACTTTCTTAAAACAGCCCATGTATTTTAAAACTGTCATTTAATTATACCACCAAAAGACTTGTTTTTAAGTGTGGCGTTTTATATTCGTAGGCACATTTTGATTTGGTTTCAACTACTAATGTAAATGGTTTTCTAACCCAGGCATTGGTGCACGCCTGCACTCAGACCCAGCTCTCGGGAGGCTGAGGCAGGAAGATCTCAAGGTTGAGACCAGCCTAGGGTAGCAAGAATGTCCATGTCCAAAAAAATAGCATAAAGTTAAAATAAAGATCTTTTCTGTTACATAATTCAAGTCACGGGAATTAACCTTACTTGTTAACTCCTGGCATGTTATTTGAGTCTCAAAAGAGCTTCTCTGTGCCCAATAAACAAACACATATTAATTGAAGAACTTCAGTTAATGCTGCTACCTTAAATAAGACTTAAATGAAGATTGTGTAGACTTTAATTGAAAATTTTGCCAACTGTACGTGCCCGGACAGGATCTAGCATGGTTCTAGTCATTAGAAGTATGAGAATCCTTCTTACAAGACATTCTAAATCACTACAGATCTTTCCTCAGTTTTAAACTTTCATCAAATATAACCAATCCACCATAATTAATTTATTCAGAAGAATTTTAGGTTTCCATAGAAAAAAGTTTACATCACACATGTAATATAACTTCATAAAATTATAAAATAAACATAAGTGGCAGACTGTCAAAACATGGTCCAAACATGGAGTACTGTCAGGAGAATTCTGAATGCTTTTGAGAAAATGCCAAGAAAACAAGGTAAGTATTGTGACCTCAGTTCTTTCAAAACACAGAATTATTCCTGGAAGTATTATTTGTGTTCCTTTCAGGTATAGTAGATAGGAGTGAGTTCACTTCAGATTATTCATTACAACTGGCTATTCCTATCTGTTTATATGCCTATATAGAAAAAAAGGACATGGTTTTGCCACATATAGATTGTCCTTGTGATTGTACACACTACTCAGGTGACTTTTCTTAACCCTCAGAGTACAAACTGTCTGATGCCCTGAATAAAATTGGTCATTGCATGAGACTTTAGTCTCCCAGGCCCCACTGCCTCCAGAGCAGTAACAGCAGATAGCTTTAAAAATATATTTAAACAAATCTACACGTAGCTGATAAGAGCCAAAGATGTACACAAACTAGCACAACTGGGCAGCTGAAGTACTGTGGCTGCCATAGCTCAACCTGCTTTACAGAATAATTGGGCACCATCTATATCTAGTACGTCACTCAGATGTAGCTGTCCTGGGGATCTACCATACAGCAGGATCCCAAGAAACCAAGAACTCACTTTAGCTCAAAATGCAATTAAGCTTACCTTCTGGGAATGCTTACATGAGAGATCCCCTTATCAAACTAAACAACTAGAAGGCAAAATATAGTATAAGAAAAGAAATGAGGAAGTCTAGCATGCTTGGCCATTGAGAAACAGAGCAGTAGTTATAGGCCACACTGAAGAAGAGGGGCATATATAAAAGCCAAGACCACTGCCATCCATCTCCTTTAGAGAATCCTGACTACAGCACATCACAGTGACACAGCTCACATCGTAAGCAGAGAAAATCTGAAAAGCCATGAGAACAAAGCCTCACCTTGTCATGAAAGAAGAAAAAAATCCCTTCTCAAGGAAAATAAGGCCACAAGTGAGACGAGTAACGATAAACCAAGATATAAACCAGAGGAGACGGCGTATGCCGAAATAGACAGACCAGAAGACCATGATTCAAGGGCCTCTGTCTTCACATAAATAAGTAAATTATATATATATAATTTATATATATATATATAAATTTCTAAGATATATATATATATATATATATATATATATATATATACACATAGATATACCTTAGAAACTGGGAATAAATTCCTATTGTCTTCACAACACAGGTATAGAAACATACGTTAACTTAGATTTCAAGAAAAAAAAAATACCAGAGTAAATTTGGGTGCAGAAAGAGCCTAATCTTAGATGGAAGGTCCATAATTAAAGAATATAAAAAACGGTTTAAAATGTTAGTGAATCAATATCAATTACTGAAAACACTGGATCTTATGAAGCTGTGGACTCTGGAAGATCTATGAGATCCAGTGCATGCAGCTACACAAAGGACAGCAATGGGATAAACTGCACAGAAGGGTTTTAAGTTCTTCACGTCTTCCATGTGGTAACAGCGTTGACTGAATGAAGTGAATCAGTGACACTTACATCTGACAGGACAAGAGGCCAGTATGCAAAATATATCAGAAGACTCAGAAGTCATTTAAAAATGAGAGAAACCAGAAACATTTCACTAAATAGGATACAGGACTGGAAAATAGGCACAAAAACATGTTGAGCTTCATGAGGAAGAATCTATTAAAAGCATACAAATTACCATTTTATATCTCCTGAAATAGTGAGGATGTAGAAAAAGCATAAATACATTCTTACTGGCAAATAAATTGGTAGTTTTTGGGAAAAAATATGCATGAATTAGCCATGCAACCTCCTGAGCATTATTTAGTAACAAAATCCTAGGCTGAAAACTAGACATGATAGTACCTGTCAGTGATACAGAGGGCTGAGGTAAGAGGATTGTGAATTCAAGAACAGCCGATGACATAAAGTGGAAATCTGCTTCAACAACAAAAACACAACAACTTCAATCTATATTGACAAAAAACTTTACATAACTGTTCACAGTAGCAACTTTATCTGTAATAGTAATAATACTGGAAACAAATAAAGCTCCCTTCAAAAGATACATCCAAACCATAGGTCAGTACCTAGTAATAAAAAGGAACAAAATATTAATACAATTGGATTAATTTCAAGAGTATTATACTATGTAGAAACATAGGCTCAAAATGTTCTATCTTTATGAAATGATTACTTATTTAAAAAAAACTAAAATCTACCAGATTTATTAATCTAATAAACACAGTAGCTTACTTGATAAAATGTAACAGTAGTCTTAATATACACCAACAATGTACTCCCATAAAAATAACACAAAAATTTAACTATTTTGAAACTGATCTTACCAAAGAGAAAGACCCCTATAACAAAAACTTCATGACAATGAAAAGAGAAATTAGAGACAATACCAGATATGGAAACATATTCAATGCTCCTTGATTGACAGATTATTAGAACGACTACTATCAAAATTTATCTACAGCTTTAATTCAATAGCTACCATAATTCCTATTCATATTTTACAGATTTAGAAAAAACAATTCACAAAATTAGATAAAATGACAATTGACCACACCAAAAAAAAAAAAAAAAAATCTAAGGAATAAGAATACTGCAACACATTTCCCAACACCCATCCTCAAAATATAGTACAGAGCTATAGTGATAAAGGCAGATGATGCTGGGAGAAAAGCAGATGAGTAAACAACAGAATAGACCAGAGGACCTGGAAATAAGACACAAAGCTAAAGCTACTTAATTTTTGACAAAGTGGGCTAAACACATGTTGTGATTAAAAGATAGCCTATTCAACAAATGGTGCTGGCAAAACTGGATATCACCTTATAGAAGAGTGAAACAAGATGTATCTATTACATCTTGTACAAAAATAAATTTAAATGAACCAAGTATCTTAATTTAAAACTTTAAACATTGACACTTCTAGAAGGAAACATAGGGAATACTTTTTAGGACACTGGGATACACAAGAACTTTCTCAATAGAGCATAACACCTATCCCCAAGTATCAACAGATGGAACTCAGTGAAAATAAAATGTGTTTGTACAGCCAAGGAAACTTTCAGCAGAGCAAATAGACACCCACAGAGTAGAAGAGAATCTTACAAGTTACAACTTCACACAAAGATTTTCAGAAATTAAATCAAACAGCAAGGAAATAATACTTCCAATCAACAAATGGTCTAATTAATTGAACAGAGGTTTTTTAAAAAATAAAACACAAAAGGTGGATACCTATATTTTAAAAGTGCTAACTAATCAGAAAGGAATAAGTAAAAGTATCACTATTTGCAGATAATATGATAGTATACATGAGCAACCCCAAAAATTCCACCAGTGAACTCCTTCAACTGATAAACACCTTCAGCAAAGTGGCTGGATACAAAATTAACCCCCCAAAAATCAGTAGCCCTCTTGTATACGAAAAAGAAAAGGGCCCAGAAAGAAATTAGGGAAACTACATTCTTCACAATAGCCACTAATAACATAAAGTACCTTGGTGTGACTCTAACCCAGCAAGTGAAAAAACTGTTTGAAAAAAACTTTAAGTCTCTGAAGAAAGAAATCAAAGAAAATATCAGAAGATGGAAAGATCTCCCATTCTCATAGATCTGTAGGATTAACACAGGGAAAATGGCCATCCTGCCAAAAGCAATCTATAGATTCAGTGCAATTCCTATCAAAATACTAACACAATTCTTTACAGACCTTGAAAGAACAATTCATAATTTCACATAGAAAAACAAAACAAACAAACAAACAAAAAAACAGACTTGCCAAAATGATCCTGTACAACAACCGATCGTCTGAAGGTATTTCCATCCCTGATCTCAAGCTGTACTACAGAGCAATAGTAATAAAACCTGCATGGTACTGGCATAGAAACAGAATGATGGATCAATGGAATTCAATTGAAGACCCAGAAATAAACCCACAAACCTATGGATACTTGATTTTTGACAAAGATGCCAAAACCATACAACAGAAAAAAGACAGCATCTTCAACAAATGGTGCTGCTCTTCCTGGATGTCTATATGTAGAAAAATGCAAATAGATCCATACTCATCACCCTGCACAAAACTAAAGTCCAAGTGGATCAAAGACCTCAACATAAAACCAGACACACTAAATCGAATAGAAGAAAAAGTGGCAAAGAGTCTAGAACTCATTGGCACAGGAGACAACTTCCTGAACAGAACACCAACAGCATAGGCTCTAAGATCAACAATCAATAAATGGGACCTCATGAGACTGAGAAGCTTCTGTAAAGCAAAGGACACTGTCTTCAGAACAATATGACGGCCTACAGGCTGGGAAAGGATCTTCACCAACTCTATGTCTGACAAAGGGCTAATATCCAGACTATACAAAGAACTAAATAAGTTAAAAAGCAACAAATTAAGTGATCCAATTAAAAATGGGGTACAGAGCTAAACAGAGAATTTTCTCTAGAGGAATATAAAATGGCAGAGAAAAACCTAAAGAGATGTTCAACGACCTTGGCCATCAGAGAGATGCAAATCAAAACGACCCTGAGATTTCACCTTACACCCAGCAGAATGGCAAAGGTTAAAAACTCAAGGGACAACACATGCTGGAGAGGTTATGGATAAAGGGGAACCCTCCTCCATTGCTGGTGGGAACGTAAACTGGTACAACCACTTTGGAAATCAATCTGGCTGTGGCAATTTCTCAGACAATTAGGAATAATGCTACCTCAAGATCCAGCTATACCACTCCCAGGCATATATCTAAAAGAAGCTCAGGTACACAACAAGGACATTTGCTCAACCATATTTGTAGCAGCTTTATTTGTAATAGGCAGAATCTGGAAACAACCCAGATGTCCATCAATGGAGGAATGGATACAGAAATCCAGAAATCGTGGTACTTTTACACAATGAAATACTGCTCAGCAATTAAAAACAAAGAAATCATGAAATTTGCAAGCAAATGGTGGGATCTAGAAAAGATCATCCTGAGTGAGGTATCCCAAAAGCACAAAGACACACATGGTATATACTTACTTACATAGACCTATAAGACAGGATAAACATACTAATATATGTGTACCTAAAGAAGATTAACAAGAAAGAAGACCCGGGGTAAGATGATCAATCCTCACTTAGAATGACAAATGGGATGGACATTGGACATAGGAGAACACAAGTAACAGGACAGGAGCCTACCACAGAGGGCCTCTGAAGGACTCTACCTAGCAGTATATCAAAGCAGATGCAGAGACTCATAACCAAACCTTCGGCAGAGTGCAGGAAATCATCTGATATAAGGGGGAGTTAATATGACCGGGAGAGGACAGGAGCTCCACAAGGACCAAATATATCAGGGCACAGGGATCTTCTATGAGACTGTTTCTCCAATCAAGGACCATGTATGGATATAACCTAGAACCTCTGCTTGGATGTAGCCCACAGTAGCTCAGTATCCAAGTAAGTTTCCCTAGTAAGGGGAACAGGAACTATTTCTAACATGAACTTAATGGCTGGCTCCTTTACCTCCCCAGAACTGAGGGAGGAACAGCCTTGTTAGGCCACAGAGGAGGACATAGCAGCCAGTCCTGAAGATACCTGATAAGCTAGGGTCAGATGGAAGGGGAGGAGGACCTCCTCTAGCAGTGACTTGGAAAGGGGCAGGGAGGAAATGAGGGATGGAGATTGGGATTGGGAGGGAATGAGGAAGGGGGCTACAGATGAGATACAAAGTAAAAAAACCTGTAATTAATATAAAAAATAATTAATAAATTTAAAAAATAAAATTTAATTTAAAAAAAGTGCTGACTAATCCTAGTCATCACTGAAATGCAAAGCAATGCAACCTTAACACTACAGAACTATAGTAATAAAGGCAGATGATGCTGGCAGAAAAACAGATGGGGGAAGCAACAGAATAGAACAAGATCTGGAACTACCTTACCCCTAAGGAGAACACTCCTCCATTGCTGGTAGGAGTGCAAACTCTTAGAAACAACAATGGAAATCAATCTGGCACTTACTCAGAAAATTGGGAATCGTTCTACCTCAATGCCCCACTATACCACTCCTAGTCATATACCCAAAAAATGCTGTACCATAAAATAAGGACATTTGCTCAACTACATTCACAGAAATTTTATTCTTAATAGCCAGAATCTGAAAAGATCCCAGATGTCCATCAACTGAAGAATGGATAAAAAGTCTTAGGTATCCACATAGTGGAATAGTACTTAGCTACTAAAAACAAGTAAATCATGAAATTTGCAAACATATGGATGAAACTAGAAAATATTACCCTGAGTGGTGGCCCAGACCCAGCATGACACACATGGCATGTGTTCACTTACAACCAGATAGTATCCATATGGTACAGGGTATCCACACTACAAGAGTTCACAAACCCAAAGAAGCTAAGTTAACAACGAGGGACCAAAGAAAGATGTTTGAATCTCACTCAGAAGGGTACGTAGAATGGACAAACTGAAGTGGTTGAAGAGAGGGAACAGGATAGGAGAGGGAGTGCTGAGGGAAATTAGGGTGGGAATCAGATATGGGAAGAGTGGGGGATGGGAGCAGGAGGACAGATGGCTTGCAGAAAGCAGAGAAATCATGAGTAGAGCATCTTTGAGACAAGGTGAAGACCTACTACAGAATAGGCTCCTGGGAGGATATGGGAGTGACTCTAGCTGATACCTTAGTAGTGGGGGTCATGAAGACTGAAGAGGACTCTAAACAGACAGGACTCCTAGTGGAGGGAGGGGAACACCAAGCCACACACAAAACTTCAACCCAAAATTTACCCTGCCTACAAGATGTGCAGATAGAGTAGAGATTAAAGGAATATCTCACCAATGTGGGTCCAACCTGAGACCAACACCAAGGGAAAGAGCCATCCCCTGACACTATTAATTATACTCTGTTCTGCTTCCAGACAGGAGGTAGCATGGCTGTCCTCTGAGGGGTTCCACGAAGCACTGGATGGAGACAGATACTGAGACTCACAACCAAACATTGGGTAAAGGTAGGGATTTTTATGGAAAAGTAAGGGAAAGGATAGGAAGAACTGGAGGGGACATGAGCTCATCAAGAAGACCAACAGAGCAAACTAACCTGAGCCCAGGGGCCTTGTGGAGACTGAAGCACCAGCCAAGGACCATGCCTGGACGGGATCTAGGACCCCTCCACAGATGTAGCTGATGAGCAGCTCTAGTATCATATGGATCTTCTAGTAATGGGAGTGGGAGCAGTCTCTGCCATGGGCTGCTTTTTTTTTTTTTTTTTTTCACTCCCCCTGGCAGGGATGCCTTTCCAGGCCACCGAGGAAGAGGAGGCTCTCGGTCCTGATGTGACTTGATGTGCTGGGGTGTGTTGGGGAAGGTTCTCCTTTTCTGTGAGGTAGGTTAATGCATGAACATTAATGGAAAGAAGCCTAGAACAGCTCGCACACTATCAAGCAAGTAAGCATTAAGGTAAGAGGGGCACATGGGTAAAGTAGGACAGTACCCTCAGAAAGAACACTAACTGGAATAAAAACTCAAGCAAACTTTGTTGGGAAATTTAACTCAGAACTTCAAAGAAGAAACGGGCACACTGACATTCAAAATTTTACATTATGACACATTTCTTGTGGTGATAGAATAGAAAAAAATCCATGTGAGGATGACTGGAATTTTGTTCTCACTAAAGTTGACGTAACTGACATTTATAGATTGAAACCAACAATTTCTGAATACATTGTTTTGAAGACTGTGAGGAATATTTTCTTACAGATTATTAGTAGAACATAAAATAAATCTCAGCAAATCACAAAGAACTAATATTAAACACAGGATATTTTCTGAGCACTGAGTTGAATTAAGTTAGAAGCCAACAAAAGGAAGATTCTGTAGGACACATCAGCCTGCTATGCAATATGTTTCTACACAAACTTATGAGGCAAAGAAGAAACAACTCTAAACACCATTATATGAACATTATTCCAAACTGTACAATCTAGTAAAGAAAAATCTTAGAAATCTTCTTATGGAGTTAAATGGGTATGTTTGGGGAAACTTAAGAGGTAACGTGTTAAGCATTTCAATTCTCTAAAATGAAACAGTAAAACCCAGAAATATGTTAGACAAAGTAAAAAATAGTAAGAGATGAGAAAAGAGAACAGAAATCTAATGTAAACATGTAACAAATATCCTTATGCCATAAAAGGTTTTAAAACTATCTCTAATGAACAAATATTCCAAAATGTTGGTAAAAATATCAATGAAATTGTTCTTCCCCTTCACCAAAAAATAATAGCTCTAAACGCTTTCAGTGAAAAGTTCTTCCTTTTTCTGTTTCTTTGACTAAAATAAATTAGGCTCGACTTTGAGGGTATCTCCACTTTGACACCAAAACCTAACAAGAACTTTACTAGAAAGAGATGCTACTGATCAATCTCCTTTAAACACTGATATAAAAATACCAGGCAAGAGCACTCCCCCACTACATCAAAAGACGATGGCGGAGAACAAGATGACATTCTAGAAGTGCAAACTTGAACTAACTTTTGCATTTATTAACTAACATTAACTCACGATGTTAACAGAACATGGGAAAAAATTCAACTGATAGAAGGTAGAATAAACATATTCCAGTGTATTCCACAAGATGGACTATGAGCAGGAGCTACATATTCATGCAACATGAATGAACTTCAAAGACACAAAGTTAACATACAGAGGCCAGCCATGAAACATACAGACAACATAGACTGAAAGGTTACATTACAGAAAACTGAAATTCTTCCATAACATAGAAGTCACAATGATTCCTCTGGGGAAACGGTTTGTCCTAAATGAGAGGGGGTACAAAACACATTGAGGATGCTGTCAACTTCCTGTAAACTGATTCATCTTAACTATATAAATACATACTGTGCTTTTAATGCAATTGAAAATATGTATTCAATTTGTTTTAAAAAGATGTAAAAATTTTCTATACTGCTACTTATCAATTTATCAGCATGAGACCTAAGATTGGTGAATAGAACCCAGTGCTTTCCAAAGCACAGCATTAAGGCATAGTTTCCTTAGAGAACACACATGGTAGTGACAGTTTCTATTGTTCAAGCTACTCCTGCTCCGACTGTAACTATGAATCTACCTACAATATAGGGATTAATAAATAAAATAAAGAACATGGGAACTGGTTACCTGAAGCTGAGTTGAATGCAGACCTATGATGGATTTCCTCCTTAATGGCTAGGAACTTTTATTTTACACATGTAAATACATAAAAACTTGTACAAATTTTTAAAATAATGTATTTTGATATAAAACATAGTTTTATATTTTTACCCTCAAGCGTTTTGATCCACCTCAACTATGATACATGAGATTTATTTCCATCTATTTTTTCCAGTAATAAAACCAATGGCATCCCAAGGTCACTGGAAGAGAACAATGTTAACTACAGTGAATACATAAGCATATGATGTCCTTAATTACAACTCAACTTAATACTTAAAATATATGTGGTTTCATTCAACAATCAGCAACAAATTCTCAACATACTGACACCTTGTATTTTATAATTTCTGGATTGTTAACTGAAAATAAAGTTACTATTATTAGTTCTGTTTTAATGGTTTTCATTATCCTTCCAGAAATACTGTAAAATTATGACTTTTAAATCAAACAATTTCCCTAATAATCCTTTGCAGATTCTTGAAATGTATTTGTGTTCTTACTGTTTTGCTTTCTTTTGAATGTGCAGCATAACCGTAACAATAAAGTGACCAACACACTTGCACCTCTGTTAGTCACTGTGTTTCTGTCATCTGAATGCTAAGATGTGTGTGTGTGTGTGTGTGTGTGTGTGTGTGTGTGTGTGTGTGTAATCTTCAATTGTGTTAGCAAGGAAGCAATGATCATTGCTTTTAAAATGTTAGCTCTGGTAGATTTCAGAAAATTTCTTATCAAATGTCAGTAGTTTTCCATTTGTTGCTGCTTAACATAAAAACAACTCAGAAGTCGGGCTCCCGGCAGACTCTGCCTTACAAGGTGCACCTCTTAGAGAGGCAGGCTTTAAATCTGCACTTTGCCTTTTCTCCTAACAGAGAAAAAAAATGTATCTATTTTCTTGTGAATTTACAAAAAAAATGTGTAAAACACTCTCTGGAACTGATCCAGTAGAGAGAAGTTGAGGCTTTTCAATGAAACGACAGCAAGCAAAGGAAAAAACATAACAAGACTCTATTTCAAGCCTTAGGCCTTGTGAGGCCTCTCTCCCATACATCTTTCTGAGTGGGGCTGATTACAGCCTATCTTGTTGCATCACTGAACAAACTCTGAACAGAAACTGATGTAAGAATACCAATTTTTTATTTTTAAAATAATTTTAAAGCCAATTAAAGAAATTGAGTTGTGTGTTCAACAGGGAGACATTCGTGGACGAAATGAATTTATGCTTCCATAATTTTATGAAATACAAATGGAACAGGATGTAGTTACATGGGAGGACAACACTGTCACATCTAAGCACAATTTTACATGTTGGCTGAGACCTTCCTTTCATTCATTTAGATACTCATTAAGCATCAAATTATATCATACTGGGCAGTGTAGGGGACATTCCACAACAAACTTCTTCCCCCAGTCACCATGTTAAATAGAAGTAAAACTTTATGTTTAAAATTAACTATAAAACTCCTCCAAGCATCTTAGTTCACTCTACTGAGATGGATACCTTTCTCAGCTATGAAGTCTTACAAGCACAGTAGACAGTGGTCTAGAACCTGTAATTTACATCCTCAAAGTAGATTCTAACTGCCTTTGATTGACAGACTTAACAAATGAGAGGATTTCATTTGGAAAATAACTCCTTACCCTAACAGCACAGGGAGTCAGTCTGAGTGCTGAAGATGTGAGCGCTCTGCACCTGCTCCTATTAGGTCTGAGTGCCAAGCTTAGTGCCTGCTTCTCATAGCACTCCCTGTTCTAGCAAACACAAATCACCAGCGACGAAACTCAACATGGAAGGCAAAGCACACTTAAAGCCAAGAGAAGGAAACGAACTAAAGAGTATGTAAGACTCTTGACTTTTCCTTTCTGGCATTTAGTAAGTATATACAGATAATCAATCACTAATCTATCCAACTCAACGCTGATTAGCGAGTTAAATGACATCATCAAGTGCAAAACTGCAGACTCGGCATCCATGCAATGTGAATTAATTATAATGAATGGCCACTTCATTATTATTTTCTAACATTTTAGTTTTCACTCAAAAATGCATTTACAAAGATTTTTATTTATTCCTGAAACTAAAAAACAACATTTATTTATTTATTTATTTATTTATTTGCTTATTTATTTATTAAAATCCAGTCACCAGACACAGGAAACAAAACTGTGCTCAAGCACAATTCAATATATTCCGTCTGACTATATAAATTAATATCTGAAGAAAGCCTCTAAAATCATTTTAAAGGACTCTCAAGTGAAAAATTGGGACTCCCCCCCCCAGTTTCATAACACATGTATAAATAATTGAGTGAGTTTTGTGAAGCTTGAAGAGTAAAATCTGTGTTTAAAATTATTTTCATTGCTGTTATAAAGGAAACATGAAGTTTACCCTTTAAAGCCATTAAGTTCTGGCACCTGTGAAATGGCTCATCAGGAAAAGAAGGGCACTTTCCACCAAGTCTAATGACCTAATGACCCTGGGACCAGAATGAAAAACCATCACAAGTTGTTCTCTGATCACCACATTCAAGTTATCTGCACATGCACACACGTACACAACCAGTCAATACAATGAAATAATTAATTTCTTTAATTAAGTGATATTTGAAGGGATCTTTTATCTAGTCCTTTAGATTCTAATTTCAAAAAAAAATAATTATCTTTTGGATTTGCCAGCATTTCATTTCTGGGCACTGGCCATGCAAGGCTCAGGAACTCCTACATCATGTTCTATTCCCAGTCCTGCCCTCATCCACTTTGATGGTATCTCTACTTCTGTTATTTTTAATGAGGTGTTGTATTGTGATATACAAAAATAATGATGTCCACAAATACTTCCCGCTCCTCCACCAAGAGTAACAGTCTCCCTCCTCACTCTTTAATCACTTTACAAAGGTTTTTGTTTGTTTGTTTGTTTTGTTTTTTTGTTTTTGTTTTTTGTTGTTGTTGTTGTTGTTGTTTTTTGTGGAGTGGTCTTTGTTTCTTTCTTTGTGGCTTGCACTCACTTTGGATTTTGGAATCAGAGTCTAACACTGGAGCCTTGTTGTACAGCTCAGGCTGTTTGTAAAATTGCAGCATGTCTCCAGCCCCAGCCACCCAAATGCAGATAGAAAGATGGTCCAAAAGTTCCTGATGTAGTAGTAAAAAGTCCTTTTCAAAAATCTTACCTTTGTCAGAGATGGCCTCTGTTCCTATTATTGGGGAACCCTCTTGGACACTGAGCTGCCATGGGCTACTTCTATGCAGGGGTTCTAGGTTATCTCCATGCATGGTCCTTGTTTGGAGTAACAGTCTCAGAAAGACCCCTGTACCCAGATTTTTTGGTTCTGTTGCTTTCCTTGTGGAGCTTCTGTTCCCTCCAGGGCTTTCTATCTCCCCTTTCTTTCAACACTCTGCCCAAAGTTTGGCTATGAATCTCACTCAGCATATGCTTTGATACCCTGCTGGGAAGGGGGAACAGCTTTATCTGTCCAGAGAGGAAGACAAAGAAGCCAGTCCTGCTGAGATCAGATAAACTAGGGTCAGATGGAAGGGGAAGAGGACCTCCCCTATCATTAGACTGGGAGAGGAGCATAGGAGAAGAAGGGGAAAAAAGGGTGAGATGGGGAGGGGATGGGGAAGGGGGCTATAGCTGGGATACAAAGTGAATGAGCAGTAATTAATAAAAATAAAATAAAAATTTTAAAAATCTTACCTTTAGTTTGTCTTTTTCTTAGTAAGGAGATCAAGAAAAATTACTATTTTTGAGTTGCAAACTGAACTACTCAAGTTTTAATGTGAAAATCTGAAAATATGACTCAAAATCAAATTATGATTATGTATTCCTAAATATAGAAGAGACAGACACTTCCCTAAAAATGAGCAAAATACATGTAAAACAGCTGACTGTAGTTGTTACCAATAAAGAAATTTGAGATTTCAAGTATAAATTAAAATTTTAGAACAAATATTTTCCACCCTGAGCTTGACATCATTCCATGTCTAAGAGGTTTGGTTGATATAATCTCAAATGTTATTAGCAAGTACTATTTTTAATTATATAATTAAGTATAAAATTTAATTTGTCAATCTCCACATTTTTCAAGTGGCCAAAGTAACAAAAAATTATGCTTAGGTTATATAAATAAATAAAAAGTAAGACAAACAACTAGGTTTTATTGCAATGGAGTATGAAATACTCTTGAGGTAAAGGATCTATATTCTACTTAACCGTTAGGAAAACATCACAGCTCCTGGCACACTATAAAAGAAGAACGGCAGGGGCTGGTGATATGGCACAGATGTAAAAGCATTTTGTGCTCTTGTAGGGGACTTGAGTTCAATTCCAAACACCCACAACACAGCTCACATCTGCCTGCAACCCTAGTTCCAGGTGATCCAAGCCCTCTTTTGCCCTTTGTAGGTACTGTATACACATTCACATCCCTACACAAAGACAGAAGTACATAAATAAGAATAATAAATCTTTTAAATACAGGAAGAAGAATGGCTACAATTTTCTAAAGAGCTATTTTCATTTCATAAAACTATGAAAGGCCAATTTTTCCATATACATTAGCTAAAATCATAAATTCAAAAAAATTGAATGCAAAAGCAGGTAAAAGAGTCCAACTTTCTTCTATCTAGTATTAGAGTTGAGAAAATGTGCAACACTATAAAACACAGTTTCTCCCTTCATGAATTTTGAACATAAAATGGATTGTCTGTGATTATATGAATTAATAAATATTTAAAGCATTTCTCAACTTTATCTTTAATTATGGTCAATATTTGCGGAAAGTTAAAAAAAACTTTTTGTAGTTCTTTATCAATAGTATTAAAGGTTTCCTTATGTGTGTGCATGTGTCTGTGAAAGGATGTGCACCTTTGTGTGCAAATTTGAGACAGAGGTAAGAAAAGGGCATCAGATCCATGATAACTGCAGCTACAGGCATTTAAGGATTCAGGGCTTGTCAGTCAAGTGCTAAGACACAAACACTCTTAACTGCTGGGCCATCTCTGTAACCCAGCTTTTATTAAATTTTGAGAATGAAAGTCTTATATTTTTGGTTGTAAGCTTAGCCTTTAATGGCTGAGCCATCTCTCAAACTAAAGTCCAACTGGATCAAAGAGCTCAACATAAAACCAGACACACTAAATCTGTTAAAAGAAAAGGTAGGGAAGAGCCTTGAACTCATTGACACAGGAGACAACTTCCTGACCAGAACACCAATAGCACAGGCTCTAAAATCAACAATCAATTAAGGGGACCCCATGAAACTGAAAAGCTTCTGTAAAGCAAAGAACACTGTCATCAGAACAAAACAACAGCCTACAGACTGGGAAAGGATCTTCACCAACCGTACATTTGGTAGAGGGCTAATATCCAGAATATATGAAGAACTCAAGTAGTTAAACACCAACAATCCAAATAATCCAATAAAAAATGGGATACAGAGCTAAACAGAAAATAATCAACAGAGAAATATCCAAGAGAAACATTTAAAGAAATGCTCGTGCTTGCTTTGTAAGCACATATACTAAAATTGGAATGATACAGAGATTAGCATGTCCCCTATACAAGGATGACACACAAAATTTGTGAAGCATTACACATTTTTTTTTCTACCATTGGACTGGGGGGAGAGGCATAGGAGAAGAAGAGGGAGGGAGGGTAGGATTGGGAGTGGATGGGGGAAGGGCTACAACTAGTCTACACAGTGAATAAAGTGTAATTAATAAAAATAAAATAAAAAAATTTTTAAAGAGAAATGCTCAATGTCCTTAGTCATCAGGGAAATGCACATCAAAACAACCCTGAGATTTCACCTTACACCCATTCCTACATTTTACATTCCTATATTTTACATTCCTACATTCTTACATTCCTAAGATCAAAAACTCAAATGACAACATATGCCAAAGAGGATGTGAATAAAGGGAAAACCTCCTCCATTGCTGGTGGGAGTGCAAACTTGTACAACCACTTTTGAAATCAATCTGACACAATCTTAGAAAATTAGGAATAATGCTACCTCAAGATCCAGTTATGCCACTCCTGGGCATATATCTGAAAGATGCTCAACCATACAAGGACATTTGCTCAACTACATTCATAGCAGCCTTATTCGTAATAGCCAGAACCTGGAAACAACCTAGATATCCCTCAACCAAGGAATGGATACAGAAATTGTGGTACATTTACACAATAGAATACTACTCAGCAATAAAAACAAGGAAATCATGAAATTTGCTGGCAAATGGATGAAACTAGAAAAGATCATCTAAAGCGAGGTAACCGAGAAGCAGAAAGACACACATAGTATATACTCACCTATAAGTGGATATTAGACATTTAATATAGGATAAACATACTAAAATCTACGGTCCTAAAGAAGCTAAACAACAAAGGAGGACCCTAGGGAAGAGGCTTAATCTTAATTAGAAGGGCAAACAGGAGAAATATCAGAAGCAAGGGAAGACAGAGAACAGGACAGGAACCTAACACTGAGGGCCCCTGAAAGACTCTACCCAGCAGGGTATTGAAGCAGATACTGAGAATCATAGCCAAACTTTGGGCACAGTGCTGGGAATCTTATGAAAGAAGGGTGAGATAGAAAGACCTGGAGGAACCACTGATGATTGATGGAGATAACCTAAAACCCCTGCCCATGGCAGTTCAGTGTCCAAGTGGGTTCCATAATAATGGGAACAGGGACTGTCTCTGACATGAACTGATTGACCTGTTCTTTTAACACCTCCCGCTGAGGGGGCAGCCTTACCAGGCCACAGAGGAAGACAATGCAGCTACTCCTGATGACAACTGATAGACTAGGATCAGAAGGAAGGGGAGGAAGACCTCCCCTATCAGTGGACTGGGGGAGGGGCATGGGTGGAGAAGTAGGAGGGAGGATGGGATTGGGATGGGAGGATGGAGGTAGCTACAGAGGGGATACAAAATGAATAAACTGTAGTTAATAAAAATAAAAATTAAAAAAATACCTGGAGGGGACAGGAGCTCCACAAGGAGACCAACAGAGTCAAAAAATCTGGGCCTAGGGGGTCCTGCAGAGACTGATGAATCAACCAAGGACCATGGAGAGAACCTAGACCTGCTCAAATCTAACCAATGGGCAGCTCAGTCTCCATGGGGGTTACATAGTAAGGGGGGCAGGAGCAGCATAAACTCTGTCATAAACTCAGTTGCCTGCTCTTTGATCACTTCCCCCTAGTGGGGAAGCCTTGCCAGGCCACAGAGGAAGACAATGCAGACAGTCCTGATGGGACCTGGTAGGCTAGGGTCAGATAGTAGGGGAGGAGGACCTCCCCTATCAGTGGACTAGGAGAGAAGAATGAGGGTTGGGGGAGTGGGAAGGAGGGTGGGACCTGGAGATCAGGAAAGGGGCTACAGCCAGGATACAAAGTAAGTAAACTGTAAATAATAACAATAATAAATGACATTAGCCAAAAAAGTAAATTATCATGAAATCAAAATGTTTGAAAACTGTTGCCTTAGAATATTACATTTCAGTATGAAAGGTTACTAATAAAAAAGAAGGCTAATGTTTACTGAGTGCTATTAAAGTACTGGGCTTACCCTTTGGGCCTTTCATTTCATCTTGGTCCCATTATTTAAGTAAAGAGAGAGAAGGGCTCAGATAAGTAGAGAGGTGGCTGTAGTAGTGATGATGGTGGTGGTAGTGGCTGAAGTGGAGGTGCCATCAAAGCCAGTGTGTGTGTGTGTGTGTGTGTGTGTGTGTGTGTGTGTGTGTGTGTGTATCATAGGATTAAAGTATTAATATCCCTTACTTAAACCTATTGGTAACACAACACAAATCTCATTCTGTTTCTTGCTAATGCAAAATCACACCACAACAATCTGAGAATAAGAAATCCTAAAATGCCCCCAAGTCATGCTCAATAATTATGCAGTCAATAAAATACGAACAGTGATATGTACAGTTAGGACTGGGGTCCTGGCTTCAGCCTGCTGGCCCAGAAGCCAGGCCTGCTGTGTAAGCTTACTGCACTTCCACATCCTCCTCAGAACACCAGCAACATCCCCTCTTCTACTTTCTAACAATGGTGTGATGATGACACAGAATTGGGCCTAGAGTAAGTCCTAGCACAGAAAATGTCTCTAGCAGTTAATTGTGATGCCAGTGGTGATGAAACAATGATAGATGGTTCTTCAATGACGTTTCTACTCAAAGAAAGTACAGGATCTCCAAGGGTACACTGGTTACTTGTCTTTCTTTATTAAAAATTCATCTCTTGGAAAGGAATCATACATAGTTAACGCATACGCTTCTGAATGTTTAACAGTATTTAAAAGTTAACTAAGCAACCGTCTTTGAGTTTAAGTATATACACGAGGCACAAAGTATTCAAAGAGAAACAAGGCACAGAGCATGAACTTCCAGCCAGCTTCAACTCTGACTAACAAAGCTCCTCTTGGTGCCTGCTAGCACCAACTCAAGTATCACAGCTCCCATGGCCTGTGCGCGTGCTTATGCATATCTCAGAACAGCATTTATTCACTTAAATCTCAAGACCTGTGTTTTCTCAGGCAAACTTACAAGGGAAAAAATTCAAGGAATGTAGCTTGACAGAAAATATTACCATCAAAGTGTGATGAAATTTTCTACATCAAGGCAAAAAAAAGATGAAGGGAATTAATCCACTGCCATACCAAGACAAACAGGAGTTTAGATAAGACATTAGGGTTTTACAGTGATTTTTTTTCCATCATTCTCACATATCCAGAAGACAAATGACACTGATACCTGCTCACAATATGCTTAGCAAAAGAAGACAAAATAACACTTTGGACATAGTACAGCTGGGAGTACAGAGCCACAGGGAAATCAACATCATTCTGCCTCACTATCCCTCTGTCCCAGAATCATCTTAACCCAATTCATTTAACTGACCCTTAACATCTAGCAAACTAGAAATGAATAAAATTAGGATGAAACTTCTGCCTTATAATTGGAAGCGTGATTTACATATGGAAAAGAATTTCATAGTAAAGCAAAGGACACTGTCCTCAGAACAAAACGACAGCCTACAGATTGGGAAAGGATCTTCACCAACCCTATATCTGACAGAGTGCTAATATCCAGTATATATAAAGAACTAAAGAAATTAAACAGCAAAAAATCAAGTAATCCAATTAAAAAATGGGGTACAGAGCTAAACAGAAAATTCTCTGCAGAGGAATATCGAATGGCAGAGAAACACTAAAGAAATGCTCAACCTCATTAGCCATCAGGGAAATGCAAATCAAAATGACCCTAAGATTTCACCTTACACCCATCAGAATGGCTAAGATAAAAAACTCAAGAAACAACACAAGCTGGAGAAGTTGTGGAGAAAGGGGAACCCTCCTCCACTGCTGGTGGGAATGTAAACTTATACAACCACTCTGGAAAGCAATCTGGCACTTTCTCAGACAACTAGGAATAGCGCTTCCTCAAGATCCAGCTATACCACTCCTAGGCATATATCCAAAAGATTCCCAAGCATACAATAAGGACATTTGCTCAGCCATGTTTGTAGCAGCTTTATTTGTAATAGCCAGAAGCTGGAAACAGCCCAGATGCCCCTCAACTGAAGAATGGATGCACAAATTGTGGTATATCTACACAATAGAATACTACTCAGCAATAAAAAACAAGGAAATAATGAAATTTGCAGGTAAATGGTGGGATCTGGAAAAGATCATCCTGAGTGAGCTATCCCAGAAGCAGAACGATGCACATGGTATATACTCACTCATATAGACATATATAATATAGGATAAACCTACTAAAATCTGTACACCTAAAGAAACTAACCAAGAGGGAGGACTCTTGCTAAAATGCTCAATTCCTATCCAGAAAGGCAAAGAGGCTGGACATCAGAAAGAGAAAAGAGCAAACAAGTCAGGAGCCTGACACAGAGAACCTCTGAAAAGCTCTGCCCTGCAGACTATCAATGCAGATGCTGAGACTTATGGGCAACCTTTGAGAAGAGTGCAGGGAATCTTAGGAAAGAAGTGGGAAACAGTAAGATCTGGAGAGGACAGGAACTCCACAAGGAGAGCAACAGAACCAAAAAATCTGAGCACAGGGGTCTTTCCTGAGACTGATATTCCAACCAAGGACTATGCATGGAGATAACCTAAGACCCCTGCACAGATGTAGCCCATGGCAGTTCAGTATCCAAGTGGGTTCCATTGTAATAGGAACAGGGACTGTCTCTGACATGAACTGATTGGCCTGTTCTTTAATTACCTCCCCTGAGGGGGAAGCAGCATTATCAGGCCACAGTAGGAGACAATGCAGCCACACCTGATGAGACCTAATTGACTAGGATCAGAAGGAAGGAAAAGAAGTCCTCCCCTATCAGTGGACTTGGGGAGGGGCATGCATGCAAAGGGGGAGGAAGGGAGAGATTGGGACGGAGGAGGGAGAGAACCACTGGGGGGATACAAAGTGAATAAAGTGTAATTAATAAAGAAAAAAGAAAAGAAAAACATCACCCAATAACATATTTTAGATCACAAAAGTCAAATTAAATAGAAAATGCTCAAGCACCAGGCTAATGAGATGCTCCTGTGGGTAAAGATGCTTGCTGTACAAACCTGGCAACTTGAGTTTGATGCCCAGAACCAAACAACAGCAGCAGAAAACCATTATATGACGTGTGTGTGTGTGTGTGTGTGTGTGTGTGTGTGTGCTCTTCAGGGTTAGCAAGATGGTTAAGACGTTAACTCTCACATCTGGTAACATGAGTTAAATATTCAAAAACCACATAAATATGGAAAGAGAGAAATGACTTCACAAAGCTACCTTTCTCACCTCTTCACATATGCCATGGCAAGTACACATACCTGCTCTCATCCCAGACTAAAAAAAATTTAAATGCTCAAGTACCAAAATTTCTCATTTCTCTTTTGATTAAAAAAACAAAAACAAAAACAAAACAAAACAAAAAAAAACCAATGTGTATGTTTGTCTGTGTGGATTTAATATGTATATGTGGCTGTCCATCTTCATATTTCAGCTTATTTGAGGCAGTCTTGTATTGTTTGCCACTGTGTATGCAACTGGCTCATATGTTTCAGGGGCTTCTCCTGTCTCTCCTTCTACTTCCTCAGAAATGCTGAGATTAGAGACATACTGCATCTAGTTAGTATGAAGGTTATGGGGATCCAAACTCAGGTCCTCACAGTTGAGAATCCAGTGATTTGTTCCTTGAGTCATCTCCCAGAATCCTCATTCACTGGTCTAATGTGTAAAAACTTATCAGGGCTGATGATGGTGCAACTCAAAGGCACCATGTCTCCACATCTGGACATGAACTTGATCCCTCAGTCTTACAGGTATCTATGCAGACTAGCTCCTCAGGGATGACTGTGTTCATGCCAAACAATCAAAAGTGACTCTATAAAGTGCACTTGCAGCATTTGCCTTTATCTCTGCAGTTTGACTGCATATGTCCTTCATCAGAAAGACCACCACTACATTAAGACAGGATGCTGCACTTCTGGCATCAGGAATATGAAAAATAGTATTCCTCTGAAGAACATTCATGTATTCAAAATTATATTCAAAGTTGTTATCTATCAAAATGTTACTGAAACATCTTACCTTAATTTTGTTATGGCTAATAACACAAAACAACAACAACAACAAAAACTGTGGAGATTTCTGCTGGAGCATTTAGGGCAGCACTTCTCAACCTGTGAGTCATAACCCCACAAAGACCATCAGAAAACCCAAATATTTACATTGTGATTCATAATAGTAGCAACAGAAGAGTTATGAAGTAGCAATGGAATGTCTTTATGGTTGGGAATCACCACAGCACAAGGAACTGTATTAAAGGGTCACAGCATTAGGAAGGTTGAGAAACACTGGTTTGGGGTCTTTCATGTAATCATATCTGTTAATAAGGAAGCTTTAATGTATTATCTTCTTTTTTAAAATTTTTCTTCATTTCAGTTATTTACTTTATATACCAAAGGTAACCCTCCCTCTTCTCCTCCCAATTCCCTCTTCCCCTTCCTCCCCTCTTCCTCTCTCCCTTTCCCCTGAGAGGAGGCTGGCTCCCCTCCCCCTGTATCAACCCTCCCCAGTACATCAATTCAAATCAGGACTGAGTATATCCTCATGCACTGAGCCCAGACAAGGCAGTCCTTTTATTTGTACTCCTTCCCCCATCTTTTCCTTCACTTCTTATTGCTGTAGCTCAGACTTCAAGTTCTACGCTGAACAGGAAGTAGAAGAGTAGATACCATTGTCCTAGTCTTCATTTTGAGTTTTTCTTCTTTTGAGATGATACTGACTATAGGCTTGCTATAAATAGGCTTTATTATGCTGAGATATGTCTCCAGTATCACTATTCTTTTCAGTACTTTTATCATTTAGGAACACTGGTAAATATGTGTACACACAGCAACTCTGTTCCAAGGTTTCTCAATCAGAAGACTAGTAAACAAACCAAATCCAAGTTGTGGGAAGGCAAGCCTGTGCTAGACACTGATGGTCATGTGACAACTTCCCCAAGCTCTACCCATCACACAGCAATGGCAGCTCCGCTATCACCAACTAGGACAAGCAAAACTGACTGCAGACAGTACTCTCATTTAAAAAGCACTCTGTACACATATAATTATTCTTCCTTCCACCTGACACTATTCCCTCACCTCTGCCGAAAAATACCCATTTTTCATCATCAATTTTAAATATTGTGCCTTGTAGTTGGGACTAGTCCTTAAGTCAAAGCTAAGAATTCTCTGCATTGCAGCACTTATCATCTTGTTTCCTGTGTTCTGTGTTCTCCCTGAAATAATAAGACACACTCACTTGATTTTCATTGATTATAGATGTTCAGCAGCAAAAGCTTTATAAACACCATAAATGATCCACAAAACTGTTAGTGTGCTAAGTAGCTTTCACTGCCATGAAAAATTTTAATTCAATGAATGTCTCACAATAAGAAATTTATAACCCCCAGTTCTTTTGTCATTTGGTTTGGTTTTGCCCCAATACTCAGCAACCAAAATTAAATAATATGAATTTCATTAATCAAGGTCCTTAGGTATCCATAGATCTACTTCTGTAGTATTTTGACTATGTTTGTATTTGTGTTCACTTTTGTTCATTATTCAACTTGTCATCAGGAGTTGTTTTGAATGTAACCAGGTAAAACTTATAAATACAGAATTATTCAAAAAAGAGAAGCATACAGAAGGTACTTCAAAAATAAGTTATTTTTTTTAATGATCTAAGTATTCTAACTGCCAACTCTAATAATACATAAAACCTAGCATCACTTCAGTTATTTCAAAATATTATAAATTTTCAAAGTGAAGTCTAGCTTTAATATATGTGTGTGTGTATACATGTAAATATAATGTATATATACACATTACTATAAATTATACTTCTAAATAAAATGTGTACACACCAGCATGTTTTTGAGGAGGATGGCGGATGAACTAAGAACCTGGAAACATTAATCAAACCACAATACAGCAGGATACCATTTGCCACAGATGCTGGAGTTTCTTAACAAGCAGACCCTGATATTCTTGTTGCAAGGTACATTTCCTACGGAAGCATCTTTGGCAACCTGAGCTAGCCATGTATTTTCTTTGATCTTAGAATTAGTCTCTGTTGCCACGATTTAAAAATAATCTTTCCAACATCAATTTCTAAATCTTGGTTGTAAATTTCTATTTAAAATTAATAATTGTAATCCACATTGTTCCTACAAGCAACATGGGGGACTGATTTAGTGCCCATGGTCATTCATAAAGCAATTATTTAACCAGGAAAGCACCAACCTCATCTATACTGGTCGGGGGCAACTTCACCGATTAAATATGCAAATCCGATATGCTCAAGGCTGACAAGTTTCTATTATTAAACTGCTAACGTGTTTATTTCTCCCACAATAGCTAGACTTTTGTCATGAATACGCATTAAGCCACGTAGTTAATAGCTGTGATGACTAGGTGACAGTGAGGACACTACTTGAGAACCTGCATTTGACAGATCATTGACACACAGTCGCAGTTCCTTTTCACTTAATCGGGAATAGTGCAATAGGAAATGAGCTGGAACGATTAGAGATTATTCAGGTTTAATAGCATACATCCTTTTAGCTGGCGTTAGAACAATACACAATGTGGCGGAGTTAAACAGAGGCATCAATTACACTCTCAGAGCTGCTAATATTTTTGACAATATTTAAATAGCACATCCCTTCAGGGCACGGCTCTTTTGCCCTCTCAGTTACACACCTGTCAAGTGTTTAATTTGCCAAATGGAAATAGTTTGATTTCTAAGGGCAGTCTTAATACTGGAGAAGCAAATTGGAAAAAATTAAACATTATTGAATAGAAGTAATGAGAAGGATGGGAGGGGAAAAATTGCAGGTTTAATTCAACAAGGCATGTCAGCATCTGTCATTAATGCAACAATATGATCATGTTCTTTAGCATGCTGTATACACCTCGAGCTTTCCAATTATTCACTTCCTCTGCTTCTCTAACAGACAGAGAATGATACTTGGCATGGTGGGGGGAAGGTTGAAGATAGTTAAAAAAGAAAAGGTGGAAGCAGTAATCTCCACCTGCTGTGCACATAAAATTGTATGTCAAAACTATAATATAGGTATAAGCTAACTAATTAGGACTAGCAATGTGTAATTTATATAGATACTGGATTAAGAGCATGAAACAAATTTTATTCTTTATATAAGTTATTAAATTATAAACATTAATAAATTAACATTTTAAAGCTAACATGATAAAGTCTAGAAAATATTATGAAATAAAATTTGAAATTTTACTAGACTCATAAAAGAAATAAACTTGGTTAGTAAAAGGAATTGGTAAAGAGTGGCATCCACCTATATTAGATTTGAGAAACTTCACAGAATACACATGCAAATGCAAAATCTCAGTGTCCTGGGAAAAGACATTAGCCTTTGAGAGATGCATAGATGTCAAGACTATCCTTGAAAGAAACAAGAAATAAAAGCTCTAAAACAGGCTGCAGATCCCAAAGGCAGTAAGGAAACCAACACCTACTTGTAGCTCTGCCTTATCACCTACCTTCTTGTGCCACTGTAACAAACAGGGCAGAGCTGCACATACTCTTCCATTTCTATTTTTGTTTCCTTTTTTACATTTATTTAATTTTTTTTATTTTATGTGCATTAGTGTGAAGGTGTCAGATATCTTGGAATTGGCATTACAGACAGTTGTGAGCTGCCATGTGGGTGCTGGGAATTGAACCCCGGTCCTTCGGAAGAACAGACACTGCTTCTCCTCAGAGTCCCCATCATGCTATCTATTTCTCTCGCTGAAGCCTGAACTCCTCTCAAGAGCTCTGGCCATGCTGTTGTCTGCTGGTCTACCTATGGAGTTAAATAAATCTTAGACCTTCGTGGTACAGAATCTTTCTCAGTGTCCTCTGCAGTATCAGAGACATTCCTGTATCAGTAATAAAAATCAAAGCAGGCTACACTTTGTGAAGTTCCCTACCACACTCAATAAGTTTCCCAGAAGGCTTTGTGTGAATCATGGAGGCCCACCAGCCTAGAGCTACATCCTATTTCCACTCCACTTGGAAACAACAGAACCAGTGCAACCTGCAGGCCCATCTGTGTTCTTTCATCAGACACAGTGAACAAACATCTTCCCTGCAGAATGCTGGCTAACAAGGAGAGATCCAGCTACTATGTTTGACTAACCAGTGTATTTTTACATACTTGGTATACAACTCAGTCTTCCCCTCATTACAACTGCATGTTCACACAATACACTACGAAGACTTCTGCTCAATTTCTTACACTCTTGAAAACAAACAAACATAATTTTCCATACCATGTTTATGCTTATATTCTAGAAACTGATTTCTCCAAAAGGTTATCAGTCCAACAACATTGAAAACCAATCTTTCCAATAATTTACCAAGAAGAGAAACACATACACTCAACAAAATCTTTTTAAATTACAACTATGACTTTTTAAATCATTACTCTGAAACTTAGTAAAGAAAAATAGTTTGTGGGAGTGTATCTGTGTGTCTGCATGTCCCTGTGTGCAGGTGTATATGCCTGTAGGATCCATTTGTTTCCCTCTCCTTAGCACCACCATGTCCAGCTTGTGTTTGTTGTTGTGTTTTCATTTGTTTGTTTGTTAACAGAGGGTTCTGGGGATGAAAAACACTGTTGACTGAGTTATTGCCTGAGCCCAAAAGAAATATATTTCTGAAGATTCTTCTTCTCACTTCTGGGGAATTACAAAAGTGCATAGGAATCTGGGTTAAGGTTGGGAGACAGTAGGCATTCTCCTTTGTCTTTCTGTTGGCATCTGGAACATTCATCCCATTAGAACTGCTCATTCACTGAATTATGAAAGTAGTTTTCAAGTTTTATTTTTACCCTTTTAAGGCAGAATATTTGCTAGCAAGTCATCCATAATCATTAAATTAATTCTAAAAACATGAGAACATAATTAAACTGACTTCGAACCTTGAGAGGATAAGAATTGTTTTAAAAATATTTTTAAATCCTGCTAAATGGTGATTAAATTAGGTAAGTTCAAAGAACATTTAACTTCGGTTTTTATTCTGTCAAATGATATGCTTTCAGTTTTAATATAAATGTTCAAACTTTTTAATGCTCATAATTTTTACAGGGAATAAAACATGGTGTTACATTTAGAAATCCTAATGTTTATCACCATCTGATGCTGTCATGGAAGCAAGTGCTACTTGCACAGTCTTAAGAAGTGAGAATTGCAGTTCCTTTGACTGATGACAATGTAATTATCCTTTCACTGTCAAAACAGAGGTGACTTCCCTTCCTCGCACACATGATTAAACATACAAATTCATGCTACGCGCTGAATGTCTGAATCTGAATGAGCAAGATACACGAACAACACAGCTTAGTGATGATCAAAACCAAGTGTGCAGCAGCCCAGTGCAAACATTTTCATCAGCCTTCCTCCTGTAGAAGCTCGTGTCTAAGCATCCACACGAGCTTTCAACATAATGTCATATCATCTGCAACAACGGGTACAAAAATAACCAGCAGGGAAAAGCCACAGTGAGCATAAATGTCTGTGGGTAGTGTAAATGACTTTATTAATGCATACAAAAGCCAGCCTTTGGAAAAGCACAAGCCTATTTGCACAAGATCTTTGGGACACTCCCAGGGCCACCTTAGGTGATGACATCCTACCTGGTCTTTAAGCTGTTGCAGGGAAGTCTGAAGGTTCAGAATCTGACTGAAGAGTGGACTCTGCAGGACAGACTTGAGGAGACTCAGTTTGTCTTCATTTGCAACATCCCCACGTTCCTTCAGCTTGCTTTGCAAGCGCTCTGCTGCCTGCAGGGCACGGTTTTTATCTATTCCAAAAGGAAGCATCAGTCAATAATAGGAGTCAAAAAGCTAGTCAACTCTATGATGACTCTATGCCTTTAGAATTTCTAAAACAATCTCCCAAGTGCACAGTATTGTCATATTTGAACTGTGTGCAAAGCTATACAAGTGTACATATTTTTAAGTCAGTGTAAGGACACTTAATAATTTAAAGATTTTTTTTTCTCAAAATTAATAGTGTTACTTGCATATGCTTCAAAACAACCCTGCTACTTCTTGACATTTAGTACCTAAAGGGAGACTACACCCTCTCCTCTGGTCCTTTAAGTCTCCTACAGTCACGTTCATTTGAAAGCAGGAGCAGTGTTTAGTACATACTTAGGCAAACAGTTGTAAAGTCACAGAAACTGATGCAAATGATGTGTAACGGAATTCAGTGCCAGATGTTTTAACCTTAAAAATCTGATCTCTTCTTAAAAAAAAAAAGATAAATAAAACATGTTTACACATAAGAAAAAAAGGGTAATTAACTCATTAATAGGTGGATGTGGATGAGACTGATGAATCACATCCAAAATACAAGAGGCCTAGAGAATCTGAAGCACTAACCAAGGACAATGCATGGTCTGGACCTAGGTCCTCTGCACATAAGTAGCTGATGGGGATCTTAGGGTTCATGTGGGCCAACATGGTCAGGTGAGGGGGGATATCTCTGACATGAACTATGTTCCCTGCTTTTTAATCATTTCTCCCTGATGAGACTGCCCTACCAGACCACAGGGGTGGAAGATGAACTCAATCCTCATGTGAATAGCTAAGCTGGAGTGTGTGGGTAGGGAGGGATCCCCTTCTGAGGAATAGGGGAGGCGGGATGTGGGAGGGAGGATGGGACTGGGAGGAAAAAAGGGAAGGGACTATAGTCCAGATGTAAATTTAATTAATTAATAAAAAATGAAAAATAAAGTATTCTATACTTAGTAACTTAGCAATATTAAATAATAAATATTTCAAAAGTATTATTTCAGCCCTTGGAGTATTTTCCCCTAAAATTAAATCGCATATTTATAAAGTTTCAAACCAAAATAATTCAAATAACTATTAAAACATTTTGAATCAGGTACCTTATGAAAGTGAGAATTTTAGTATGCCCTTATAGTTCTAGAAACTTACATATAGCTTCTACCAGTGAATTTCAGCATATTCCTACATTATACAAGCATAGGTTCTTAAACTTTGTACTTCAAATTTGTTTTTTTTTTCAAATGGAGACTGTTCAAATATGTCCTAATACAGTCATGATGAGAGCATGTACTTCTATTGCCAACCACAATAATCAGAAAAATGGGATTGTAATAAGGGACAGTGCTTATAGAACCATATCTGGCATGCCACAAACACTCCCAATCAAATATAAAGTCATGTTGATCATAAGAACATAAACACAAATAAGCTGAAATAAACAGTATTCTTCCTGAAGAAATTCTAATCAAAGAATGATTAAGATACGCATGAAAATTTTGTTTGTTCTGTGTCAAATTTTCCATGGTAAGTCAGAACACAAATCTATCACTAATGTGCACATCAAATCTTAGAAGATATGCTGCTTAGTAACAGAATAAAATCCAGAAAGCAACAGTTCAGTGAGAGCCAGACTCTCCCTTTCCTTCTCCTACACTGTTCTAACCACCTATGATTCAATGAGGACTGAAGTATAGAAAATCTATCCACACAGAATTTTCTGATTAGAGTAGGAATGGGTCCGTATTTAAAATATTACAAAAAAAAAAAAAAAAAAAAAATAAAAAATAAATAAAATAAAATATTACAACAGCTCTCTTTCCTTTTATTGTCCCAATCCCTCAAAAAGGGCAACTGTGGAGGCGTCATCCACATGCAAGAGTGAACTACATGTCCCCTTCAGTATGCAGGCTTCCAAGAGCTGCCTCGCAAAGGCACAGTGCTGACATGTTGCAATCTGCAGTGTCACCACACCTGCCAGCCAATTGTCTCTAACACTGCAGTGCAGTGTGGGAAAGATAGTAACACAGAACCAGGGGAAAGCTGATCACTCAACCAAAATTATGTCTTGCAGAAATTAAACAATTTTAGTAAATGAAACTGGAGAGATGATTACTGTCCCATCAGGCAGCTCTTTACCTATACAAACACAAGTGAGAATCACAATCCTGTTTGAGAATTAACTTATGTTCAGCTTTCCAGTGAAACCCAAAAGCCATAATTGGGTTCATAAAATAGAGCAGAACTTCTATTAACTTATTAAAACTCATAATTTGCAGACTCTCATGTTTACTTATTATGAATTATTTGGTTTACACAGCCATGTGGATAAAATTGCACAAATACAGAAATCCACTACCTGGTTCAAGGATCCTGGATAAAGAAATGTAAATCTAAGTTACTGTAGCTATGTAGAAGATGACATCCTGAAAAGCAGTAAAAGCATGTTCATTTCTGACAAAAACTGGGAGAAAAGAAAACTCTTACCTATGGTTTCCAACATCTTTTCCAAAGTTCAGTGTTCTCTATAATGATGCAAACCACCAGCTAAAATGAAACTCTGAGGAGAAAAGAAATAAAATGGAGTCATTATATTTTAATAGAAACTAAAGACTAAAAAGTGCTTAATGTTATTATAATTCTTTTATTAAAACTGTATTGACAAGTGCAACAGTTTGCATCATATGCAGCAAAGAAATAATTTTAAAACTTTGATAATAGCTGCAATAATAATAAGGTAAAAGTTCTGTTCTAGACCAGAGGACAAAGTCTCCAATGCATTTCCTTTGCAGCTTCTCAATAAGGACAACTGTCATCATTTGTTTGTTTGGTTGGTTGTTTTGAGACAGGCATTTTGAATTACAGACCTTCATGCCAAAGAACAAGAGGGTCACTTGTGTGTGCAGAAGAAATTCTGTGATCAAAACCATGAAATGCTGTGACATTATCCCAAATGTCCACAGCCCGAACTGGGAGACAATACACACGCCACTGAAAATAAACTGTGACATGCTCATAGGCTCAGAAGAGGAAGCAGAAGGCAGAAGCAGAGGGATGGATGACTCCAATGACAGAGCATCCTACAGACAGAACAGTACCAATGCACAAATGAGCTCACAGAGACAGTGCACCACACAAACGTCTGCACAGGTTCAAACCAGATTGGGAGGAGGGGTCATAGAACTGAAAGAAAGAGTGGATATAGGCTCCCACCTCATAACAAGAAGCTAGTTATAACTGATAGCTGCTAGCAAAGAACAAAAATCAGTTTTCTCCAATGGAGTATCACTGGGAATATGAACCACGTCAGGGCAGGCCACATGTCGAGGGGTAGTTGGCCTACACAAAATGAATTTCAGTGTTTTTTGTGTACTTTTTGATTCACTGTGCTTTGTTTTGATACTTTTTTTTGTCTTACTGGTCTTTTGCTTGTTTACTTTTTGGTTTGTGGTGTGTGTGTGTGTGTGTGCGCGCGCGCGCGCGCGCGCAATATAAAGTTGGGGAGATAGGGAGGGAAAAATGATCTGGGAGGAGCTGCAGTATGTCAAAATATACTGTATAAAAAAAGTTTAAATAAAAGAATATATAATAAAATAAATTAACCTTCCCTTCTTAATTTACTTATCTATTTTGAATCTGAGTATATTTAGAAGTAATACTAAAAACAAGTTTTGAAAAGAAAAATGTTGCTGGTATACCCAATAAATTCTAGGTCAATACAGGTTCCCTAGGAAAACTCAGACAGATGGACAGTGTTAAGGACATGCTTAGAAGCTTGCCGGCTTGCAAATAATTTGCAGAGCAGATCTCATCAGAGAAAAACACTGTTGCCCATAGTCAGCTACAAACCAGTTATGTAGAAATAGACTCTCATGTTCCCCCTCCGCTTACCATAAGGGTCAAAAAAAAAAAAAAAGGAAAGGAAAGGGAAAAGAAAAAGGAAAAAGGAAAGAAAAGGAAGAAGGAAGGAAGGAAGGGAGAAGAGAAGAGAAGAGAAGAGAAGAGAAGAGAAGAGAAGAGAAGAGAAGAGAAGAAAAGAAAAGAAAAGAAAAGAAAAGAAAAGAAAAGAAAAGAAAAGAAAAGAAAAGAAAAGAAAAGAAAAGAAAAGAAAAGAAAAGAAAAAGCCAGCTCAGTGGCAAGTCACAGACAGTAATTTCCATATGAGAGCATTACTCCTGCAGATTTCAGAAATTTAAAGCAATACAAAACAAAAGAAAAAGTAGTCCCACAGTTTGCCCACTCTGATGTTCCTAAAATAAAAGCATAACTTTCAGAGGTTTCCATAGGATTTACATATCAACAACTGTGACAGGACAAGAACATATTTTTTAAGTTGTTCATTTCTATGACCTATACCCTATCCCAAAAATTCAAACTCGTAAGTACAGACCTGTGGGAAAGAAAAAAAAAAATCAAGTCTACTGCCTCCAAACTACTGCCACTAATTCTTCTATTCGCCTCCCAATTCTTCACTCTTTACACCTCAACATTATATGTTACTGTATAACATAGGCAAGTACAAAGCCCCCATAAGCTGAGCAGCGTTCAAAGCACATTATTCAATTATTCTCTTAATCCTCACAGCCCACTCCCATAAGAGGAACCAGACAAGTCTCTTGACTCAGATGACATCACCAGTATGAAGCCAAGATCTGAACACATACGGTCTGGATCCAGAGTGCACAGTTCAAATACTATGAAATGCTGCCTCTCAACAAGAGAAATATTCACCCCACAATTTTTCTCCTTTTCAATGGCAAAATCACCATGAAAACCATTTTCTTCTCTCCTACTTTGCTCTCTGTTGGTCTGATAAAACCCTGACCATAACCAACTTGGGGAGAACAGTTTATCTGATTTCCATTTCCCCAACACAATCCGTCACTGAAGGAAGTCAGAGCAGAAACTGAAGCAGGAACCTGGACACTGAAACTGAAGTAGAGGTCATAGAAGAATGCTGCTTACTGTTTGCTCTTAAGGCTTACTTATATAACCCAGGACTATCTGCCCAGGGGTAGCACAGCCCACAGTGGGTAAGACCCTTTTATAGCAGTCATTAATCAAGGAAAGGCCGATATAATGGAGGCATTTTCAACTGGGGTTTCCACTTCCTAGACGACCCTAGTTTATGTCAATTTGATAAACAAACAAAAAACAAAAGAAAACCAACTAAGCAGCACATCTAGACAAGAGTAAGCCAATGGGAAAAAAAGCTATTCTCAGTATAAATGAAGTAGAGTGGTACAGACATTCAACACAGCCAACTGTCCGCACAATCTGATCCAGTTGGATCTATGTATTTTTAGAACCTGTTAGTAGTCCTGTCAACAAAAGATAACATTTATCACTTATATGATGTTCATCTATTTTAAACAAATCAATTTTAAAATGCAATATTTTAAGAAAAATGCCTAAGATAAAGTAAGCCTACTTATATTAATGTACAAAACATGGCTGTTGCATTTCAAGGGTTAGGACTAAATCCACCAACACAGGGAGAATCACAGAAGCTGTGGCTCCCCACTAGCAACCACCCATGTGTTCTGCTTATAATCATCTGGTTATAAATGAACCTAAAGTCTGTTCAATAAACATGCATTCGGAAGCCTGCGACACATCAATCGTCACCCAGTGGATTTTGCATTAGGGAGATACAGCATCTTGAGGGCAAGGATTGTCACTCTCTTGCCACCCATAGTACCCTTTGGTGCCCCACAGAGTGTTCTCCTATCTTCCAGACAAGAAGGGTGTGAGGGCATCACAAAATCACAGAGCTCTTAAGTGGGGGAAGCTGGACTTGAAATTCCCTCTGCCTGATTTCCAAGCCCACAATCTTATCATACTGCCCCTATTTATTTAAAAAGTCTCATTATATAACCTAAGTGGTATTATATAGTCCTTCCTCATGCTCTTCCCTCAGCCTCCCAAGGATAAGAAGGATGAGCCACTGAACTAAGCTTCTATCTCCTATTTTCATATTGTCCTGAAAATAAAACCACATGGTAGAGGAATCAATTTTTTTAAATAGAATGTGTGTAAGATATTGTATTAAGCTACTACTACTTGTATTAAATAAGAGAATATAAGATTCATTATAGGTAGAGATTAATAGATACATATTTTTAAAAAGCATAAATATGCATATTTATAAAAACTATCCATGGCTTTTACAAGAATGCTCACAGTGAAACATGGTTACGCCAGAGAGGTGAACAGGAACCACTGCACACCGCTTTCTTTAATTTTGCATCTTAATTGAGCACATCCAGATTGAAAAAATAAACACAATGCCTACTCAAGTTTGAAATATAAAAAAGGAATAATTTCTTAATGTATATTTCTTAACAATATTTCAGAGATAGTTATACTAAAGTCTAATTAGATGTATATCCAATATTGAAATTTAACTGACCATTTTATTGACAATCTTATTATCTTTGTATTTGTTTAGGAATGCAATGTTAGTTCTGTGTGCTTTCTGTAAATGTTCATGATAATGGCAGTTCCCAGATCCTTAATATATCTGAAGAATTTCCCTGTGACCAGATGATTGCCCAACAATGGATTGATAACACTATTTTTTTTTTTTTTGCAAGGAATGAAAAATAAACTGAATATGTAGTTTTACTGAAGAGCAAGCACTAATTGGCCACTTTGCTCTCCGGCAAGCTGTTCTGGAAGCAGACAGCACAGGCATTCTACAGCAGAGAGTCAACGGTTCACACAGCAAAGCATTCTGAATGCACAGGTCTCACGGCAACTAACATGTAAAAATGCTGTTCTTTCATTTCAGTTTGCTTTCTACTTGCTGTGAGAACACCATGATCAAGAGTAAGTTCTAGAGAAAGGGTTTATTTCATCTTGCAAGCTACAGTCCACCATGAAAGAATGCCAGGGCAGGAACTGGAACAGAGGCCATAGAAGGATACTTCTTACCGACTTGCTCTTCAAGGCCCACTCAGGCAGCTCTAACGCAATCCAGGACCAGAGGTGCCATCACCCACAGCAGGCTTGGCCCTCTGGCACCCATCATCAAACAAACAAAACTCTACAGGCTTGCTTACAGGCCAGTTGGACAAAGGCATTTTACAGCTGAGGTTCCTTCTTCCCTGATGACCCCAGTCTGTGTCACGTTGACAAACCCCCAAAATAAACAAACACCGAATCAGCACACATAGAAATAATTCTCTGAAGAGGGGCTAAATGAAATGCACATTTTTCTAGTTATTACACTAAATTCTTACTAAAAATAAATAAAAATAAAACAGTAAAAGCTCATTGTACTGGTTGTGGCTCACCAAAGTGGCTCAGCATTTAAATTTATGTCTCTGCATTTAAATTTAGCATCTGGCCCCTTGAGGGATGCCTCAGCACTTCCTGGATCTAGCAGACAAAAGCTAGGATATAATCCCCCACAGGGAGTTTGCCCTACCTGCAACTGTTCTGAGAACATAATGTACATTTTCAGTTATAATTGCTACTTTGCAACAGCAACACTTAACTGCTGTCCCCAAGGCAGGAACACAGCACGGCATCTATCCCAGCACAATGGTCCAGTAGCTACAAGCAGCCTCTGACCAGCACCCTAAAGGAGGTTTTTACTCTCAAGTTCACATGTTCACGGTCATAAATCTTTCTGAAGTCCTACAATAATTCCAGATTTTATTAATTCTAAACTTACTCCAAAGGCAAATAAATTTAACTTTATAAACCGACTCACATACTGATCGATACTCTCTCTTATTCATATGTGCTCCCTTTATAAGGCTGTAGGGTAAAATCTCTCAAAAGTGAAAAGACTAACTTTGGGGTTAGAAAAAATTTTGTTTTTTACTGAGTCAGCCAAGGCACATAGTCATGATCACGGGACTGCCACGTTGTCAGGTGGCAGAAGAGAGAAATGAGGACAGTCTAAGAATTCAATGGTAAGTGACTGGAGAAATAGTAAACACAACAAAAAGAAAGACACAGGACGAGAAGCAAGAGAAAGTGTCCTGGAGAGACAGTCTTCATACTGCTCACAGAGTCTTAAACAATGGGAGCTAGGCCTGATGGTGAGTGCTACCTGTGGAAAGGCCATGCGCCAGCCACCTTCTGAATACAGAACTTTCTTACCTTTGACAGACATACTGAGGCTGGGGGTACGTAAATACCAAATTATTGAGAGTTTGGATTCCATCTGAAGTTTATTTTGGTGAAGCATGTGATAAGATCAGATTGTATTTCAGAAAGGTAACCCTTAATGGTATAAAAGATATGCAAAATGCAAGGGAAACTAGAAATGAGATCATGCAAGAGGGATGTTCAAAACACACAAGAAAATAAAAATAAATGAGAATGGAAAACAGATCCAACAATCAGTTAAGAGCTGAAGCCACAACACTTACTAATACAAGTAAAAGCAAGCACAGGATGGATGCCAGCATCCTGCATGTGTTACTGAGGAGATGGCAACGCCAGTCATCAAGACAGAGGGCCAGGCCAGTGGCACAACCCTAAGGGCCAGGCCAGTGGCACACTCACTATGGAAAAAAAAATGTATCCTGGCCAACCGATGCAATGGCTGAGTAGTTCCAGTTCCTCTGGGTGTTGCTAGGGATTGAACCACAATCCCTCTATTTCTGCAGCCAGGGCATTTTATAAAGCAATTAAGGTTTGATCAGCTCAGAAGAGTGGACTCTAATCTGGTTAACACTGGTGGCATTTTTGAAGAGTGATCTCCCTAAAGGTATAGAGAAAGACCTTATGTGGAAATAGCCAGGAGATTTTCAACAAGCCAGGAAGAACCCTCACCAGAATGTGAGGCAGAATGTCATAAAAGACCCTGAACTTTCCAAATCCAGAACTCTAAGAGCATAAATTTCTACTGTCTAAGCCATGAGCTTAATGTATTTATTGGATATTTCCCATGTAGCCCATGGCAGTACAGTGTCCAGGTGGATTACATAGTAATGGGAAGAGGGAATGCCTCTGACATAATCTGATTGGCCTGCTCTTTGATCACCTCCCCCTGAGGGGGGAGCAGCCTTACCAGGCCACAGTAGAGGACAATGCAGCCACTTTTGATGAGAACTGATAGACTAAGATCAGAAAGGAGAGGAGAACCTCCCCTATCAGTGGACTTGGGGAGTGGCATGCATGCAGAAAGGGGAGGGAGGGTGGGATCGGGAGGGGAGGAGGGAGGAGCTTATGGGGGGATACAAAATGAATAAAGTGTAATTAATAAAAAATTAAAAAAAAAAAGATCCGCTGCTCTCTTCTGGCATGCAGGCACAACTGCAGACAGAACATTGTATACATACATACATACATACATACATACATACATACATACATAAATATTTAAAAAAAGCAAATGGTAACCTAAACATAAATCTGTCTCAGTTAAAATAAATTTATTCTCTCTCACAGATATTCAAATGACAAAGCAATATAATGACTTTACAATATAGGATGATACCAAAGATAGGAAACTGTAAAAAAGCCCAGTCACATAAACAAGCTCATAAGCAGAAACCATTGCTTTAACTGGGAACCCACTTGCTTCAAAGAAGTTTATGCTATGTGGTGTTGGTCCTCAGTTATACATTGTAAATTATAATTTGTACTGCTTTTGAGTTAAATTCTTTCATTCCCTGCTTGTCCTCCACTATGATGTCAGTTCTAGGGCTGAAAAGAGCTCCAAACCACTTGTGGCTGGCAGAGTATGTGCTCACTGGGGTTGGTCCACATACATCAGTGGTTTCTGGGTTTGTTACTTAGAGCCATTGCTACCTTTCAACGATCAAGCTGGTGGAACATTTTTAAAGAGTATCAGATAAACAATTCTGCATAGTTATTCCGTTATTTTATGCCCTTCCTTCTCCAAGTTCATCAAGTTTTTTTTTTTTTTTCTTTTAAGACTCAAAAACACAAAATATGGTTCTGATACCATGTCTTTGGCACTTACCTCACTTAATTTCCACCCACATCCTTGTATGACAGGACCCTGCTCTCAAGTCAACTCCCATCAGCATACTGACTCAGGAAACGATGATGCCTCTAATGAAGATTTACTCTCTTCTGTTCTCTCACTCCCTAGTGAAAGTCAGAGGAATTTGGGGGGTTGGGCAGTTTGGCCCTGTTCACCACCATATTTTCAGTGTTAAGGGCCAAGATACCAGATGCCACACATATTTCTTGGACAGAACCAGGCATAGGGATTTCTCCAAGAACGACTCTGGCAAATAAATATGTCAATACAAGGAGATACCAGATGCATCCAGGAACCCACAAAACACTCCCTCTGACACTGTCTTTTCTTGAGAGACCTCAGACAAACAGAAGGAGAAGCTCTGTGGCACAGAATTCTCAGGTGTGATTCCTGTACTGGAAATGGATTCTCTAGAGAAGTTACTTTTGGCTCTTGCTGTTTGTCCTTTTGCCTGCCTGGAACAAGGCAATTCCCCAGTGACCCTGGGCACATTGTGTCCTTGGTGCATAAAATGCATGAAGACTCAGCCATCCCCATGGACACAGAAACATAGCTCTCAGTTAGCCTGAAGAGTTTGTAGCTGTAGGATGAGGGGCTGGTACCGAAATGTCTGTCCTTCCCTGGCTGCCTACTCAGGCACAGGATTTCCATTGAGTTGGTGAGATGGAGGAGCCAATCCTGAGCAGAACAATATGTGGCTTTGTTAGCTCTAACTGAGAGATTCCTCAGTGGGAGTCTGAAAAGGTAGTGAATAGAGACAATATTTCCTTCACAGAAAAACACCATGGAATTAGCAAACTGGGAGGAGTGTGGGGAGGCAAGGCTCTCTTTGTCTAACTACCTCAAGTTTATACAAAATATACAAGTCTCCCAAGGTCATTTTCTACGGTTCCCTTCTAGCCCCTAAAAATAATTTTATTTCAAACACCTTCCCTTACTTTTTACAAAGTGTTTCTCCAGTTCTTGAACCTTTCCTTCAGAAAGCAAGAGTGTTGTCTACCATATAGCCTATGTAGTTACCCTGAGTTATAAAACTCTGCATGTAATTAGATATTTTCATCTCTCCTCATCAATCAGTGCTTCTAAATTCAGTTTGTGGCTTCCCTGATTTCCCTTTGCTGAATCCGAACAGGAGTAAAGAGAAAGTTCACAGATCAACTCCAGAAAAGGCAGGCTCATATTTCTAATCAGACATCGCCTGGTAAGAAAGCAGCACATTAGAGGAATAGTGGCCACTTTCTCTCCTGTACTATGCTTGTGGTGATAATGGCTTGTGAGCACTGTTGGTTGAGTTCCAGGTCCGTTCAGAGAAAAGCCATGCAGGGACTGTAAGAAAGCTGAGCGGCTGTGAGTGAACATACCATGCCTTTCTAAGCCCATTCTTCACAATGGTTTCCAAGGAGCACTTCAAACCCTCAAATTCAGCTGGTATAAAGCAACAATACTTTCTTTCACAATTATTAATGCTTAATTATTTTAGAATAGTAAAATCTCAAAGTTTTCTCTCTAAGCCTGCAAACAGCAGATCTTAGAGACAGAAGCACAGCACCCAAGAGTTTAGTGTAGCTGTCATTATGAGCCTTTAGATACTAAACATCACATATGAAGACTTTATATACCAAAACATCAAAACTTATCTAAAATCAATTCAACTACAAAAGAATTTGGAAATGGAGAAAAAGGAAGGCAGGAGGAAAGATTAAAGCCTTGGCCATATTCCATATCATTTTCCTGATTGAGAAAAGTAACCTTGCTCCTTAGACACAATCTACTATCAAATACTCCCTTAAATATATTACCACTGAAACATCTAACATGCAGGGTGAGTTGTAATCTACTAATGAAAGCAACAATCTGGCTTTTTGCAGCTTTTAAGATGTGCTGTTCACTAACCGCTCTTAATACAATTGTATCTTGCCAGACATGTGAATGCACAAGATTAGCCCCAGCACTTGGGAGTTTAGAGGCAGAGGGATCTCTGAGTTCGAAGCTTGGTCTACCTGGAGAGTTCCAGGACAGCCAGGACTACAAAGAGAAACCTGTCTTGGAAAATATACAAACAAAATTGTATCTAAGTATTGTCTGCTATTAAATCTACTGAAACAATCATTCTTCCTGAGAACAAAACTGTGTACACATTGTTCTTACTGTAGGTAATAAAACTATCGTGAAATAGCTATCTATGTCCCTGTTCCCTTCACCTGACCACATGTACTTTCCACAGATGTTTTCAGAGCCTCCACTTTTCAGATAAGACAGATGCTCAGGGAGTCAGTGTCTTCACCATGCAGCCAACCTATGAATAACAGGGCCAACATGTAGATCCAACCTGGGAATCAACAGACCAAAGGCAAGGAAGTCCCCTGCACCAGGTACAACTTCGGGGTTCTAACAGTAATAATGTTGGACAGGCAATAGTTGTATGCTTTCAGATTAAATAGTTCAGGTAACTGAGATTTTAAAGCTTCATAGCTGCATTTTAGATTATTCTCTTGAATAAACACTCTCACTTTCTTAATTATGTGATCTTAGGTTGAATACTGACCTCTTTGAGCTGTTCTAACCACTTGGTAAAGTCAACTATAACTAACATTTGCAAAATGCCTATGAGCAATAGACATACAAAAACAATTTCGATTACTAGTCATATTCTATGAAATATATATACATTAATCTGTTTTTGTATTTCCAACAGTTATCAGAATACATACTTAATTTAACCAAAGTTACTCAATTCTGGAGTAATAACTACAAATCCCATTCTTAATTACCTATGTAGCAAAGCGCAAGATGTTATGACATTTTTCCATTTATTGAAAATTGTTTTTTACATATGTACTGATGACTGGTATGATGTGTGTATGTGTGTGCGTGAGTGTCTTCACATGTGCATAAGAGTTCATGTATGCCTATGTATCTGGAGGCCTGAAGTTGACATTAGCTGTCATCCTTGACAGATCTCTGCTTTTTTTCTTTTCTTTTTTTATTGATGTAAGGTCTCGACCTGAACCCAGAGTTCATGACCTCCAACCAGTCTAGCCACCCAATTCTGCCTCTGCCTCCCAGCTGTCAGATTACAGGAAACTTCCAATCCTGCCTGGATTTTTCACATGGGTGCTGGGGAATCCAAACTCTGGTCCTCATTCTTGCATGAAAGTACTTTATCCAATGAGTCATTCCCTCGATTGGGAACACCTTTTACAGTACTTAAGGTTTCAAAAAACGTCCCCCAGTGGGGGCTGAAAGAAGTAGAAGTTAAGGCGACAAATTTCAAATTCCAAAATTCAGTTTACTCAAACTTTGACACATAAATTGTGACTAACCAGAGAGCTCAATGGAAAGAGCTTGGTTCTGATGCACAGCAAGACTCAGAGAAGCAACTGTAGGTGAAGGAAGAGCAGGCGATAGAGTGACTACCTGGAAACACAGGAAAATGGGAGATGACTTAGAGAGCCCTGCAAATGTCCTCCTCATTCACCAAGGCAAGAGTAGGCCCAGCCAGGTGCTGGGAATTGAGTGATAGATGTTTGGGAAGGAACCAAATCATTTCCTCCGTGAAAGTCAAATCTGGTATCAAAAGAAAAACATGATTCTATTATACTCCACTTTGCACCATGGAGCAAAGAGCAGAGCTTGGTTGCTAGAACTCCTTAAGAAAAAACGTGAGTGTTTAGAAATCCTGCAGAGGTGTCAGAAATTACTAATACAATATTAACCATATAAAATTAATTGATGTTATTGGTTGCTTTAGAAAATCAGCCACAAAAATAAAATTATACATATTAATCTAGAAACGTAGACATTGACACTTATTAACAAGTTGGAAATTAACAACTGTATCATTTCATCAAGTATTAACTAGACACTGAAATCTTCTTGGAGATGGGGCACCAGCAGAATCAGCAACACGACAAGCTCAGAATCCCGTGTTCCTCCACTCTCTGCTGCTGGGGACCAGCTCCAGCACACAGGGTGAAGCATGGTGGGTTGCAGTGCCTCGCTATGCCCAGCTGATAGCTGGTGTTTCTCTCTACACATTAACTCAGTCTTTTAGACTGGGCGCCTTGCTATTCCCTATATACACTTTAACTCTTAAACTTCCAGGCTGACAGTCTTGCTGTTTGGAGCTCTCTCTATATACACACAGTTTATCTCTCTATACAGTTTAACTCCCAGGGGCCACTGGTCACGAGAGCCCCTAAAGGAAAAGACAGCATAGGGCCTCAATCAGTTAAGCCAGCTGGTTCATTTAATTCAGAGTACAAGTGGCCGCAGCTCTGACAGTTTCTTATTGTAAATACAAAGGGTTGTAAAAAGAAAAACCTTAGTTCCTTTTAACTTATTGGCTCAGCAGTGAACAGTGGCTTACTGGAAGGTCCTAATTAAGTCCTAATTAAGAAGGACAATAAAACACTCTGGACTGCTTATCCCTTACTAAACTTAACTCAGAAACAAGCAAAAAATGTACACATTTGGCAGACAAAGCAGATATTTATAAGCCTCACACACACACATGCGCACATACACTCAATAGACAAAACAAGGGAGCTCCCAAAAAATACCAGTCATCCACATATATGTAAACATACAGATATAAATATACATGTATACAGTATATACAGACAATTAAACTGACACATTTTTGATGATGTGGGTGGCGTCAAGCAACGTTTAACTGTCTTGGGTTCCATACGAAGGTTCTCTATGTATGGAAAAAATTACAACATTCAAAAATAGATACATTAAAGGGAAGTTATGTACCTGTTGATCCTTATATCTATCTACATACTTTGTTTATTATAAGTTTAGAGCAGTGGTTTTATCTATATGCTCATTATGAGTTCAAAGCACAAGTTTTATCTTATTTCAAATGTACATTATATGTTCAAAGCAAGTTTTTTTCATGTCAAGATTTTTCTAAGAAAACAAGTATCTGTCTTGTCTTATATAGCTAACCATTTATTCTTTGTTTCTATAGTCATATGGTCTTTCTTATCGTGGTATACACCTGGGACTTACCCTTGGACTAAACCTAGAATGTCCTTGATTATTTGTTTCAATTTTGTTTTCCCTCTTAGTGTAAATCAAGTGCTTGACATAGGGAGGTCAACAGAGCTCCTAGCAGTTTTCGTTATTCTGCAAGAGAATTTTAAAATTACTTGACTGAAGTCAGAAATTCTTTAAAATCATCATCAGGGATTATGAAATTATGAATTCATTTAAACAGCACTATGTCATGAAGGTACATCTTCAAAATAATCTGCAGAAAATCTGCCCAACAGAGTGAAGCCATAAGCAGTGAGGGTCTCTGCCATGCCAAATAAATGAGACAAGCATGGAAAGGCAGTATAGCAACAATAAGCAGTCTTGAGACAAAATCACTGGGGCCTTGCCCACACAGCCAGGGATACACAAATTCATCAACCATGCACAAACAAGTGGGCTGCCTCCAGGAAGCTCGCTTGTTTGCTTCTGACAATCAGCAATACAATTGCTCCCAGCCCTCTTCCAAACAACTACTTTATCCCATCCCATCCTCTCCCCCTCCTCTCTTCCTTCTTTTGGTATTCCAATATGACACGGAGACGCTTTCTTTTTTCCTCTTCTTAAATATGACAAGATACCTTAAAAGACAACTCAGAGAGAAAAGTTTCTTTCAGTTCACATTTCAAGGATCCACTTAGTCATTGCAGAGAGCTTGAAGCAGAGAGCTACATTATGTCCAAACACAGGAAGCAAAAAGCAACTGGACATTTGCGCTCAGTTCACTCTTCCTTTATTATACAGAGTGGGATCAAACCCAAGGAGTGGCCACATCTGCTTTGAGGATGGTCTTCCCACGTGGTTCCACCTAATCAAGAAAATACCTCACAGGAGTGCGGAGAAGCTTGCCCTATGAGCAACTCTACATTTTGTCAAGCTGCCAGCCAACAGTAACCATCACTCAGGGCTTACACATGCTAGAGAAGCACCCTAGCCACAGTCCTCACCATCAAATATAAAACAGTGGTATTGTTCAACATAGCCACGCACGAATCTTTATTTTGCTAACATTTTCACTGGTAGGATAATTCTTTTTTCCCCCAACTTATTCATTATATATTCCAATTGAAGCCCCCTCCATCAACTCACCCAGTTCCACCCTCACTCCCTCTTTCCTTCATCCCCTTCCCCTAGTCCACTGAAAGAGAGAGTTGTCCACTATTGTCATATGCCCATAGCTTGTTAAGTCTCATCAGGAATGCTTGGATCCTCTTCCTCCGTGACCTGGCAAGACTGCATCATCAGGGGTGAGTGATAAGAGAGAAGTCAACTGAGTTCATGATACAAGCAGCCCCTGATCCCCCCTCAGATATTCACATGGAGACTGAGCTCCCCAGAAAGTTAAGAATAGCACTACCTCAAGATCCAGCTATACTACACTCCTGCGAATATACCCAAAAGATGCCCTGCCATACAACAAGGACATTTGCTCAACTATGTTCATAGCAGCTTTATTTGTAATAGCCATAATCTGGAAACAACCTACATGTCCCTCAATGGAGCAATAGGTACAGAAATTGTGGTACATCCTCACAAAGGAATACTACTCAGCTATTAAAAACAAGAAAATCATGAAATCTGTAGGCAAGTGGATGGAATTAGAAGAGATCATCCTGAATGAGGTAACCCAGAAACAGAAAGACAGGCATGGTGTATACTCACTAATAAGTGGATATTAGCCTTATAATATAGGACAGCCATCTACAAACCTAAAGAATCTAAACACTAAGAAGGACCCTAGGGAGGATGCTTAAATCTCATTCAGAATGGCAAACAGTATAAACACCAGAAGCAGTACGATAATTCTTAAACATCACAGTACATTTTTAAACACTCATGTTTCCAACCTTAAGATTCTTTCTTTTCCATCTGTGCATTTTTCAACTCCTTTTTCTTCATGAACAATTTAGGAACCAGTGTTCATGTATTTTCATATCTAATTTCAATCTTTTTTACTTAAGAAAAATACCAAAACTCTATAAAAATCTTCACTTGCCTGTCACTGTCATTGAAAGTACAAGAAAGGCAAAGAGTAAGGACACAAGACTACCTTCTGAGCCAAGTGGAATGGATGCTACACCACCATACTGTGATGAGCTAGACACCCTACATTATCATCTGGAGTTGACAGGGATCTGGGGATGAGACACATGGACCCCTCCCTGGAGGATGAACAGAGAAAAGAAGGCACCCATAAGGAGGAAAGGAATCTCTTTCTGAGGAAAGGGTACTTGCTAAGGTAAAACAAACAAACAAACAAACACCATAAAGAACTCAAAATATCACATGACAGTATGGCAATAGCTCTCAGTAAGGTAAGAAGAGGAGCTAGGAAGCAGCACCTCCACAACTTGCTTGGGACTGCCCTAAAGGCAAGGAAGAGCATACACAGACCTAAGGGGAAAGTCAGTGAAATGTGAGACCTTAAAACTATGAAAAGAGCTGGAGAGATGGCTCAGAGGTTAAGAGTACTGGCTGCTCTTCCAGAGTTCCCGAGTTCAATTCCCAGCAACCACATGATGGCTCACAACCATCTTTAATGAAATAATACGCTCTTCTGGCCTGCAGGCAGAACACTGTATACAAAATAAATAAATCTGAAAAAAAAAGAAGTATGAAAAAAAAATCAATTTTGGTAATAGGGGGTAAATAATTTACCAGAGAAAGAAAAGAAACAGTGGTGCTACAACACCCAACAGAAAGACAAAACAAACAAACAAAGAACACTGGGAATCCAGCACAGGAAAATAACAAGAAAAAATCAGAAAAGACAGACATCTTCATTAGAACAATTCAAAAGGACTCAGTTTAATACAGGAGCAGATCAAGAGCAGCTAATGCCATCAACAGAGGCTAACTCTCCCAATGTTTTTAATTTGAGACACTGGATATATTCTGAGATTGTTAGCTGAAAAAAAAAAATGGCAGCAAATAGAAATTTCACAGCTTTCTAGACTGCTGGAAATGTGTTCCTTATAGACATACTGAATTTGAAATGGTTCTAGAAAATGTCAAATAATAGAAGATAAGTTGCAGTCAAGTACAATTTGTCATTTATTTGTTTTCTTTTTCTCCTGGAGATGTATCTACAGCAGCCAAATCCTTCACAAATGTGCTGAATGATATACAGAGCAGACACTGCACAAGCATGCTGAATGACACCCAGAGGACACATTGCTCAAATGTGTGCAGATGACCAAGTATTCAGGAAAATAACCTGCAGAGACAGTGATGAAGAACAAGCACTATTTTTGCAGAGGACCTGGATTCAGTTCCCAGCACCTACATAGTGTTTTAAACCATGCATAACTTCCATTTCTGGAGGTCCAGCACCCTTTCTGACCTCCAAGGCCAGCACACACACACATAGTGCACATATGTACGTGCAGTCAAAATACTCAGACACATAAAAGGTTCTTTTTTTTTAATTTTAAACAAAGAAAATAACATGACATCAAGTAGATAATCAGTGGTGTCTAAACTGTTACTCAACATAGAGACCAATGAAGAAGGCAAAGACAAAAAAAAGAGAATTAAGAATTAAGTTTAGAATTAAGCAAAGAGAATTGAGGTTAGAAGTAAGCACAGAGAGAGAGAAAGACAGATCTTGAAATACACAGCTCTAAATGGGTTTTCTCTATCAGCTCCCTCCCCTCAGAGCTCAGAGAATCTGAGGGGATGGAGGACACCAGGAGAACAAGGCCCGCTAAATCAACCCAGCAAAGTTCATCTGAACTCACAAAGACAAAAGCAGCATGCACAGGGCATATATGGGTCTACACCAGGTCCTCTGCATATATATCATAGCTTTCAGTTTAGTATTTTCTATGGGATTCCTGAGTGTGTCTCTGATTCTTGTGCATTCTCTTAGGGCTCTTTTCCTTTTGTTGGTTTGCCTTCTCCAACTCTGATGTGATGAGTTTTGGTTTATCTTATTATATTGTTATCTCTTAGAAGCCTGTTCTTTCTTAATGAGAGGCAGGAAGGGTATGGATCCAGAAGAGAGGGAAGGTGGGGAAAAACTAAGAGAAATAGAGGGAGGAGAAACAGTAATCAGGATATATTTTATGAGAAAAGAATCTATTTTTAGTAAAAGGGGTAGGAAGCTGAAGTTAAAAACCCAAGATAAATGGATATTTGAAACTATAATGCTACATGTAAGCATTGACCAAGTGGTAAAACTGTTAGACGCTTTGTTTGAACATGCTAAACAGACTGATTTTGTAAAACATTTATTACTGCCAAACGATAGCAAGATGGAGTATTAATATTCAGTTAAGGCAGGTCTCCTGATACATATCACTAATCTCCACCACTTTGGATAATCAAAAGTTCAAGACCACCCTAAGCAACTCAGATATTCTTTGTCAAAGTAAAGGTGCAAGGTGGGTTTGGGGAGTGGGTTGTGGTTCATAGTAAGCAGTTTGTTGTTCAATTACCAAGAATGCAAAAAAATATATATTTAGTTTATACCATTTTATAATGATATACGAAATTTGACTCATTTGATAGCACTTTGGTTCCTGAATTAATTAAAAATATATACACACCAATAGGAGATAATCTTAATAGTTAAAAGCCAAGTTAAAACTAGAGGGAAATCAAAGTACCTTAAATAAAAAGTCAGCCATTTAAAGGGTAAATTTAATAATCCTACCAGAATAAAAATACATTCCCATAAACCTCAAGATGGAATAGAGATGACATATCATGAAATGAAACATATCTAAGAAAAAATTCTGCCATGATCCTACTCACTAAACCAAGGCAGATTTACTTTTGGATTTTCTTAATTATATAAGTACACACCCAGGAAGATCAAAATACTACAAACATTTTCCATGATCTGTACTAAACAATTGCTAGAGAGAACCCAATACTACTCTGAGAGCAGAGATGCTTTGCCTAAATCGACAATAATTAGCTCAGGCCTTAGTGGAAGGAGGGTCAGCAGAAGGTGGCCATGCATCACTGGCTGGCAAGGTTCCAAGTAGTTCAGATAAGGAAAAACTTATTTAAATTATAGGGTAATACGACCCTAAACATGAACCTTCGGTATGTCAAGATAAATTAGCATCAATTCAATTCCCTAATTACTGATTCACTAACATGATAAACTACACTATTTAGCTAACAAATGCAGTTCTCTAGGAATCTTCTAGTTCACCTTGACAAGTGATAATTGTTCTCTTTTTTTTTTGCTTTTTCAATAGACATGTTTCTTTATTTAAATAACTCATCTACTATTTAACAGTATTCATTAACTGTATTTTACTAACACTCAAAAGTACACAGCTGATATTAAAATGCTGTTTGTTGTGTTTTCTATCACATGTTCAACTAAGTGGCCAGAAAGTAGAAACAACACATCAACACTCAAAATGACCAAGCTGGACAGGTGACCTAGACCTGTCTTCCAACCACTTCTAAGGACGAGAAAGAAATATCTGATACCCTCTCTCAAAAAAACCAAAGACATAGATGACCCAAAAAGGCTCAATGGGTGCAGCCAGCAGAACACTTTTTCCAGGCACAATGAAGCCACCTTTTTTGTACTTCCTAACAGCTCAGATGCATGGCCTACAGGGCTGTGTTGACCAATACGGTAGCCAGGAGCCAGCATATATATTTAGCTTCTGATATATAGCAAATACTAGATGATGATATTCTGTGTATAAGATTTAGAGATGACTTCAGAGACATTTTTTTTAAAAAAGCAAGACATTTTATTGCATATTTAAATAATATTTATTTAAAAATGGACTAAACAAAACATACTGTTAAAATAAATTTAATCTGTTTTTTTAATTTCGCTTTATATTGTTCTGAAGATTTAAAAAATTTGTGTTTTAGAGCTGAAGAGATGGTACTCGGTTAAGCACACTCGCTGCTCTTGCACAGCACCAGATTTCTATTCCCAGCACCCATAGCAGTTGGCTCACAATGCCTGTCACTCCAGATCCGGAGGATCAGATACCCTATTCTGGCCTCTGAATGAACCCATGCCTCTTATATAAGTTTTCTTATGAAATGACAAATAACTCAAACAAAATTATTTTTAAAATACTAAAAATATGCAAATACATAAAGAGAATTTGGCATGAAGTCTGGAAATAAAACAGGGTTCATTAGGCAATCTGCTATACTGAGACCTTCGTAAGGAAGTATTTCTTGAATTATTTGCTTATTTATTCTGACTTATTCACCTCATTATTAAAAGTTAAGTACCTTGGATCCATTTATTTTAAAATTTCCAATAGTGTTTTTAAATCTATTTGTTACAGATCTTGAAACATCTAATGTTTAAACATCTAATAAAGACACTGAAATTTCACGACTACCCAAAAGTAGCCTAACCTTAAGAAGACAGAAGACACACTGCCAAACATAAAAGTCTGGTGCACACTAAAACACAGGGATCAGAATACGCTATGCTAAAATATGCTCCTTTGACACAAGGAATATTTTGATCTGAAGGCAATAAGTACCAGAACACAGAAATACTCCTTTCCAACCCAAATGAAGCAAAAATTTCCTCTTGTTAAAAATAACATAAACTGTTATAATACACATACACTTTGTTACTAGTAAAGATGTTAGCCTTTCCCATGCCAACAAAAGAAGAACAATTCCTACTGTGAGACATACACACACATGCACACACAAACACAGGAACACATGGGCCCATCTGTCCCCTCAATCTGACCACTTCAGGTGTTCATTTTTCTGTGTAGCCTTGTTGCAAATAAAATTACAAGCAATGATTACTGGCCTTTTTGCCAGTCAATCTGTCTTTTGTTTTAATTCACAGTTCTAAATTATAGAACCTAAAAGGGCAACGATTCTACTTATCCACAAAGAATGAATATGCAGAAGAATCTTAAACTATTAAAATCTCTTAAGGGTATATCGTTATTCGATGAACTAGCAGTGGACAATAAACAGAACTAAGTTGTGACTACAGATAACTTTAAATTATTTTAGATTGAGCTCTAAAATAATTACATAATGAAAAAGGTGGAGCCTCCTGTACCATCAACCCACTGAGGTTAGTCAACTTCTGTGAGTGCCAGCACATCTTCAGTGATAAGAGAGTGAGTTGGTGGTCCCTGAAGAAGCGGTATGGGTAAGTAAAGGAGGCAAAACAGAAACACAAAGGATCATAAGGAAACTTTTTTAGGGCAACAAATATGTTAAGCAGCCTCGTGCTTCCCTCAGAAAACAAGAAGTCTAAACCTCCTGGGTTAAGTGAATATTCATGCTAGAGAGCAATATTATTCAGCCCCAGACAATCTACTGTTGTCTCCTATTAGCTACAACACAGACTGAAAATGCTGACTGAGCCTAATCCAATCTGTACTCAGCAGCCTACATAATAAGCAGCATTGCAATACTGCACATGTGTGCATGTATTTATACATGTAAGATGCACATACATGTTCCTAAGTGTGCTTGTCTGTGTGGGTGAGTTGCATAAGCCTGTGGAAGCCAGACGTGTGCCTCAGGTGTTTTCCTTCCTCACTCTCTATATTTGAGACATGGTCTAAGCTAATAACCTTTAGGGAGTCTCCCATCTCCACCACCTCTACATTTGATTAGATGTATGGCCCTGCTCGTATCTTTTACATGAGGGCTAGGGATCCCCGACTTTGATTCTCATGCTTAAAGGGCAAGCACACGCAGTATTCCCAGGAAAACTGTAAACACTGTAGAGAAAGAGGAGGGCCAGTCAATACTCTACTGAACTCCACACACTCAACTAAGCTACCACCTGTATTCACATCTATTACCCTCAAAGAAAAGTTATGAAAAATAAATATTTATATGTGCATCTATATAGCTGTAAATGGCAATCAGTAGAAAAAAAATGATCTATCCACTATAAAAAATCAAAAATACCAACTGTAAATATTCAACACAACCTGTGTTTTCCTTAAAACGATGTGTGTGTGTGTGTGTGTGTGTGTGTGTGTTTAGTTTATTATGTGTGCTTTTCATCTTTCTTACAATTGTTGCCTTTCTCACTTTTCTCTCATGCATTTATTTATAGTATCTATGACCTGGAGATAAAATAATCTAATAAGAGTAAGAATATTAGATAAAGATAAGAATTTCCTAAATCCAACAAATCTACCTAATTCAGGCTAAAAGACAGGAAGGAAAGAAAATGTAAGAATTTCAGTCTCCATTTACTCTTTTGTTTCATTAGTTTTCTTCACCCAGATGGCCAGAACTAGAAGAATGGTTTTTGCATGTCTCTAAATCCTACATGCAATTTCAACATCCAAATGAGAGCTTTTGTCATTTGATTACATATGATTACTCTGCCTTCTGAAACTTTTTTATTTTTTCTAAAAAGGGGAAATTTTCAAAAGGGGAAAGCTTATGACAAAAATTAGACCACAAAACATACATGGGCCATAGTTTCTCAATCAATTCAATTGTGCTAGGTGTGGCAATGTGCTCCTACAATATCTGGACACCACAGAGTGGAAGCAGAGGAATCAGGAGTTCAAGGCCAACCTCAACTACATAGTGAATCAGAGGTCAGCTGAGTTTACATTAGAGCCTATCTCAAGAAGCACAAAGTTACAAATTGTTTTTTTTTAATCAAACACAAAAATCATCATGCTTGCATTAACAGTTTTCTTCTTTAATGAATGTTTTACTATTTTTTAAGGCTTAGAAAATTGTGCTTTCATAAAACACTAAAAAGAACTGCTGTGCTATCTAGCTTCAAAAACATAAGGGCCCTAGACATGCAGAACTCAGTGAACACTTAAGGGAACAATATCCTTGGTCCAGAGATAAAGAAGCCTTTCCTCAAACAGCATGCTCCCTTTCCTACAAAGCATCATATTACCACAATAATGCTAGGACTACCCAGCAGCCTCCTCTGTGACCTCCCTCCTTCGCCCTGGGCCAGCCTATTCTTCTGGTCCTAATCAGCTTACAGGCTGGGTTTCTCCATTAACTGTTTAATGCATCTTCTCCTTCCCATAAATTCACGGGAGGCCCAAATCCTTAGTATCTAAACATATGACTATATTTGGAGAGTTTCTTTAAAGAAATAATGAAGAAGTGATTTTTTTTTCCTTTAAAGATATAATAATGGGGTGATTGGTGGCCTTAATCTAAAGAGACTGGCCATCCTCTTAAGAAATTAGGTCAACACATACATAGAAGACTATGAAAAAAAATACAGAGAGAAGTCAGCCATCTACAAAGCAAGAAGACAGAAACCAAACAACTAAATGCCACACTTGTTGATGGCTGCCCCTGAGAACTAGGGATATCACTTCCTGTTGTCTCCAGCACAGACATTATAATTCTTCAGCTGTCAAGTCCACTACAGGATGATAATAAGATGCCTTTTGATGCATACCCAAATGTGACTGTGGAAGCAAGCAATAGGTAGAAGCCAGGAGTGCTTTGAAGCACATGAAAGGAGAGCCTGGACTACTGGTAAAAACATGGACATTTGGGTGACTTTCCTGAGGTCACAGATGGAAACGAAAAACACTGTGAATAACAAAACTCAGCCTATACTTCCATGCTTCCTACCACCTTTCCTTCATCATCCAAACATTTCCCCTTGACACAAACCTTCAATTTAGAGTTATACAAACTGATATCCCCTCTAGCTCTTACCACCCAGCTCCTTCCCAACCACTTCGCCTACAGGTCTACACCCGTTTCTTAATGAAAATACACTAACTTATGTGAACAGCAGCATCAGCAACAAAACTGCATCACTTCATCCTGTCCAGACTCCTAAGAGCCTTTGGGTGCCTTTTTTTTTTTTTTTTTTTTTTTTATGAATTTCAAGACCACCTGCAAGAGCTTTTGAATTCTCCCCTGCCATCAATGAAGACATCAAGCAAGCTTCCAGAGCACTCTTACATTTATTTCTTGTATTTATTTCATATGGCTCCTTCTGTCCTGTTCCCAACCCTGCCAGTGTCTGATACAATGCAACAAGTCTTCAAATCTACCTAATAGCTGTCTAATTGCCAGCTTCTATGAACTACCTTAGATATTGAAGGCAACTGGTTAATTAGCACTGATTTCTCCTGGTTACCTTGTAGTAATTTGCCACACTAGAGCTTCTCAATTTTGTGTAAACAGTCTTCAGTATGCTTAAACTTTCAGGAGAAATTATCTTTCTTATCAGCAAATTGATGCTTCAAACAATGTTAACTATAACCAATGAAATTCTACCTAAGGCCAAATGTCTATTTTTCCAAACCCATAAAAGTGGGGCCTGTATCATCTTTTCCCATGTACCATCTAGCAATCCTGAATTCACTGAGAACTCGTCTGTTTCTTCATTCTTGAGAGCGAATCTTTCTCTGACAGATGGGGTATTTATTCTACCATATTTGGAGGCATATCCAGTCCAGTATGTCAACTTTGCCTCAAAATATTTGATGAAATTCAGAGTATGTTGGCCATATTATGAATGTAAAAAGTGGAACCAGTCTGCAACTCAACTCCAGTCAAATCTATGATGACAGACTTGGGAAGTAATCTGTAGAATAATCTCTCTCACTTGGGACCGTTACCTTCACAACAACTCACTGTTTGCTGCTCAGCAGCGTCTAGATCCCCTAATCTTAGCTCCAGATCATGCATCCAAGCTCTCATTTGTAACCCAGTTTGCCTACTTGAGTTAAATGTGCCAGCCAGCATTGAATCAACGCAAATTTGCGTTTATGAAATTATCTCTCTGGTAACCACCAACCTGCAGAGAAGTGTGCAGTATAGACAGCTTTGCTCCCTCATGGTACCCCGTTGAAAAAACATCTGAAATTCAAAGACACCTCCAAGGACCCAGTAGATCATTTTCTGTGTGACAGGAATTTGGAGCACCCTAAAAACAAACTTAACTCCCTCACCAAGCCACCACCAAGGTTCCGCGGTAAAAGAAGAACATGGTAAAGGAAGAAAGAAAACCAGATGAAAATAGAATACTAGGAGAATCCAAGGAAGAAAGGAACGTGTGAAAGACACATCGCTGATATGAGCTATTATCAACATGTTGAAAAAAGTCTCATCGATTTTTGTTTATTTATTTTACAAATGAGGTGAGGAAGAGAAGTTAAGACAAGTTACAGGGCATCCCAAATTAGCTTTACTCGGTTCAGGAACACACAACAGCCCAGGCACATTTATCCAAAACTTTGTATTACAAGTCCAAATCGAAGGCATTCAGATTGTATTAGGGTTTTACATGCAATTGTTTACCTGGATTTTTATCAGCCTTAGACCGTAATAAATTAAATTGGATTATTTGCTCTTTACAAAAATCTTCATTATCTTTGAACAAATTCTACACGTAAAAACCTCCCAAATCCCCAGAACCAATCCCCCCTCTGTTCCCAGATTACTCATTTTATAAAGGGCATCCTACATGAAGGTCTGTGCACAGAGAAAGGTGATGTCGACAACACAGCTATCTATTCTCCAAAACAGGATGTGGTGGCCTGGGCTCAGGTCTCAGATTCATCCCCTCAGGACACGAAAATAACCCGCAGTGGGGTTTTCCCTTGCTGCTGAAGTCACGGTCCTCGCTTATCTGATGCTAGAAGGAAACCCCAGCCTCCGCCCGCAGGCCCGCGTGCCCGCGGCGACCTCCCCGCGCGGAGAGCCCCCTCGCGCCCGCCCCGGCTGCCGCCGCCCCCTTCTCGTCCCCGCCGCCCGTGACCCGCGAAGGACCTGCCCAGCCCCCGAGCCCCAGGAGAATGCCAGCCCAAGCGCACCGTCGCGCCCCGCGCGGCGCGGCTCCGACACAAAGCGTCTCCCGCACGCCGACCCACCCCCGACCAGGCCTCGGCCCTCCCGCACTCCCCGCACAGCAACAGGCGCGCGGCCCCGGCGCAGGCCGCGGGGATGGCGCGGCGGGGCGCGCAGCCGGGGAAACTTCCAGAGCCCCGGGGGCAGCGCTCGGGCGGGGCCGCTTACCCGGCTCGGAGGCCCGGCGGGGACTCCCGGGCGGGGACTCCCGGGCGGGGCAGAGCGCTCCCGCTCCTCTCCGCTCAGGTCGCGGCCCTGGCGGCTCGGGCTGGGCGCGCGCGCTCACGCGGGGCCGGGACACGGAGCCCGCGGCCCGCCAGCCTCGCCGCGCGCCGACCGAGCTCCCGGAGGCCGCGGGACTGCGGGAAGCGGTGACGCCGGCGGGGCGCGCTGGCCAATCAGGGGCGCGGCCCAGCCGCCGCCGGGATGGAACGACCGGCGCCCGGGCCTCCCGGCCCGCGTGGGTGACGGTCAGCGCGAAGGCGGCAGGGCGTGGGTCAGGCTTCTTAATGTGACTTCCAAAGGAAATGCTTTTTTTTTTTTTTTTTTTTTTTTTTAGGATAAGTATTTCCAAAATATTACGCGGGAAATGCTTGTACTAAAACGTTGCTGATGTTTTATCAGAAATTGGAATTCGGCTAAGAATGCAGTGTGTGTGTGTGTGTGTGTGTGTGTGTGTGTGTGTATACACATGAGAAGAGAGGGAGAGCCTCTAGGCTGCCCTCTTCACTAGTGGGTTGTGTGTGTGTGTGTGTTCTGCTCCCAGGCTCTTGCACTGGTAGCCTCTAGGGTGCCCTCTTCACTAGTGGGCTGCGGTGGCCCAGGGAAGCCCTTTCTTGAGAAGTTACTTAGCATGTCACAGTGCATTCTTAGCCTGGCGAGCCAATTAAAAGAAGAAGGGGTGGGGGTGGGGGACATGGAGAAGTTTGCTGCTGGAAAGAGGAGGTTTTCCTTTCTGTTTCACAATTGTCTTTCTGTTGACCTCAATTCTGGAGTTCCACAATCCACCCCCAATCCATACCACCCCCCAGCCCCGTGGAAGAAAGTGTGATATTTTTTTAAGTCTAATATTAGAGTGTGCAATTTAAAACTCTCAGAATTTAAAATACTTACAAGACTTGCGTTTAACGCGGAATAAAAGTATACTGTTATTCTTTGGCAGACTTGTAATTTTGTTTTGTCTACTAAAAATCAATTTGTATTTCCTAACATTCACTAAATATTTAAGGAAAAAGGCAGCACATAAGATACACCAGGCTTGGAATGAAACCGATGCCCTCCAATGGATACTTTTGTCTGCTAATGGAAGTTGAGTAAATGAATTCTCTGTCCTGGGTGGAGAGAACACATAAGCCAAGACCTTGGTTCCACAACTATGAATCAGCATAGAGTTTCCCAGCAGGAAAATACAAACTGGATGGTTTCAGAGTTTATGTGTATGAATCAGCTCTGGGTTTTTTTGAAAATGAAAACATAATTAGGGTGAGGGCTAGTTCAAACCCATCTTCCCCAGTGTGTCCATCTACTTACCTTTCCCATTGGTTCTGTCAGGCCTTCCTTTTGACAACAAAAACAAAAGGAGAAGCAGGAGGGGGTTCTCCCCAAAGCTCTGTCTCCACCTAGAGTGTTCTTGATCACAGCTGTGGAAGAGACCCTGCCTTCTGGGTACAGCACCGCACTGACATTTGTCTTAATGAAGACACAGCCCGTCTTCTACATCCATGGGACACATCTTTCATCTCCTAGCTCCTGTTCTCTCGTGCGTTCACAGTGGCTGAACACTCTCTTCTTGGAGACCCTGCTTCTGTCCCTCTTGTACTTTGTGTTCCCCACTTCTGATTCCATTCAGTCAAACCTTCTTTGGTTTCGTTCCTTATTTTCAGGTGCAAATGTGCAGGCTTCAGTGGTTCTTCATTAAGAAACAGAAATAGCTGTAGAAACTTTGAAATAATAAATGACTGTGTAGACCAGCGTTAGAACTCTTAAGTAGGCTCAAGTACACAACAAGGACATTTGTTCAACCATGTTCGTAGCAGCTTTATTTGTAATAGCCAGAACTTGGAAACAACCCAGATGTCCATCAACAGAGGAATGGATACAGAAATTGTGGTATTTTTACACAATGGAATACTACTCAGCAATCAAAAAGGAGGAAATCATGAAATTTGCAGGCAAGTGGTGGGATCTAGAAAAGATCATTCTGAGTGAAGTATCCCAGAAGGAGAAAGACAAACTTGGTATATACTCGCTTATATAGACCTACAAGATATGATAAACATAATGAAATCTACACACCTAAAGAAGATAATCAAGAAAGTGGACACAGGCGAAGGTGATTAATCCTCATTTAGAAAGACAAATGGGATGTGCATTGAACGTACGACAGGAGTCTACCGAAGAAGGCATCTGAAAGACTCTACCTAGCAGTGTTTCAAAGCAGACACTAAGACTCATAACCAAACCCTCGGCAGAGTGCAGGGAATCATATGAAAGAAGGGAAGTTAGTATGATATGGAAAGGATAGGAGCTCTACAAGGACCAAATATGTCCGGGCACAGGGTCTTTTCTGAGACTGACACTCAACCAAGGACAATCTATGGATATAACATAGAACTTCTGCTCGGATGTGGCCCGTGGTAGCTCAGTAACCAAGTAGTTTTCCAAAGTAAGGGGAACATGGACTATTTCTAACAGGATCTCAAGGGCAGGCTGTTTGACACCCTCCCACCCCAGGGGAGGAGCAGTCTGTTAGGCCACAGAGGAGGACTTTGCAGCCAGCCCTGAAGATACCTGATAAAACAGGGTCAAATGAAAGGGGAGGAGGTCCTCCCCTATCAGTGGACTTGGAAAGGGGCAGGGAGGAGACCAGGGAGGGAGTGTGGTGTTTGGGAGGGAATGAGGGAGCGGGATACAGCTGGGACACAGAGTTAACAAAATGTAACTAAAAAGAAAAATAAAATTTAAAAAAAAAAAAAGAACTCTTAAGTAGGAGCTAGATTGTGACGCTTCCTTGTCTTCAGGTACGTCTGACTTGAGGCCACCCTTCTCTTTGCCACCTTTAAATACTGGAATTCCTCAACATGCAGATATGGATCCTCTTTCTGTTTTAGGTGTACCTCTAAATCATTTTCACTTCATCAAATGGCCAAGAACTTGTATGTTCGTTTCAAGCATTTCTTGAACACCCCTGTTTGCCTGTCTCAAACATTACCCACCCAAAATGGAACTGCAACAACTCTGTTACATCTGCAACGTAGAATAGACCCATTGTAATAAATTCTCACTGTACACTATTTTTTGCTTCATCATATGCATCTTTATGATTGTAGATTTACTGTTATAGCTGCTTATGCAAGGCTTCAGTATCTCTGTTCCTTCTTAATCCATAAACTCCATAAGTACACAAATCAAATCACCTCATAGCCTCAGCCTAGCAAAATGCTGGGGTTCAAATGGCAAAGGATAAATAAATGATTGCAAGAGTGAACATTCATCAATATAACTAACTTAGAAGCTACCCCATAAGTAGTCAGTTTTATATCACCATAATCAATGCCTGCATCAATCAACTTTGAAAGCATGGAAGTTTATTTTGACTTATATTTTGGGAGGTTTTAACCAATGATCTGTTGGCTCTGTTGTTTTGGACCTTTGGCATCGCAGCACATCGTATGGGAAAGTATGGCAAAGCAAAACTGCTTACCTGATGGTAGGAATGAAACAGAGGAAGGGAATGGTTTCACTGTGCTCTTCAAGGTCATGAGCCCAAAGACCTAAAATGCCTCCCACTAGCATTCACCTTTGAAAAGCCCCTCTACATGCCATTATCACCAAAGGAGGAACCAAGTCTTTATAAAATGTGGGCCCTAGGTTAGTGTTATCATTTAGATTTCAAAGTGCTGCAACCCACATTGTTGCTCTCATGTTATCTTGTGCTTGGTTCCTAGAAATAATTAGTTACTCTAGGACGGCATATTACATTAGCTTTTTTTTTTTTAATTCAAGAATTTGAAGTAAAATCTAACAGAGGAAGACAAAGCACAAAGCAGATACGACAGAGTTGCCATACAATGTGATTATACTTTATGTTAGATGTAGACCCAGGAATCTGAAAGCAAAGGATGCCTGACATTCCAAAACCCGCATTCCAATGAGACACATTGAGGTTCTCCACAACCAACCACTTTTTTTTTTTAAATCCAAATAATAGCTTAAACCTTCTTGGTTTTTTTTTTTTAAATTGAGAATGTGTTCACTTTATTTTGATCATATCATCCTCATACCACCTCCCGAATCCTTCTAGATCCACTCCTTCCCCTACACCCTCTCAACTTAACATCTTCTTTTTAAAATGTTTGTTTGTTGGTTGGTTGGTTGGTTTGTTTGTTTCAGAGCTGAGGACTGAACCGAGGGCTCTACCACTGAGCTAAATCCCCAACCTCTAAAATGTTTAACAGCCTATAAACTCCAATTTATGCATAAACTTCTGGATATGAGAACATCCCAGCAGCATGTTTGACCTACCTGGGTGCACACCTTTAAGTTAAACTGACTCTCTTCCCCCGGCAGCCATCAACTGAAATCAGTGCTTCAGCTAGAGTTAAGGGCTCGTGACCCTGTTCCCTTTCCAGGGTGGATTATTGACCGCCTTGATCTTGTACCCGCAACCACAGCCACCTGAGAGCTCAGTTGTTCTGGCTAGTTTTATGTCTGCTTGACAGTAGCTGGAGTCTTTTTAGGAAAAGGACCCTCAACTGAGAAAATGCCCTCCCTCACAATAGGTGTTGCTATTCCTGCGCTGATGTGACTCTGTAGTGGAAGTTTTGGTTGTGTAGTGTGGATATGTTTTTGTTGTAGTTCCAAGTGTGCGATGTGGGAATGCTTTGTCCTTAGCTGATAGTGGTCTCAAGAGAGGTGAGAGAGCCGAGTAATCTTTGTCAGCTGACAGCAGCCTGATGAGAGAGTGTGTGATTCTTGTCAACAAGAAACTGTCTCTTCTGTGGGGACATGGCTTTGACAACCTGAAAAACATCCTTGTGAGGACTTTAAAAAGGTCTAACCAGGAGCCCACAGACAGAGATCGCGTTGCGTCACAACACTTTGCGTCACTTTGCTGCGCTTTGCTTCACTCCTAGAGAGAAAAGCACCAAGAGAACTCTTCATGCTGCATCTGGGGAATCCTGCTGCTGCTGCTGTTGCTGGACCTTGTTGCTGCTTTTGCTATTACTGGTTTCCCGTTTGACTGGACTGCTTGTATACTAATGAGGAAAAGTGGAATCATCCCAACAAACTTTTCTAAAAAGGCCCACATCCCCCATTTCTATTAATTTCTTTCCCTCCTACCTGGTGTTGGGGTGTTGGAAGGGATTGGGGTGGAAAAGAGAAAAAGGGACATAAGGAACCTCGAACAAAATAGGTTTTAAAAAGTCAAAGTCGACAGTACTAGGTGCTTAAAAAAAAGAGGCTGAGCAAACCACGAGGAACAGGCTAGCAAGCAGGACTTGTCCACAGTGCCAGCCAAACTAAGGCAAGTATCATGTCAGGAAGACACTGCGTTGCTCCGGTCTTCGTTGCTCTCCGCCTCTGACAGTCTTTATGTATCCCCTTCTGTGATAGTTCCTCAGACAGCAGGAAGTGAGTATGATATAGATGCTCTCTCTGTGTGGCTCAGTGCTTTACAGATACTTATTTGCTACACATTAAAGATTGTGAGTTTCTACAGTAACCACCACACACTGCGCAAGGAGTTTTCTACGATAAGGTCTGAGCTATAATGATCTATGGGTAGAGAGAGGGATTTAATGGGCAATTTGATACCATGCCCATTTAGCAAAATAAAAGTAGTAGGTCTGTGGGGAGACGAAATTGCCTGTTTCTATTCCTCACAATGGGTTTCTTGAAAGTTGTCAAGAATAAGACCTACTTTAAGAGACACCAAGTAAGATTCAGAAGGCAGCTTGGTAAAACTGACTACTATGCTAGGAAATGACTGGTGACACAGGACAAAAATAAGTACAGTCCATCCAAACACAGGATGATAGTCCGTGTGACGAACAGAGTCTGCCAGGTTGTGTATGCCCGTATAGAAAGGGACGTGATAGTCTGTGCAGCATATGCACATGAACTGCCAAGATGTGAAAGTTGGCCTGACAGATTGTGCTGCAGCCTGTTGTACTGGCCTGCTGCTGGCCCACAGGCTTCTCAATAGCCTTGGCATGGGCAAGATCTATGAAGGCCAAGTGGAGGTGACTGGAGATGAATACAATGTGGGAGCATTGACAGTCAGCCCGGTGCCTTCACTTGCTGTTTGGATGCAGCTCTGGCCTGAACTACAACTGGCAATAAAGTTTATGGGGCCCTGAAGGGAGCTACGGATGGAGACTTGTCTATCCCTCATAGTACCAAATGATTCCCTGATTATGCCTCTGAAAGAAGGAGTTCAATGCAGAAGTACATCGGAAACACATTGTGGGGTCAGAATTTTGCAGACTACTATGGTATCTAATGGAGGAAGATGAAGGTGCATATAAGAAACAGTTCTTTCAGTACATAAAGAACAGCATACCGCCAGACATGATGGAGGAGATGTACAAGAAAGCTCATACTGCTGTCTGAGAGAATCCAGTCTCAGAGAGGAAGCCTAAGAGAGAAGTGAAGAAAAGGTAGAACCATGCCAAAATGTCCCTTGCCCAGAAAAAAGATCTGGTTACTCAAAAGATAACAAGATTCCTCAGAGCTCAGGAAAGGGCTGCTAAGAGCTAAAGCAATTTTCTATGAAGATGTTCTTCATTTATGACAATAAACATATTGGCCAAGCAGCTATTTCTGTGTTAGGCTGTTAATTATGAAACTGCGGGAGAGGCTGGAGAGATGACTCAGTGGTTAAGACTACTGTCTGCTTTTCCGAAGAACATGGTTTCAATTCGCAGCACCCACATGGATGGTATCTCACAACTGTCTATAACTCCAGTTCCAAGAGATCTGATACCCTCACACCAATGCATTAAACAAATTATTAAAAAAAAAAAAAAACACAACTGTAGGAAACATCAAGAAGTTACAAGAACAAAGGAATGAATAACTTTCTTTCTTTCTTTCTTTCTTTCTTTCTTTCTTTATGGTGAGAGAAAGAGAGAGAGAGAGAGAAGTGTTTCACTGTGCATTACCTCTAGCTGGATAATTTACCTCCTCCACTAGGATAAATAGAAGTATCACCACACCTGACTGAGAATTTTTTTATCCCACAAAACAACAAGCTTAGTTTTTGTTGTTTTGTTGTTGTTGTTGTTGTTTTTCCAGAAAAACCATTTTACATGGGTCCAAGCAAAGTTCCCCATCTTTTCTTGGGTTTCTAGTCTTTCATGGAATGAGTTATCCTTCAGATTGTTAGAACTGAGCAGCAGACCCATTACCATAGGAAATAATTCTTCCAGCCATGTATTACAACCAGAGAGTTGGTGGAAAGAAAGTACCTCAAAGTCGATCTTGAAAACAAACAACTTGTGCTAACCCATGGCTTTAAGGTTTGAGAGTGACAGTGAAGTGCAGATATGAGCTTGGGTACAAAGGGCAAGGTGTTTTCTCTGTTTCTTTTTAGGCAGATGTTGAAAGGTACATGCCAGACCTGAATATACACAGGGAAATAACTTGAAAGGGTCAAATGTTAAACCTTGCACATCAGGTTTACGTGGGAAGGTACTTGGTGATGCATTTATGAGTCCTAAGGAATAGCCAGCCCTTCATCCCACAAGAAGCAAAAACCGTCTTCTATAACTTAGTCCAATCTTAATTGTCTGTATCAGCGGAGATTGTGTGGGTTTTGATCACCTCTGGACTTAAAGTGCTACTGCATCTTAGCATATGCCAGGTAAACAGTTACTGCTTATCTACATCCCCAGCCTAAAATAATGTCCATAGGCTGGATGATACTAAGATGAACCTATCAGATCTTCAGGATAATGAAATTTCACCTGATTTTAGTCACACTCTTAACTACATGTTTACATGGGATACATGCTAAAGCAAAAGGCTACTCAGCAGTTTCTTCCATCTGAGGTTAAAATATGTAAGTATAATAAAAACTATTAACTGTGCCTCCCCCCCCCCAAAAAAAATGTAGTAGGTTCCTCCCAGGAACATGTGAGTTTCCCAAAGATTTGTTCTTGGCATTCTCACAGTTTCAGTCATGAGGAGTAGGCTTTCAACCCAGTCAGAATCCTTTGACTACTCAGATAGCATTCATGCCACCATTACACACTTGGCATATCTTGGCACATACATGACGATTGTAGCTAACAGTGGTCACAAGTAGGTAAATCCACGGAGGACATTTTCCCACCAGCAGTCTTCATAGGAACTCCAGTACTGTGAAATCTAGCTAATGGTGAGAGCTTCTTATCAGCACCAAACTAATGTTTCCATGCCCTGCAGCCAAAGCATATGCTGTGTTTGGAACAGAGTCTTACTATCAAGTTCTGAATAGCAACAACAATATCCTGTCTTGTTTTGGTGCTCTCTGGAACTTTTCTGATCAACACCTCCAAAAGAGCTAACACAGAACTGACCTTTTTTTTGTCAGCCAGTGACTTCTGGCTAACTTCTGGGGTAACTCCAACTAATATATACTTGTGTGCATACATATATGTGTGTGTGTGTGTGTTTATATGTGTGTGTGTGTGTGTGTGTGTGTGTTTAATTGGCTATGTATCTTCTAAAATAGGTTCCATGTAGCTTTAAGAAACCTCTTTGGTGTTAGTTATCCCACTCCCCACCATTCCTCTTCCTGCCCTGTCATCCCTCTCCTTACTTAAACCTCCATCCTGTTATTCCCCTTTTCCTCTTCATATTACCTGTATTTTCTACCCTCCCTTGTCCACCAATGACTTCTGCAGAAATTACCTTTCTCTCGCTAAGATAAAAGCACTATGACCAAGGCAACTTACAGAAGGAAGTGCTTCTTTTGGCTCCTCATTCAGAGAGCTGTGAGGCCATCATCCCTGCAGGGAGGCATGGCAGCGGGTAAGTATGACAGCTAAAGCAGAGAGCTGAGAACTCTTGTTCTTCTCAAATGCCATCAGAGAGAAGAGAGAATGAATTAGAAGTAGAGCCAGGCTGTAAAATCTCAAAGCCCACATCCAGTGATGTACTCAAACCATCACAGGCCATTTCTCATTTCCTGGTTTCTATAGATGCTCCAACTTAAAGTTACAGACCTAAAGATTCAACATTAGGATCTACATGTAAACAAAAGCAAGTGACTTTTCTCTTTCTGGGTGTAGGTTACCACACTCAATTTAATGCTTTCCAGTTCCTTCCGCAATCTCATTTTGTCTTTGTGATTGAATGTGATTCTATTAGTAAAGGTAAAAAAGTTTTTTTATCCACTCTCCAGCTGATGGATATATCTAAGCTGCTTCCAATTTCTTGATATTATACAGAGTGCAACAATGAGCAAGAATGAGCAAGTGTCTCTATAAAGAGCTCAAAAACTAAACATCAAGAAAATAAACAAGGCAATTTAAAAGTGGGACATGGAATTAAACAGATTTCCTAGAAGAAGAAATATGAATGGCTAAGAAATATGTTTCAAGCTGTTTACAATCTTCAGCTATCAAAGAAAGGCAATTAAAACTACTTTGAAATTTCACCTTACTTAAGCCAAAATGATTAAGATTAAGAAAATAGAAAACAGAACAAGCAAACAAAAACCAGCAAATGCTCCTGTGCCCTACTGGGAATGGAAACTAGTGTATCTACTATGGAAATCAGTGTGGCAGGCCATCGATGAGATGGAGAGGCTTGAAAGATTGTTCAGAAGGATCGTTCTGTGCCCTTGACATGGATAAAGGCTCAATTCCCATCATTCATATCAGGCATCTCACAGCTGCCCAAATTCACGATTTGGGGGATCTGGCATCCACAGGCAATTACACTCATGTGCACATACCCACATGAATAAACACACACACAATAATTTATTATAAATAATTTTTAAAAATTAGAACTGGATGCACTATGTGATCTAGCTATACTGATCTTAAGCAGACTACTAAAAGACTCTATTTTATGCCATTCTTATATAAAAGAAGTAAAAACTTCTTTACTAGTGTGAATTATTTGTTAGTATAATTGATCAAGTACAAACATAAACTAAGCATATAGATATTTATTTATTCATTCATTCATTCATTTATTCATTCACTTTACAGTCCCCTCCCTCCTCTCCTGCTGGTGCCCCCCCCCCCCCCCCCCCCCCCCCCCGTTCCTCAGAGAAGAGCCTCACCCCACCCCAGCTCATCAAGTCACACTGGCCCAAACACATTCACTTCCCCTGTTGCCTGGCAAATCAGCCCCACCAGAGGGAAGAGATCAAAAAAGCAGGTAACAGAGTCCATGTCAGATGCCAGCCCCACTCCCATTACTAGGGAACCCATGTGAAGCCTGAGTTGACCATAGGCTGCATCTGTGAAGGGGGCCTAAATCTATTCTACGCATGGCCCTTGATTGGTGCTTCAGTCTCTGCAAGCTCCTTTGGGCCCAGGTTAGCTGGCTCTGTTGGTCATCTTGTAGAGCTCCTGCCACCTCCACGTCCTTCCATCCTTCTCTGTTTTTCACAAGACTCCCTATACTGGGAGTCTCAGCATCTGTTTCTATCCGTTGCTGGGTGGAGCCTCTCAGAGTACCGCATGGCTACTTCCATCAATCTAAAACGGTGGTTCTGCGCTCCTTTTCGGGGTGTCCAGACGCTGCCGTGAGAAGAATGAAGCAGTCTGGAGCTGGTGGAATCTGACGGTTTCCAGGTCCATCTAGGAGTATGGGGAGTGGGGAGGTGAGGAGAAGGCCTTCTCCGAAGAGTGATACAGCTCTTTTGGGGGCCTTTATGACCCTTTGCTAAGAGGGATGAGAAACCAAGCAATCAGGTGGCCAGTTCACGGAAAGCGAGGCCACCTGGTGGGCAGGTCTGAGGATCCAGCCGTGAATGTCCACAGAGAGCTGAGAAGGCCCTCTCTGAAACAGCCCTGCAAGTGCTCCAGCCCAAGTGAAACAGCAACTCTGAGATGACCTTTGGTGTATCATCCCGTAACCCATTTATTAGTGAAGCAGCTCCAGTCCATTTATTTCCTGGTGAACAAGTACTGCATAAACTCTGGGGAGTGGGGAGGGGTTCTATGGGTGAGTACCTTCCATTGGCTGTGGCAGACATGGTGGTGACGCTCTATTTTAATCTAGGAGCCAGCTATGTGTCTATTGTGATTTCTTTGATAGTTGGCGGTTGCCAGCCTACATGCCCCAGGGAGGGAGCAGTCCTACTCCTACTGGCCTCGGGATGAAATTTTCAGTTTCAGGTTTGAGATTTGGGGGGTTTAGACATGTCTCTGACCTCACTCTAGCCCCATGCCTGTTGTTCCCGATCACCAAGCCTGCGTGCACCACGATAAAACAAATGAAATGTCTACTGCCATCAGCTGAACAGGCACATTACAGACAGTACATTTTTGATCAAATGAAGATGAGAGGTTGCTTTTAGGTGCTTCCAAACACAGCCTTTATTCAGCCTTCCTAACAGGGGTTGTTCACATGCAGGTAGGTGTTTCTGCAGGACTCTAAGGTTTACAATTTTCTGTAACTCCAGATCCAGGAGACTAAGGCCACCATCTGCCCTCCTTTGGCATAAGGCAGAAAGTAGTGCACATTTCTTCCCTATGATGCCTTCTTTGAGCTCCTAAGTTCTTTGTCTCTAAGAAATATAAGCAATAACACTAGCAGAAAGGGACTCTTATGTTGTATAGCATCTTTTTTAGGTAAAAATCCTCCTTTGGCAAAATATACAGGGCTGGGCTGGAGAGATGAACTAATGATTAGTAGTTCTGGATGTTCTTTAGAGAACCCACATTTGATTTCCAGCACACTAGTCCTTCCTAGGGGCCATGTAATTCAGGAAGCTCTGGTTGTGGAACACTGGACTATTCCCCTCACAGTTTCCCAGTATGATTCCTAGTAACAATCCTTGGATTAAGTGGAAACTAGATGGCATGCTTGCAGCTCCCTCTGCCTAAGGGTAACTAATGTCCAACACATGTGCCGTTCTAGTTTATTACAATTTGTAGAAACATTTTTAAACCTCATCTATTGGCTGGATGATTTCATGGTTTCAATTAGTCTCTAGTTTCTCAAGGAAAGGAAATAGAAAATAGTTTATTTTAAAATAAAACATTTTAGATGATCTCTTTTTCCCCCTTCATTTGAAATAGACAAAATTAGAAAAAAAGAAGGCAGAGATGAAAAAGAATAGTGAGTGTACATGAGCAGAGGAGAAAGCCATTCGGGGAGAAAATGGGACAGAGAAACCCAGATATGAGAAAATGTAAAATTTATTTCTCATTTGAGAAGGTTTCTCTCTCTTTATATCACAAACTGCTTATAGCATACATGGCAGAGGCTCTGAAACCATCAGTGTGTCCAATTGTGTGTACATTCTCTGAAGAAAGAAAAGGCATTAGGAGGCCATGACCTTTTGACCTTGAATTCAAATTCTTTAGGACCCACATCATTCTAGTGGGTAGGATTGTTCTAAAGCATTGGAATGAGATTTGTTTTGAGGAGAAACATAAACGCTATTCCAGAATCTCTGCCTTGAGTTATGCTTGAGACCATGACATTTTGGAATCCATCTGTACCAAACATTTCTTCTCCACCATGCATATTTTGAGGTCATAAATTTTTTGTCCCGAAAATATAAGCAGTAACAATAGCAGAAAGGCACTGCTTATGGTTTTTTTGTTTGTTTGTTTGTTTTTGGTTTTTTGGTAAAAGTTCTCCTTTGGCAAAATAAACACTTCTGGGATTGGAGAGATGAGTCAATGTTTAATAATTCTGGATGCTCTTTGGAGAGCCTATATTTTATTTCCAGCACCCACAGGGTGATTCACAACTTTCTGTAACTCTAGATCCAGGAGACCAATGGCATTATCAGTCCTCCTCAGGCATTAGGCAGCAAATAGTATATAGATGTACCTGAAGGCAAAAACACGCGTGCACATTAAAACAAACAAATAAATAAGCACATAAATAAAAGATTGAAAATATGCTCAAGAAGAATTTATTTTTTAGGATAAACCGCTTTGTATGTGTATGTATGTGATGTGTGTTTGAATGTATGCCGAAGCTGTCAGTGTCTTTCTAGATTGTTCTATAAATTGTGGCAGAGTCTCTCCCTTGAGCACAGAACCTGGCTTTACTTCCCAGGGACTGGGATGACAGCTGAGTAATTCACTGTTACAGTGGATCCTGAGAGGGAGACATGCAATGAAAAACAGACTTCTTGGGAAGCAGCAACAGTAAAACAGCTTGTTTAATAGAGGGAACAAAGGCTACTTAAACCGTTAGGGGTGGCTAGGGGCTTTCAGGGTGAATGTATATCATAAGCTTGGGCCAGGGTGCTGAGGATGCCTCATTTGCATGAGGAGGAATTCCAGGTGTTGCTAGACAGACATGGCCTTATAAGGGGAGAGGAAGTTTAACCTGGCTGTGAGGCTACTTGACCTCCTTCAGGAGAACAAAAGGTGGGGGCAGGGAGGGGTCACCCAGGGCATGCAGGCCCAGGGCAGGAGGCAGTGGGGGAGAGCCTTTCTACTCCTACTGAACTCAGGACAAGATTTCCAGGATTTGGACGAACCTTGACCCGACTCTTATTTGGGGCCAGTTTCCCGGTCCCCCAGGGACCTGACCACACATACCCACACCTCTTCCATGGATGCTGAATATATATAAATTCCTATTCTTATCTTCACACTCACCTGCAACATCTTTACCCACTTGGCTGTCTTCCAGGCCACTAAAACTGGGTTTATGAGAGCATCATTGGGCCATTGGATCACATGGATTCAGTATTTTGAGAGTAGAGGGGGCCTTTTTACTATGGGCCAGCTGTGCTTGATCTAAGGACATAGAGTACTGGATATGACAGGAATCAAAAATACACTCTGACAATGGCTCTCGAGTTTTATCTCATGCCTTTGACAGTTAATGCTTTTGACAGTTTGTACGGGCAACTGAAGCAGACTTTATTAAGGAAACTACGAAAAATTAAATTAATGAAAGATGAGAGAAACTCACAAGATATATTTAGTTTAGAAGGAAAGTTAAATTCTCAGCTCCAGAGAAAAGGATCATGAGCCAATTGAAAAGGCTAGTTGATACCAGGGAATTTTTATCGGGTTATGGCTAGTAACCTCTTCACTCTTTGGCCACAAAGAGTGAAGAGGTTACTAGTTGGCCGTATAGAAGACCCACATTCAACACATGATCTCCGGGTCCAACTGTCATGTTCACTTCCTTCTCATCTGCTCAGGGGAGGTGAAACTCCTCATTATCTACCTCCAGCTCCAGCTGTTTTGGTTATTACCCTTGACTGTCTGCTAGCAGTTTGTTTCTGCCTGATGTTGCTGATGCTGACGACCTTACAGACTTCTCAATTGCTGTTTATTATCTAATCTTCTGTTGTTTCTGCATCTACTAGTAAACTAGTTATTCTTAATATTTGTTAACTATCTATGGAGTGGTCTGGGAGGTTTCCTTCATGAAACAGGCCATCTTAGGAACTTTTACTATTAGCTACATTTGAAGTAAGACTGCATAAGAGAGTGGTCATGTCCAGCATGTGTTTCCCAGGAGGTGAAGTCTCTTGGAAGCCAAACAGCTGTACCACTGACATAGCTCTTCTCAGAGCACATCTGTCCTTTATGTTATCTCCTTTTCTGTCTCACTTTTTTTTGCTTATCATCTACAGTGGTCCTGTTCTCTCACTGTGACATGTTCTCTCACCCTGACATGTCTTTAATTCCAAAGCTGGTTCTCACTGTAATATAGTCAGGCACTTGGTATCAACTACTGGCCCTGTCTTTTCCTGCTAGTTACATTAAGCTGACTCCTGTAACTATTACCTCAAATCTACTCCATCTATTATCTGTCCATTTATATAAGTCCATAAATCTCCTTTCATTCCTAAGCTAGTTTGCACTGGATTTTTTGCTACTTGAAAATAGAAACATTCATACTGAGGAAATACACAGAGTAGACCATTCATAACGAAATAACAGGAGAAATCAGTTTAGATTTCAAGAAACACCCTTGAGTCTACCTCAGCACATGTATGTTTGTAAAAAGGTAGTTAGGAGCCAGTCAGTGAAGATCTTAGTGTCACCAAGAAATGTGGTACCTCTCAGGTGACACAGAAGCACAGAGGCAGAAGGAAAGGCCTTTTGGATGACAGAACTAGAGACTAGGTTTTTTGTTTTTGTTTTTGTTTTCTGGCAGTTTAGGACAACGCTGGTAATTCTATCCTAACTCTAATATTTATACTACTGTTTCTTTGTATCTTGCCTTCCTTCTGTCTCCAAATGTGTTTAAAAATTGTGTAACTATTTCCTGGGAATGGAAACATTTCCCTGAGGGAGGAAGGATGCTCATGAAATGCAGAAAGAAAAAGATGCACAACTGAGGAAACTGAGGCAGTGACAAGACACACAAAAGTCCCTTATTCAGGCTATATAAACAGCAATAATTGCTGCTAAGAGAAAGTTCTGCCCAGGTGGGTTGCCCATAAGCTAGTAGGGGGCTGCAAGGATGCAGCTTTTCTGTTGTTACCCACAAGGGGTGGATTTTTGTGATACTACTGTCTTTCAGTCACCCTTGTCCCTGTAAGTAGCCCTAATAATCCCACTGTAGAATTCTCTTTTGGTCTGTTGTCAGTCCCTTATCTGGAGTTAATCAATGATTATTTCTCTTTCCTGGCAAGAGTCTTACTGATCTATTTATGGTTGAAATGGGATATATCCAATTGAGACTATTGTGCATGGGTGACTTGTTAATTTTGTTGATTTCCAGTGCTTTATTTTGATGAAAGAGGGTTATACCATGGTGCCTCAGTTTTTCAGGATGAGAAAGTCTGCCCTGCAGCTGAAGCTACAAGTGTGTCCTTAGGACATTTTTAGGTGATTTTTTTTAGGACAAGATGGATGGTTGTTGGAACATTATGTAGAAGTTGCAAGTGTATGTGTGTTTGTGTGTATGTGAAAGAGAGAGAGCACAAGCTGACATTTTCTTTTCATTCCATTGTACTTGGTCTTTAAATGTCTCCTATCTCTCTGGTTGTGGTAACTAAATTAGCTTCCTCCTTCACTGTAGCACTCAGCCTGGGGCAATGCTTCTCAAACTATTTGTGAATAATCAGGACTTGGGGACGGTTGTTGTTGTGATTTGTTTTTAATTCTGATGTGTTTGGATATTTTTTAATGCTAAACTGCTACAGATACTTGTAAAGGTTATATTTTAATTTCTCTGAGGGCCAAGCTTTAGAAGCAGTGCTCCATATGTCACCTGTAAGGCAGAGACATCCACATGGATATTAGGCTAGTTACCGGAAGCACAGTCCCAGTCAGGCCTGATGACACACACCTGTAACCCAGCAGGAGGCTGAGGAAAAGGACCTTGAATTTAAAGCCATCCTGAACTACATAACAAGCTGAAAGTCAGCCTAGGGAATGCAGCAAGACAACCGGGAAAGAGCAGAAAAGGGGGAGTGAAGGGGAAGTGGGGAGAAAAACATAGGAGCTGAGGCACCACACCAGGCTTACTACCAACAAGCATCTTTCATGTTGACCACATTCTAAGGTGATTTATTATCATTTTAAAGTACATAGAGAGTTTCCACCTCTTCATCTTTGTTTTGTTTTGGTTTTGCCTTCCAGGAATGTGCTACGGTCTTTAACAAAGCTTTTTCTACACAGCTTCAAATGACTAGAATCGTCTCATCCAGGCCCTGGATCAAGTGTCACCTCTGTAGACTTCTCTGCTCTCCAACGAAAGTAGTGGCCTCTTGAGTTTCACATTACTTTATACTATCTTTGTATCATTTTCCAGTATCTAGAATTACAGCACTCTTGTTCCCCCTGCTCTGCCTTCCCCCAGTCGGAGACTAGCTCCGGGAGAGCAGAGGTGTTTGTTTCCTTCCTTTATCCCCTGCAGGCTAGCACCCCACCTGAGAGTCAGTGGCACTCCATGGCCCCTCTCCTCTCCTGTCTTTCTAATGACTTCTGCTCCCTGCTGGTTGGTGCTGCTGCATTGTCACTGATTGTTGCCTTCTCCATACAGTGGGAAGACCCATTCGATCTGACTTATAAAAGTCAAAAGGCTGTCAGCTATGTATCTCAGAGGGTTCAGAGTTAAGTGCAATTATCAGATATAGCTCAGGGATGGTTCTTGCCTTCATGCCTGCCTTGTTTCCAGTACAATCTCTGCTTCACACCCAGGATGGTAACCAGACAGCCATGGCAGTTTCACCTATCACATCACACAGAAAAATGTCTAGAGACTGCCCATGGCAACTGTCCTTCCCTTCAGTGGCCCCCTGAGGCATTTCTCTAGCATTTCTCAGCCCGAATTGGGTCCTGTTTCTGTTCTAAACACTTAGGCAGACTGTAGGTTTATAAAATAAACCTAAAATGCACGATCTGAAGCATGCCACCCGTAGCTGACAGCAACACATGATGCTGTGTCTGTCTCCAGCCTCCACCACTCTATCTTTTTCTTGTTTTGATTTCTGCGTACCCTCTCTTCAGAGTAATCTCAGAGGCAGCCTGTATGATTCATTGGGGGCAGCCACAAAGGCTTGCCAGGTACCAGGAGAGGGAGCATAAATTCTAGCTCTGAGGTTTAAAAAAAAGTATCAGAAATGCAGATATGCTTTAAAATTACTGTGAATCCTTTTGTTTTTCTAGCTGTTTGTGGGTGGTAGAGAATTGCCTTCAACTGTTTAACTGTTAGACATTCCTGCTTTAACTATGAGCTCCTGATGCTTCTGACCCCACTTCGAAAATGCTGAGATTGCAAATGTGCACCCCCACACCAAATCTCCAAGCTGTTTCATTTTAAATAATCATCTAATAATCATACATCTGTTTAAAGCAAACCTACCTTGCCCTCATGATCAGACTGATGAGCCAGCTTTATCCCCAACTTTTCTATTTACTGCTGTTTCTGACGTCTCCAGCGTTGGGGTACGGATCTGCAGATGATAAGAAAAGGAGTCGAAGTGCCTCTATCCTCTGCTGGATGACAAAAATTTCCTTCAATGGCAGATATCCAAGGCTGGCTTTATCTGTTTCCCAGTGATTTATTGAGTTATTTGGAGACCTCCTCCACTCTCTCTCCTTGGATCTCTCCCCGTTATGGGAATGATGTAAGTTCCCACTGACCTCATAAAAATGCCCTTGAGCAATAACCAATAACAAGGTGTTTGGCTTAAGTAATTATTTTGGTAGCTAAAAGCCCCAAGGGAAGCTCTGCTTCCACCCGCCCTTTTTGCGTGTTCCTCATGTACATAGGCAACCACCCCTCTTCACAGACAACCTCCTGCCAACCTGGGGATGACTCGATGTCAACTAGAAAAAGCTCTGGATGGACACAGCCTGTGTTAGTCAGGGTTCTCTAGCTTCCACTTTCCTGTGACATCCTCCATGACACCTCCTGTCAGGGCCCATACATCTAGGAAGGCAGAGCTCAACATGGTAGTTTAGGCCTTAAAACCTTTCAGGAGCCATAGAGAATCTTAACACATCCAAGTCTGTGATCTGGGACCCATGACCATGCAGACTTCCATATTTCAGCTTGTCCATGGAGAGCTAGGCACTGGTCTCCTTAACCCCTAAATTCCAGAGACCCATATCAAGTCTCCAACTTTCTAACTATGATCAGTTTTAATAGCTACACCATGAAAGATATGTGTAATGGATTTGACAGTTCAGCAAGTATCCAGATAACATACAAAGTGCCTCTCATTCAGTAAAACATCCAGAATTGCTGAATAATTCTTTTGAAGATGCCCTGGTTTTATCTAGGGAGATAGTGAGGAAGTAATTACCTTGCCCATTAGAAGGAATGGTACTCCTTACCAAATACACAGTTTTTCCGAAGAACTTCTCACTCTGAAAACTTCCTTTGAATTTCTACTTGCAGTATAGCCTAGAAGTAGTGGAAAGGTAGAAGGGAGGACCCACATTGAGGCTTTATCCATCTCTTCTACTTAGCATGTGGCTCAAGTATCCCTTGGGCCTCCAGGTTTAGCAAAGTTTTTAATTTATCCTAATTGACATTGAAGATGTTTCTGCAGAGTGTATTATTGGGGAAACAAACCTGTTTCTCTTATTTCATATATCACATTGTATCACTCAGGTTTTGTTGTTGTTGTTGTTTGTTTTGTTGTTGTTTTTTATCAGGTCCCAAAGAAACTCAGGACAGATGGCTAACTGTGGTGCCCTATAGCATACCGAAGTGTCTGGTTGGCTTCTAGGCTCGCTCAGTACCTGTGGCTCCTCTCCGAACTTCTTTTTTTTTCCATAACATTTTTTAATTTTTTTATATTAATCACAGGTTATTTACTTTGTATCCCAGCTGTAGCCCCCTCCTTCATTCCCTCCCAATCCCACCCTCCCTCCCTCATCTCCTCCCTGCCCCTTTCCAAGTCCACTGATGGGGAGGACCTCATCCCCTTCCATCTAACCCTAGTTTATCAGGTCTCTTCAGGACTGGCTAAAATGTCCTCTTCTGTAGCCTAGCAAGGATGCTCTTCCCTCTGGGGGGTGGGGAGTGGGTGGCGGTGAAGAGCTCACCATTAAGTTCATGTCAGAAATAGTCCCTGTTCCCCTTGATGGAGAATCCACTTGGATACTGAGCTACCATGGGCTATATCCAGGCAGGGGTTCTAGGTTATATCTGTACCTGGTCCTTGGTTGAAGAAACAGTCTCATGAAAGACCCCTGTGCCCTGATATATTTGGTCCTTGTGGAGCTATATACTCACTTATATAGACCTATAAGATAGAATAAATATACTGAAATCTATACACTTAAAGAAGACAAACAAGAAAGAAGACCCAGGGTAAGATGATCAATCCTCACTTAGAAAGACAAATGGGATCGACATTGGAGGTAGGAGAAAACAAGTAACAGGACAGGAGCCTACCACAGCGGCCCTCTGAAAGACTCTACCTAGCAGTGTATCAAAGCAGATATTAACACTCATAACCAAACCCTTGGCAGAATGCAGGGAATCTCTCCCAACTTCTTAGGCTGTCCCAGACCTTAAACTTCCCAGCCTAGAAGCTTCCCTTTCCTTAGCCCAGCTTCTCTTTCCTTTATAACCCTGCAATTTAGGCCATAGGCTCCCTTTGTTCTCTTTTTGGTTTGGCTCCTCTCTTGACTTTTGCTTGGTTCTCTTGGTCTCTTTCCCCCTTGTCTTTTCCTCTCTCATTCTCCCACCCCCTCTCCTTTCATCTTCTGGTTCAGTCTGGACCCTTCCAAATGCCTCTGCCTCATACTACAATAAAAACTGTCCCTCATCTCTACTCTCCCTCATATCTACAATAAAAAACTGTCTCCTAAGCCATAGCTTCGAGAGGCCATGTCCCTGTTTTCATTCAGTTTCACTTTTCTTAGCCCTATAGTATGTTTTTAAAATAATTTTTATAATAGTGAATGTTTTGCCTTCGTGTATGCATTTCCACTTAGCCTGCAAACTGTTTGGAACTGGGAGTTACAGAAAGCACCATGTGGGTGCTGACTACTGAGAGTAGGCCCTCTGCACGAGCACGAAGTGCTCGCCACCCCCAGGTGAGCACCAGCTAAGAACTCCCTGCTGCGGTTTGGTCTGCAGGGTGAACGATAAAGAACAGACATCTAGCACATATGCCCAATATCCTGCCTCCCCCCACCATGTTCCTCTCCTTCCACTGGCATGCCGCAGACAGAAGTGGGAAGATCAGTGAAGAAGCTTAGAAAGGGCTTACATGTGGGTGGGTGGAAGGGCAGAACAGGTGAACTCCCTCATTCAGCTTAAAGTCTGCCAAGAAAACCATACGAGGAATGACTGGTCCTGGAAGGAAAAAAAAAAAAAAAAGCCTGTGAAAGGTCTGCTTTCTGCCTTGAGTGTGTCTTAAAACCTGGCCCCCCATCCACAATTGTGGGAGAACTGGCAGGCTGACCGATTTATCTATCACCCAGGCCCAGATCCAGGGCTTTGAGTTGGCCCATCCCGACATCTATCTCTTTATGAACTGCTGGAATATGTGAAGGGGCCTGTCTGCCAGATGGAAAGCTGCAATATCTCCCAGTGAGTCTCCCAAGGAGTCACAGTGAGGATCGGGCATTGACTGTGCAGCAGAAGCCAGAGGCTTCAAACCAGAACAGTTCAACCTCTGGCCTGAACGTTTGCAAGAAAAGATGTTTGGGTAAAGACTATAATGGGTGACATACCGCAGCTTCCATTGGGGGAGTTTTTGTTTGTTTTCTTGGGAGGGGGAGTTTGCAAAGGCAGAGGGTAGATATGGAGGGATGGGGAGATGAGTGGGATTGGGGTGCACAATTGAAATTTATGAAGAACCAATAAAAAGTACACTAAAACAAAACAAAACAACCCAGCCGGTGCTGAGATGCCAGTGAAAATTCTCAAGACAGGCATTGGCTTGTTTATTGTGAAGACATCCTGGCTGATTTCTAACAATGCTGTCACAGTAAAATGTACTAGAAACTACTCGACACCACCATAATTAATTTGCCATCATATTTCTGTCTAAGTTTTGAACTCCAGGTATGTAGTTAGGGCACTTAGAATTGTGGAGGACAAGTATCTGCATTGTAACTCACTGGACAGCTTAGCGGCCAGAATCTCTGTATAAACATTGACAGAAACAGCCCTCATTTGGTGTTCATTCTGACTCAGGATCTGAAGTGGCTTTCTGGTGTGTGTCAGTGCAATTTCTTATTTTTTAAGACAGTCTCATATAGCCCAAGCTGACCTTGAACTTCTGATGTTCCTTCCAAGAGCTGGGATTATAGCACTGCCACTGTATGGGATTGATGTGGTGCAGGAGTCCCCGGTTTCCTGGATTCGGCTAGGCAGGCAAGCCAGCAGCTGGGCTGTATCCTGGCTGTGTGGGCATTTTTGCTGTTTCATTCCTTTTCTTTTAGAGAGTAACAGAGCTTCTGGGAATTTTTGTTTCAGTTTGTTGACAACTCTGAAAAAAGGGGGGGTTGAGAGACATATGCCACTTACCGAATCTCTAGCAACATGGTGTACTGGCTATTTAAGATTACTCCCAGCTGGGATTTCTTAAGGATGTCTCATCTGTGTTTGGGATTCTAACTGTACCTTCAGACTTTGTTACTCTTAGTAAAGAACTCACTCAGGATTAGTATTGTTTCCTTTTGAATTACCACAGTCTTTTAAAAATCAATCCCTTATATTTTTACTCTTGAAAACTACCTAGATTTTCAATTGGAAGTCCACTTTTTCCAAGATTTCAAATTTATTTCAATAAAACAGCAAATAAGATGCATATGTACATACATACATATGGAGAGATTAAGATACAAAGAAAACATAGTAAAATGCTAAAGTTGGAATCTAGCTAAATAATGTGGAAAAGTTCGTTGTACTGCCTGGCTACTTTTCTATAGCTTTGGGATTTTAAACAAAAGGACCCAGATTTCAATAATCACATAAAGCTAAGTGTTTACAAGTAGAAACACTGGCAATAAAATAATAACTCAGATCTATGGAATTCTGGGAAGGGTAAACTTAAGAGAGAGAATCTCACAGGAGCTTCTGATAGTGTAAGTGTCTCCACTTGAGTATGAATGATGGGTTTTCCTTTCTCATTATTAATTATATAGTCTACATGTTTTCTTTTCCTGAGTATATGTTTCCAAACTAGGAAAAGGTAAAAAAAAAAAAAAAACAAAAACCAAACAATAGAATAAAGCATATAAATTTTTAAATTTTTTATTGATTCTTTGTGAATTTCACATCCTACACCCAATCTCACTCATCAACCTTAATAACTGTTCATCACCCTTGCATCCTTCTCCCAAAATAAAATAAAATAAAGTAAAATAGACTAAAAACAAAACAAAACAGGAACAACAACAACAAAACCCATCTTGTCATGGAAGAAGTAGTGTCTTGCAGTGTGTCACACAGCATACCCTTTGTCCACACTTGTTTACTTGCAAATGTTCATTACAATAAGTCATTTGTCTGGTTCAAGCCCCCTGGCTTCTACTACACCATCAACACTGAATCTTCATGGGGACTCCTTTCTGATATCCTGTTGTTGCCCTGTGTTATGGAGACCCTGCACCTTTGGATCTTCAGAACTAGCCCTTTCACACATGTTAGCAGTTCACAGATGGGGTAGATGTTGGGGTGCGCCAACTCAAAGCCCTGGATCTGGGCCTGGAAAGTAGCTGAGTTGGTCAGCACACCAGCTTTTCTGTGCTTACACCACCCAATGCTGTAGCTGGCAAGGGGTAGGGCCAGGGGTCCTGCAAACCTTAGGCAGCAAGAGGTGAGGGTGGGGGAGGGCATCTCTCTCTTGCCCAAGCCATATCACAGCAGGTGAGGGGCGGGGCCAGCTCTCCCAGGCTCAAACCTTCACCCTTAAGATTCACCCACAACCCTGCCACTACAGTGAGCTCTACTGTGCTGTCCAGGTGAGGTACAGGACCTGCTCTTGAGTGCTACAGCTGGTGAGGGACAGAGACAATTTCCCCAACCTCATTACCTCTGGGCCAGCTCTCACACCTGCCTCAAGAGTGGGGAGAGGATCACTCTCTTGAGAAGTCCAAATTTTTTTAAATTGTAATATTTTTCTGTATTGAGGGAGAATTAGGTGAATTTAGGCAAATAGGGAAATCAAAGGCAGCCTCTTTAGGAGGGTTGTTGCTTGCCATTTGAAGGGGAAAAGGCCCTTACCACCATCGCTGCAGGAAGAAGGCACACGCCTAAGGGAGGGTACCCACATGGGACTAATACGGGAGAAGGAAGGGAGAGTCAGGAAAAGGGAGGTTCCAGGGCCCTATAAAACACCCATTCCACTTCCAGCTCTGGGGTTCCTCCCATTTTTATGGGAGCTGATGCTTGTTTGAAAATCTGCTGCTTTTGCCTCCGCCATGTCGGTCTTCTGCTTTGTCAGTCAGGTAAGTTGACAATGATATCCCTCTGTTGTCATCAAGAAGAAAGAAAGTGAACAGTGGTTGAAGTCCACATCAACTCCTGGTATCCATAAGAGAGTACACACATACCTGCCTACCCCTGCAAGCACGCATGTACACACACTGAGCTGCTGGTATATCAGAGCATTAAGACATTTGTCTAGCATTAGTCATAGCACAGTGTGTGTGTGTGTGTGTGTATGTGTGTGTGTGTGTGTGTGTGTGTGTGTGTGTGAAATGTGTGGGGGATATTGGCTATCTAGAATTAGTTGGTAGAAGCTGACAAAAAATAGTAAAGAAAACTGAAGCAGAGAATCAGGTTTTTTGAAGTGCCTGCTACGTCTACATGGTTGCTCAGCCCTTTGAAACGCTTTGCCTTCCAATTTATCACATTTATGTTTCCCCAATAACTGATATCTCTGAAACTGGAGAAAAAGTAAAATTAAAATATCAGCTAACAGAAAGGAATGACTTATGCATTATCTCTGCAATATCTAATGCAATATCTCTGTTGTCTAAGAAGCATGGGACTGCATTTTCTGAAGAAGGATTCAAAATGAGTTGAATGTGTCACATTCTTAGAAACCTTAGTTTAGTGTGTACAGCAAAGTGGTACAGCAGGTAAATGCAGTTGCTGTCAAGCCTGAAGACCTGAATTCAGTCCCCAGGAGCCACACAGTAGTAGGAAAGAAACAAATACATCAAGTTGTCCTCTGACCTCTACAAACACAGCATGTCGTGTATATACATACATACATATATATTCCATATATATTCAAAATAAGTAAATATATTTTAAAAAGGAAATTTTAGTTCAGTAAGAAATGAACTGAAAAACTGAAGTGAACTGAGTGAAAGTTTGAGAAACCAGTAACATCATTATGAGGGACTTTTTAAGTTGTTACTGTTGAGAGTTTGGCCTCTTCCATGATCTCTGGGTTCAGGCTCTTTACATATGCAGTTCCTGCCATATCTCTATGCAATATTTCAAATTGTTAGGATTAGATAGCATGATAAATAATGTATGGTTTAATAACATATATTGGCTTGGCATTCATAATAGTATTTCTAGTTTTCAACTATAGAAAAATTATGTATGTGCAATACACAGATTTTCTGAATGCATTTTTAAACTTAGGTAAAGTTGGGAGAAAAGAAAATACCTGGACTGAGTAGGAGCTGATATATTTTCTCCAAAGACTACTGAAATTTGTATCTAGTAGTCAATATCAGAGAGGTCAGAAAGAAGTATGTGATACCTTATTTTAATAAAGGCATCCATGTGCTCTCTAGTCTGCTGTTTCATTACTCTTATGTAATAGATATCCTTGGGATAATGATAATAAGGTAATAAGATAATTGCCTACTCCTCATTATTAAATAACTGATAGTTAAGTATGTGGTAAGAACCAGGCACTAAAATATTCACACAAATTAAACTAAGGGCCCACATCCTACTCCGAGATACCCACACTGGGAAGAAGAAAGCAAAACAGAGTGGAAGATGGCATTACAGAAGAGCTGGTGTCCAAAGTCCATAACAAGAAAGGCCCTGCTGGGCATTATAATATATATGCCTGTATCCTATTATGATGCATGACGTCTGTACTTTCTCTATAAAAGGCTGAGGTAGCAGAGTTGTGTGTTGGAGCTCATCCCAGGCTACACAGCAGGATCCTATCTCAAAAGTAAGCAAATAGAAACTTTGTTACTACTTTTATATTGTATGAAAATACTTACATACTTAAACATAGTAAAGGCAATATACAGCAAGCCCATACCCAACATCAAACTCAATGGAGAGAAACTAAAATCAATCCCACTGAAATCAAGGACAAGACAAGGCTGCCCACTCTCTCCATATCTCTTCAATATAGTACTTGAACATTTAAGAGGTAAGCCCTTGTTGGATTGGAGAAAGTATGTTAATGGGGTGGGATTCAGAGTCATACAGCACGACCCACCTTCTGTCTTCTCTTTATTCTCGTTCTTTCTCTGTCTCTCTTTCTCCTTTCCTCTCTCTTGCTCTCTCCCCATTCCTCTCCCTTACCCGTCTCGCCTCTTCCTATGGAGTTATGAAATGGGCTCATTCTGCTTCTTGAATGCGAAGTCAGTCTGGTACATCTGAGTTGACAAGCTTCCCCTGTCACCATGGAGTTAATCCCCTGTGGAACCGTAAGCTATAATAAATACTTTTTCCCTCTACGTTGCTTTTATTTTGTCAGGGCACTCTATCAAAACAAAAATAGAGTAACTGATATCTAGTATGAAGTAAGTGACCAACAATAGGTAGATAAAACAAACAAGCAAGCAAACATACAAACAACAACAAAACAAGGAACCTTGATATGGTCAGTGCTCATAAGCGAAATACATTTTTCCTAACACAGTGAATTTTCCTGTAGGTCCTTACCCATATGGTAACTGTGGAAACGATGAAGATGGATGTCTAGCAGCAGAGCCTAAGTATTGATGGCCTAGAGCAGTGGCCATCCTCAACCTTCCTAATGCTGTGATCCTTAAATACCGTTCCACATTTTATGGTGACCTCTAATCATAGAAAATTATTTTCAGTTATAACTGTAATTTTGCTACTGTTATGATTCACAATGTAAATATCTGATATGCAGATGGTTTCACAGGAGACCCTGTGAAACAGTCATTCGACAACCCCCCCCCCAAAAAAAAAGGATTGCTGGCCTATAGAGATGAGTTAATTGAGCTGGGTCTAGTGTTGGAAGGGATGATGATGATTTCAGTGATGGAGGCCACAGAAGAACAAATGCAGCTGCGTTGTTTTTTTCCCAGGACTTCTCATCTCTGATCTGTTCATCAGAGGATGCCACTCCCTCTGAGGGAAGGCCTTCCCCACTCAGTTAATTCTCTCTGGAAAGAAGTGTCGGTCCAGAACACCCTTCTGCACAGAAGTGTCTCCTGGATGATTTCAGATCCCATCAAGTTGACCATCAACTTTAATCAAGATTAACCACTGCAAATGTGACAAATTGGAAACCTTATTTCCCACAAAACTTAGATGTTTCTTAATCTTTGGGGTAATAAATTGTTGTTACAAGTGCCCACTAGAAATTGTAATCCCCATCTTATGTCCTATTTTTTTCTAGCTAGTATTTTTTGTAGAGATGAGATTTTCTTTTTTTCACCTGTGTTTTTTACATTGTTGTATGGATTAATTAATTGAATCCTTTTTGTTTCCTTATTATTTAGGGGAAGAGAATGGAAGAGAGAGAAGGCAGGAGCGGAAGGAGGAAGGGATGGTGGGATGGATCGGGGAAAGACACTGTTGCATGCTAGCTCTCCTTCTATGAGTCTGTTTTCTCTGTCAAGTAAAGAATTACAGGACAGGAAGTTTGTAACCCATCACCTATGAGATTTATTACAGCAGAGATAGCATACATAGCCCACAAAGCCAGAGCCTCAAGCATAACATAGGGATGGAGTGATATCCAGATAGGAAGTACTGTCTGCTACACCTTCTAGGGAGTCTGGGTGTACATTTGTTTTCATAGGATATGGATCAATAGTAGGCTCTATTATTTCTTTAATTGAACCTGGCAGGATGCATTTAATCTGTTCTGTTCATCTTAAATAAGAATAAGGACCTGACCGGGTAAGAAAGGGGTGACAAAGAAGAAAGCCTGAAGGCACTTGGCCTTGTTATCAGTGGCCTGCAGCATAGCTGGTATGAGGAGGGAGTTAGAGTGATGGCTGGAACTTAGGCCAGGGGCCTGCAAGAGAAGAAAAGACGCCTCCCAAACCAAAGGCTTCCTTCTGGACAAAGGTCAAGGAGTAAATCCTCTTGGATCAGTTTGATTTGATGCAGGACCTCTCTCCCTAGCTGTTTACCTATTAAGAATGAACTATCTCCTATCATTTCAAACTATGTGAGTTGAGGGAAAAAGCAAGGCAACAAATAATAGGCATTTCTTTATGGTGGGAGTGTTAGGAACAGCTAGTGTTCATGTTGGGTTGCTTGTTTAATTTAATACAGTTCTTTCTATTCTGCCCAGAGTTGTAAGTTTTTCGAGAGCCTGCACCAGTGATTAGCATGAATGTGTGCTGTGGATGTGAACACGTACAGACTGTGAAAGGACCATTTGCACAGACTGGCCATGCAATTGACAGTGACTAGTACTAGCAGTAGGTGGGAATCAGATCAAATGCCAGCCAGGAACTTGCAGAGATTCACATGCAATGAAGTTAGCACTTAAACCAATCTGGTGTCGATCACAGGGTCAGTAGGTCATAGGTGACTCTTTAACCTCTCAACAACTCTAATACAGTCCTTGCAATACACATTCATTGATAGGCAAACAGTCAGTTACAAAGAAACAGAGTTGCTTGTCTTAGTACATCCAAAATTAATATGATTAAAGAATTCAAACTGAGTGATTTTCATTTCTGTCCCCAGTTTCACTGAACAGAAGACCTGATTTGCACACAGCAGGCATAATCTAGATTAGTTTCTCAGAGAGAATTGTATAAATTTCTGATCTTTATTGCTAATGATTTTAGCCAATATATTGTTTGATATGGATATCCTAATGATTTTAGTTTGGAATTTCTTCTGTTAAGGCATTGACTGGTATTTAGTGTTGACAACATAGATGGTGCTGATATGGTGTGTTTAGGAATGGCAGCACTTGAACTCTTTCAATAATCATTGTCAATGCCCTTGAGTACTCATGCTGATTGTGCTCTCTGTGGCTCTATTGCTGTGTTTCACACAGAAGTTCTTTGCTGTGGCCAGCTGGCTTGAGAATGCCTTGCATGACTGCCCTGGACAGAAGGAGGAATTCTTTTCATCTTATTTCTGCTTATGTCTCTGTTCTAAGAAGGTGTGTTGCACCTGACGAGAGACCACCCCTAAGACATCAACTTTCTTAACAGTTTGGGTGGCTGATCAAGACCTGGATGCAGTAAGCATCACTGAGCTGTCTTCCTGTGTCATGAGTAGGTTCACTTCTTTCTTTCTTTCTTTCTTTCTTTCTTTCTTTCTTTCTTTCTTTCCTCTCACCCCATTCTGATTCCATTCTCTGTGGCAAGTGTTCCAGGTAAGCTGAGTGCTGGCCAAGAACAAGTAAGTTTGAGATGAGTTATCCCTAACATTAATTGAAACTCTCTTATGCAGACACCAAACCACATAATGAGGTTAGGTGTGGAAGGAGACACCGCCATGCCAGGATAGTCAACATTTTTTTTTTCTCATTTTCAATGCGTAAGGAAAATAATACCTTCTTACAGAATAAAGGAAAAATAAGCACACACATTTCTTGCCCCAAATGAAACTCCTCATAAGTCAAAAGATCTTTAAGGAAAAAAAAGTATTATTGCAATTACTGTAAATTCTGTTCTCAATGCAATCTAACCAAAATATTAAAGTTTCCTATTTTAATACAATGGAATGTCTATTTTGTTCTACCAGACCTATACTTGGATTTTTGGTAAGAGATTACAATTATATCTTAGTTAAGCTTAGAGTGCTTGACTATTAAAGAATTCACATGTATTAAGAAAAGCTTATTCAATGAGATTTTGTTAATGAACTGTCTCAGGGTATTGCTAATTTTTAGGAAGCACTTAATTGTGTTCTCTGAAAATCAAGTTAGTGGCATTTGAGGTCAGAGGGATTCTTGGGCAGGCTTCTTGACTCTCGTATCATCATTTTAAGTAGAAAAGCATTTCTTTACAAAATCAGTTGTGTTGTGGAGTGGTGTTGTGGAGAAGAGTTATTTGAGGAAAAACTCCACTTAGTGTTTGTAAAGCCTGGACATGGCTGTGCTGGAAAAACACCACCCATGTTATATATGCACTTGAAATTACGGAACTTGATCTTAAGTTACTCCTTGGAATTCATTTGATATTTTTGTAATTGCATTTGCAAGAAAAGAAAATTAGTTTTACTTGTGATGAAATGTGTTTTGGCATGCATTTTCTATTGTAAGTAATTTAAAAAGGTTATATTTTCCCTGAGTACACATTTCCACATACCTATTATTACTATCCTACTTTATGTATTAGTGTCCTGGGAAGAATTTGCTCCCTAATGTAGATCCAGGGATTACAATGTTATCATCTTTGAAGTTTTTTTAAAACAACTATTAAGAGGATGCTGCAATTTCAACACATTAAAATACTTCTACTGCTGTGAAAAATAATCTTATAACAATTGCATCACTTTCACTAGAGTAAATACAGTAAAACTTCTGATGATCTATATAGGAGGCTAAATATGCACAGATTATATTTTTTAACTTTTATTTTATTTTATATTGTTTTAATTATACTTTATTTACTTTGTATCCCCCCTGTCGTTTTCCCCCCCTACCCCTCCCAACCCCTCCCTTCCTCCTTCTCTATGCATACCAAGTCCACTGGTAAGGGCGGTCTTCTTTTCCTTCCTTCTGATCCTAGTCTGTTTGGTCTCATCAGGAGTGTCTGCATTGTCTTCCTCTGTGGCCTGGTAAGGCTGCTCCCCCATCAGGGGGAGGTGATCAAAGAGCAGGTCAATCAGTTCATGTCAGAGACAGTCCCTGTTCCCATTACTATGGAACCCACTAGGAGACTGAACTGTCATGGGCTACATCTGTGCAGGGGTTCTGGGTTATCTCCATGCTTGCTACTTGGTTGAACTATCAGTTTCAGTGAAGACCCATGTGCCCAGATTTTTTGGATCTGTTGCTCTCCTTGTGAAGCTCCTGTCCCCTCCAGGTCTAACTCCCACTTCTTTCATAAGATTCCTTGCACTCTGCCCAAAGGTTGACCATAAGTTGCAGCATCTACTTTGATAGTCTGCAGGCAGAGCCTTTCAGAGGCCCTCTGTGGCAGGCTCCTAACTTGTTCCCTGTTTTCTCCTTCTTCTGATGTAGAGGTGGTAATCAAAAGTCTCCCATCCAGAAAAAGCCCAGGACCAGATGCTTTCAGCGCAGAATTCTACCAGACCTTCAAAGAAGAGCTAAGGCCAATTCTCTTCAAACTATTCCACAAAATAGAAACAGAAGGAACACTACCAAACTCATTCTATGAAGCCACAGTCACCTTGGTACCTAAACCTCTCAAAGACCTAACAAAGAAAGAAAATTTCAGGCCAATCTCCCTTTATGACACATAATCTGATTGGCCTGCTCTTTGATCATCTCACCCTGAGGGGGGAGCAGCCTTACCAGGCCACAGAGGAAGACAATGCTATGCCTGATGATTAAGCCTGATAGACTAAGATCAGAAGGAAGGAGAGGAGGACCTCCCCTATCAGTGGACTTGGGGAGGGGCATTCGTGAAGAAGGGAGAGGGAAGGTGGGATTAGGAGGGGAGGAGGGAGGGATTTATGGGGGGATACAAAGTGAATAAAGTATAATTAAGAAAAGTTAAAAAATAAAAAAGATACTACATGTAGCAAATTATGGTTAGGTTCTTTGATTTTTAATAATCAAATCTCGACTTCCTTTTCATTTCTAGGTGATGTAAAATAATGAGGGCTGTGAAGCAGTTCTATGCTACCTACTCCACATGCATTATGTAACTAGCTAGGCTTCAATTTCAAGTTCCAAGACACTTTTGAGTGATGGATGTTTTTCAGAAATATAACAATATTTTTAAAATTAGCTCAGTAAAATCCCTCCATAGCAACAATATTATGCCTTATCCTGATAGCTACCAGAATAGATGGTTCCATTTCCTCCCAGTGAAGGAAGACTACCTACTATGATGGTCCATAGTTCTCCACTGAAAGAGGCAGAGGTTGAGGAGTGGTTTATTAAAAACATTTGAAAGGGTCCTCTAATTCCAGTTCCTCAGTCTTATCCCCACCCTTCTAGCAGACCACCACTTAGGCCTCTCCTTCCTCTCTGTCCCCATTCCCAGAGACTAAGGAGATCTTGTACAGACTTCCTCTCTCATCTTACACATTTGTCTAGGCAAGTGACAGAGGAGGTGAAGGCACTCTATCCTGGAAACTTGCTGATCACACCCAGCCTGAGAATCTGGTAGGCAATCTTCAGTCTCCTTCCAGTCCTCCATTTCCAATTTCCTAGTTTTATCTTCAGCCCAGTAACAGACCACCTACAGCAACCTGTTTTCTTTATTCTTCATCTAGTCCTGGCCGATGCCACAGATCCTCATGACAGACTCATTCAGCATTCCCCCATTCTGTAGGCCCTCTTTGCTGCCAGCACCCTCTCCCTACCACCACAGCACCCTTCTAGCCCATCCCCATTCCTTCATGTTAGCTCCAAATAACTAGAAATACTTTCTACCAGGACCATCAGTGGTCACACCTGGCAGAAATTCAGAAGCACTCCCTTCCAGCCAACCCACATTCATGACACTCTCTTAAGATCCAAAGAGAGCAACAGAAAGCAGGGAATGGAAAGCCCATCCACCAAAGGCAAGATCAGATATCAACACTCAGAATTACAATCACCCCAAATTGTGATTGTAGACAACAGTATAAAAACACAATCACTAACAGCCAGGACAATATGTTTCCACTAGTGCTATTATAGTAGGTCTTGAGAAATGCAACATAGCTGAAGCACATGACAAGGACTTTAAATGCCTATAACGAATATTTTCAAGGAACTTAAAGAAGGTGTGAATCTATGAAAACACAAACAGTGGAATAAAATGAAGCAAACAGTTCAAGACATGAACAAACACTCCACTGCCACTGATGTCAAGATCATGAATGTTGTTGTAAACAATGATGGAAATCCCAACCATTCTATTTTACCAATAAAGACTTAGGAGCCAAATGCTGGGGTGAAAACCTGCTAGCTCAGAGAGGCAGAGAAAACACCCAGCTGACCTCCCCTCTCAGCTCAGGTCCTGATAGAAAAAAAAAACCCAAAAGGCTCACTAGTACAACTGACAGCTCACAAAAAACCCAAGGCCAAAGGCTTGCTAGTTCAAAGCCCAAAAAGTTGGGGAGCTGAGGAGCTGAAGCCTAAGCTAAAGCCAGAGCTTAAGCTAATGGCTCTGCTTCTTCTACATGCCGTCTTAAACACCCTTCAACTCTTAAAGTCAACTCTTAAGTCCCTTCTACTCTTTAAGCCCTGTCAGCCAGTTTCTTGCTTTGCCTCTTGACCTACAGTTAACTTTATTAGATTTTATTAACTTTATTAGATTAGTATACAGAGAGCTCTTGGATTAAAGGTGTGGGCTAGGGCTCAACCAAATCAAACAATAAACAGGGTTTTACAGTTCACAATTTTGGGATTCACAAAGGAATCAAATATCCTGCAACACATGGAAATGGCTCCATGGTTGCATTCAACTTAGACTCAATTAAGGTAAGACAGCCCCCTCTGGTTCTTCATTACCTCTAACAGTTGGTGTTAGCTGGTGCTTTATTAGGCATCTTGCTTCTCCTTAGATGTGGCTACGCTATTTGTGAAATCCTTCATTAGTACTATGTATTATAATGGAATGATTTTTAAAATAAAAAAATAAGTTCTAAAAGATAAAAAGTAGTGGCATAAATTTTAAATCCTCTTTAAAATTAAGTTGAAATCCACCAGGAGATAAAGCACAAATCAAAAAGCAGAAAACAATCAAGAAAAAAACAAAAAAAGGGAGGATCAATCTGAGAAACTCAAACTTTCAGAGATTCAAATATAGAGAATAATAAAGGACACATAGAGAGGGAAATTGTTAGGTAATTAATTCAAGAAGATTCCCTGTAACTAAATATGGTGAGTTTTCTGACTTCAAAGTCTGATGATAAAATGGGTCAAAATAGATGGAAACCAAAGAACATTGTTAAGAACTCTCAAACAGGGAGGGGCTTATGGGGGGATACAAAATGAATAAAGTATAATTAATAAAAGTTAAATAAAAAATTAAAAAAAAAAGAACTCTCAAACAACTGGGAGAAGATGTTAGCACCTACAAGACACTAAACAGAAAAGATGATTTCATTAAAAACTGCCCAGAACTGCAATAAACTTAGCACTAGCAACTTTGGGAGTTAGAAAATAAAGCTGGGTTTTCCTCAGATTCGGACAGAGTAAGATTTAGTCGTCAGAGTGTAGCTTGAAAATTCAAGAAAAATAAATTGGATTAAAAGAAAGAGAAAAAAATTATTTAATTTGAAACTGAGAAATGTATTAGTTAGGGGTTTTATTGTTTAATGAAATATCATGAAATAGCAACTTAGAGAGGAAAGGTTTTATTTGTTATACATTTCATTGAGCGAAGCCAAGACAGCAACTCAAACAGGGCAGGAGCCTGCAGGAACCAAGAGGCAGGTGCTGATGCGGAGGACTTAGAGGGGTGCTGTTTGCTTGGCTTGCTTTCCAGGGCTTGTGTAGCCTGCTTTCCTATAGAACCCAGGACCATCAGCCCAGGGCTGTAAACACCACAATAGATTGGTCTCTTCCCCCTAGATTAGTAATTAAGAAAGTTCCCTAGGTACCTGCCTATGGCCTGATCTTATGCAGGCATTTTTCTCAATTGAGGATTCCTTCTCTCCTATTATTCTAGCTTGTGTCAAGCTGATGTAAAACTAGCCAGCACAGGAAATAATGCTCACAGTTTTACTTCCCAAATTTATTTGAAAATATTGTGCACAATAGAAGATATTAGCTATGTATAGTTCAGTTGCAAACACAATGAATGTTTTTATTCGTGTTCATTTGTAATTATGCTGATTACAAATTAACTATATAGCTCCTTGTTTGCAGTGCTGAATAGGTTGCCAGCATAGCTCTTCTGGAAATTGTCCTTTCACTAATGCAGGCTGTACCTCTGGAGAGGGGCTTGAAGAGAAATGAGAGGCAGCTCTGGTGGCTTGGCTTTGCTGAACAGGCAGTATGGCTTTGTGAAGAATATGGTCCAGAGAGGAGTCCTCATAATTTTATTTTCTAGCTTATATAATTATAAAATTAACATTCACACATGGAAAGAAATCAATCGGGAAATTTTATGGCAGTCACGTGACACACCTGTGCTTTTTGCCATGTAAAGGCAGCCACTTTATATACATGTAACATACAAAGGCAGGTTCCTTTCAAAGGCCCTTTCATGGTCTGTGTGCATAGTCTCAACATTTCAGAAGCCCTCTCTCTCACCTTCCCTTCCCCCTATGGCCCAACTCAGTCTGGATGCTTCTAAATGCCTCTGTCTGTTCTCTTCCTCACATCCACAATAAACCCTTCTCAATATCTTGGAGCAGTCATGTCCTCATTTTCATTCAGCTATTAGGACTTTTACAGGCATTAATGATCACCTTAAGGGCCTAAGGTCCTATTCCTCCCTTTTTCTCATCCAAACTTTATCACTAATAAGGTTCCAGCTGTAGTTCAATCAATGACAGAGAATTTGTGATGACATATTGGTGGAATCTGCCTAAAATTTGTCCTATAGAGTATCAAGGAAAGGTTTCATGAGTCTTGGTGGTGTGGTGTGTGCTAATCATAGGACACTCTGCTACCAAGAGGAGCTCAGCAGGAAGAGGGTAGGGGCCAATGATGCTGGTTACCCTGCTTTTAAGGATGGCTGGGGTCAGACGTCAGAAAAGCCACCCAAACCAGAAGTAAATCTTCTGCAACTGTGGTTCTCAACCTTCCTAATACAGTGACCCTTTCATATAATTCCCTATGTTGTGGTGATCCCCCAACCATAAAATTATTTTGTTGCTACCTCATAACTGTAATCTTATTACAGTTGTGTGATAAATTGCAATGTAAGTATCTGAAATGTAGGATATTTTATAATACACTCTTTTGAAAAGATTAACATGATACCCTTAAGGGGTCACGACCCACAGGTTGAGAACCACTGCCCTCGAGGCCTTCCGACCATTGCTCTCACCTTAAAAGCTTAAGATTGCTTCACATAGAAATGAAAAATACCCAAAAAGTCTGCTTTCATTTTCACAGGGCAGGAAAAAAGAAATGGGTGAATTTGGCCCTGAGAAAAGTCGACCTTGTAAAACACCAAGAAGACGGTGTGACATACAGTGAGTGCTCAAGAACTATTATTATTGATTCAGTCACATATGAACACAAACGTCCAACAACAAGACCCATTTTTGTACCCTGAAATGTAAGATATTTTGACAGTTTTTATTAAACTTTCTTGGCAATCTTGGTTTGATTTTCCCATCTATAAAATTATTCAATATAAATAACAATTATGTGTACATAATATAATTCATTTAGTAGTTACACTGTTACATATATTGGAACCGATAACATCATTGATCATAGGGAAAATACAAGCTAATACCCCAGTGATATTGCCTCAAATACGTGTACAATGGCTCTTATCAAAAGGAAGAAACATAAATGTCAAGGGTATGGGAGGTGATGGAAGAATCCTTGTACATCTTTGGTGAGAAAGTAGATTGTCTGTCATATTGGAACACAGTATGGACATTGCCATAAAACTGAGAATAAAGTTGTCACAGGGTCTAGAAATCCACTACCATATGTGGACTATAGGAATGGACGCCTGCGCTCTCAAGGTCATTTCAGCATTGTTCACAATAGCCAAACTTCGTAAAATCTTTTCCTGAAACAACAAATTTCTCTTCATACTAGATAATGCCAAGTTCAGCATGGCTTGGTGAAATGACTACATTTAAATCTAGTTTTGTGAAGCAGTGAGTTTAAATAGGGTTGCTTATACTGGTAATGGGTTAGATAAAGAAGCATGGATACTTTTTGGTAGCTACACTACTGAAGAAAGTATTTCACCTCCAACAACTATTAGAGTATATAAATCCTTGGGAAGGGCTATGGCCTTTCCATACCCCTTTCCCTTGAAACTATTTCCTAAAATAGTTTTACTTTCCCCTAAAAACTATTAATTGCACATAAATACTTGGGAATAGGCTGGTTTTCTGTGAGATCCTTCCCTTGCCATGACAGAAAGTTAATGGGCCTAAATTTGAACAAGTCTTCTTTGGGTAATCACAGTGTCTCCAAGTTCAGAAGGACAAAAGCCATGTTGTGGATAGAGGGCAGGATTCTGGAACACAAAATATTGAAGCAGCCTAAGTGTCCATAGATAGATAGAAGATAAAAATGATACATTTACACAATGGAAAATTTATCTTTGAACAGAAAAAGGAAATCCTGTCATTAAAAATTAAAGGAAACTGTACTGAATGAAAGTTTGTTAAAGCTAAAATCTTGTTGACATAATTGATGTCCAAGGAATGTTCATTTTTCTTTCTTTCCTTCATGTACCCGTGTGTCTACATGGGAGTGCACATGTCAAGTGTGTTCAGTCTGTAGGCTGGAGGCAGACTTTGTATTTCTTCCTCAGCCACTTACTCTCCATCTTATTTACTGAGACAACTTTTCTCAAGTGAACATAGAGCTCATCCATTTTGCCCATCTAGCTAGCTATCTTGCTCTGGGATCCCCTGTTTCTGCCTCCTGAGTACTGGATTTTCAAGAGAGTTGACATGCCCACCTGTCATGTATGTAGGTATTGGAGACCCAAACTGCTGTCTCCATAGTTTCATGGCAAGTGTTTAAACTTTACCCAACTTCCCTAGACCCAAGACATATTTTTATTATTGAAAAACTAATAAGTGAGTAGACATATTTTATTTCACCATTATTCACATGACCCAAGACATAAACATAACCTCAGTGTCCTTAACGGATGGATGAATGAAGAAAATGTGGTCTGTCTACACTCAGTTGAGTACTAGATAATGTTTTCTTCTCAACTCAGGGATGAGGCAAGGATATCCACTCTCAACACTCTTCAATAAATTGCTTTAAATGTTAAATGCTAAATCAATAGAGACAAGTAAAATAAAAGTGATGTTATTTTTAAAAAAAAATACTCAGTTTATTTCTCAGTTTCTCTCTTAACGTGGCTATCATACAAATAATTGAAACTTTTGTATTTGTTTAATAATAAGCTTCACAATACAATAACTGAGTAGTCACTACTCTATTTTTTAAAAAAATTATTTATTTATTATGTATATAATGTGTTTGCATGTACACCTGCACAACAGAAGAGGGCACCAGATTTCATTTTAGATGGTTGTGAGCCACCTCTGGAAGAGCAGTCAGTGCTCTTAACCTCTGAGCTATCTCTCCAACCCCACTATTCTATTTTTAACCCTCTAAGCTAATTCTCAGAACAAGAATTGCAACCAGATATGGAGGGGAGGGGTAAAGAAATAAGTATATGAATTACACAGTAACCTTATGCCTACATGAAAGTGATACAAATGAGAGAGAAACCAAAGTAACTCTATTTGCAGATGATACAATCCTATTTTTAAAATTAATTAATTTTTTATTCATTACAATTTATTCATTTATGATCCTATTTTTAAATGAGCCTATAGATCCCACTAGAAAACTCTCAGTTTGATAAACAATTTCAACAAAGGAGCAGGATTAAAAAAAATGACATGCAAAACTCCATATGTTTTCTATAAATCAATGATGAACCCACTCACCAAAAAATTATTTTTATTGGAAATAGGCTCTAACTAAGTAAAATACTTACCAGTGAATCTAAACAAGGAAGTAAATGAGCTTTCTAACACAATCAGTAATGAAGAAACAAGGATGACAGAAGATGAAAAGAGCTCTCCTGCTCTTGGAGAAGCAGAATTGAAACTGATGAAATGGCTCCATTTCCCCAAACAGCCTACAAATTAAATGCCATCCCCATCAAACTTCCAATGCCATTCTCACAAAGATAGAAAATCAGTCCAGAAACTCACATGGCAACACACACACACACACACACACACAAAACACCCTTTGAACAAGCGTGAGCAAAATGTAACACTGGCGGTACCACAATACCAATTTTAAATAATACTAATATGCCCTGGTAACGAAGATTACGTAAAAATAGCACATACACAAAAAAAAAAAAAATAAGGGGTGGAGCATATTCACAGTGGAGGGTTGGCCAGCCACAAATAGAAATGAAATCATGCCTTTCACCAAGATGGTGCTGAAAGCCAACAAGGAAGCTCCTGCCCCTCCCAAAGTTGAAGCCAAAGCTAAGGCCTTGAAAGCTAAGAAGGCAGTGCTGAAAGGCATCTACAGCCACAAAAAGAAGATCCATATGTCACCCTACCTTCCAGTAGCCCAACACCCTGCTGATTTCAAACACCCTTGAAAGAGTGCCCCCAGGAGGAACAAGCTTGACCATTATGCCATCATCAAACGCCCCTGGACCACAGGGCCAGACATGAAGAAAACGGAGGACAACAACAGACTATGTTCATTGTGGAGGTCAAGGCTAAAAAAGCACCAGATCAAACAGGCCATGAAGAAACTCTATGACATTGATGTGGCCAATGTCAATAACCTGATAAGGCCTGACCAAGAGAAGAAGGTGTATGTTTGGTTGGCTCCTGATTATGATTCTCTGGATCTTGCCAACAAGACTGGGATCATCTAAACTGAGTACACCTGGAAAATTCTAAATCTATGCTTTTCCACCGTAAAAAAAGAGAGGAAATTATGTCATTTGCAGGAAAATGTGCGGAACTGAAAACTCTAATCTTATGTAAAATGCGACTCTTTAAAAGACCAATATCACATGTAGAACCTAGATGAAAAGGATATGAAATGAAAAAGCAGCCAGAGAGAACAAGGAGGATAAAACCTATTATATTGTACAGTTATTAAGTACCAATAGAAGACATTAAAGAAATACTCTATCTTACTATCTTGTAAGATAGTATATTTTAATGTTGAATTTATTTTTAGTTTACTTAATGTTTCAATTGAATGGGCAATTATTCCCTTAATAACTTTAATAAAGGTAATCATAGCTTTTTTGCCAGTTATCTTTAAATCAAATCTTAAAAGAATTTCATTTAAAGATGCTATGATGTGTTTAAATGGGTTAGGTTATGTCTAAAATTGATTTTGGAAATAATGATATTTTATCTTTTCAACTAAGGAGTATATCATGTTGGTAAAATCCTGTTTTATAGTATTTGCGGAATGCTTTCTTGCTATAGCCCCTACACATTGTTAAGGATTGCTCTTATGTGGTTTATAATTTAGGTATCTTTATGTAGTGACACATATGTTCTTTTTTCTGTTACTGAGATTAAAATTAATCTTCCCTTTATATAATGCACACAGTAATTTCAGGGTTGGGGAGAAGTAGAATGAAGTAGGAGTTAGAAACCCAGTCTTGTAGCCAGGTTGTCCCTTCTGTCTGGATTGCATGTGTTGCACTAATTGATTGGCTGAACATCGATGGATTGCCTTTGTCTCCCCAAGAGCTCCATTCCTGCCCTCTGCCCCACCCTTGTCAGCCAGTGAGAGTTCTGACCAGAAATCAGAGGGGGAGAATCCAAGAGGAGGGATTTCCTTCCAGCCTCCTTTTCTGCTTAGCTGGTCTGAGGACTGTGTCCATCCAGACGCCTGCGTCCCTCCAGAGCCCAGATGTTCCCCTCACTGGTGCATCCCTCCTCTCATTGTGATGTGGGTGCTGCAGGAGCAGGGCATCTCTGGCCCACACCTGTGCTTGAGTAACCTCCCCATTACACACCATATAGCTGTGTCTCTACCACTTCCCGCTAGGATCTTGACTGAAAGCAAACAATATAATAAAGATCTTGATCAATGTCTTGACTATGATAAACATGACATTCTTGTGGATGCCTCTTGGCTTCTAGTATTGATCTTGGCAGTTGGCTTAAATATATTATGCACAGTAGTTTTTAATCTTCTTTGAGATATTCTGAGTTTTATTCAAGTATTTTTGAAATTTACCACCTGCATTTTAGCATTATATATGTATGTATATAGCTTGATTTTAAATTTGAATTGCTGACCCATTGTTGCTGACCTTTTGAAAGAAACCCATTGTTTCTTTATAATTCCTTATTAATAAACTATCATTTCAAGCCTAGAATAATCTAATAAAATTACTGTAATTTATTTAAAGTGAATGATGGGCAAGTCACACCATTTGAAAGAATAGTCTTACACAAGAAACTAATGTACTTGAGCTGACACTCCTTAATTATTCAAGGTGTATTAAAACTGTCTTTTAAAATGCTACTTCCTACAGTTTTGTTTTTATTTTTTAATCAGACATAACTGGTAACTGGTGTGAATATAAACATGTTTTTGTTTTAATCCCAAGTGTGGGATGTGGGACTGATTTAGATTGTCCACAATAGCAAACTATTTGTCCTATGCAGGCTCTGAGAGGAGCTCTTTCCCAGCTGCAGAGAGCTTAAATCTGAGGACTCAGAGGGAGAAAAATGCCAGAGCCCAGAGTGTGGACTATTGAAAGAACAAGGCTGCTGCTACTTCCCCTCCTGCAGCTCCTGTTGCTATTGATGGAGCAGGACAAGAAGTTGTATATCTACTGAAACAAGGATTGGACTGGCTCCAAGGAACCTGAGGACCCTAACAGACAGCTGTGCCCCCTCTCCCACTAACCCTTTCTCTCTCCTACCTAGTGTTGGGGTGTTGGAAGGGACATAGTGAATACCTTTTCTAGGAGATTAATTGTATATTACATCTAAAAATTGGGACACCAGCTTAAAGGAAATGGTAATTTCAGTAGTTCATCCTTACTGTACTTACTGTGCTGTTTATGGCATCTAGAATGGATTTGTTGTTTTTGTTTCCCATCAGTTAATTCTGGAGTGGATAAGAGTAATCTAATTGAATGTCTTTATGAACGTTTATGTGTTCAGTGCCAATATCTTGAAATTTTAGAGTCATAACATAATTGCCAAGCCATTGACTTAAAAAAACAAACACTGACATTTAAATCTAACACAGTAGTGTTAGTCAGACATTGAGAAAATAAGGCTTCAAGGGTTGCACTGTTACTTTAGAAAAACAGTCAACTTCATTTGATGTGATTCCATCGGACAGAACATGAAAATGCTAAATTTAATGTTTTTCATTGAAAAGTTGACAGAAAACAATCATCAATGATAAAATGCCATTCCCTATCAGAGAGTTAAAAATATTCAAGAAGATTTAGGACTGGCTTTCAAGAGGCTAGTCATTTAACTCTGTGGTGCAGTTTAATTTTGAAGTGTTTTCTTGTTATCCCTCCTTGATTCCCACCACCCCGGCTAAGGATGCTTCCTCATTCTTTTTTTTTTTAATTTAAAAAAATTATCATTTATTACAATTTATTCATTTTGTATCCTGGCTGTGGCCCCTCCCTCCCTCTTCTCCCCCTATGCTCCTCCCCTAGTCCACTAATATGGGAAGTCCTCTTCCCCTTCTATCTGACCCTAGCCTATCAAGTCTCATCAGGACTGGTTGCATTGTCTTCCTCTGTGGCCTGCCAAGGCTGCACCCCCCCAGGGGGAGGTGATCAGAGAGCCTGACACAAAATCCGGCTGTATCACTCCTAGGCATATATTCAAAGTGTGCTCAACTATATAACAAGGACACTTGCTCAACCATGTTCATAGCAGCTCTATTCGTAGTAACCAGAAGCTGGAAACAACCTAGATGTCCCTCAGTAGAGGAATAAATACAGAAATTGTGGTACATTTACACAATAGAATACTACTCAGCTATTAAAAACAAGGAAATTATGAAATTTGCAGGCAAATGGTGGGAACTAGAAAAGATCATCTTGAGTGAGGTAACCCAGAAGCAGAAAGACACACACGGTATATACTCACTCATAAGTGGATATTAAACATAACATAGGATAGCCATATTAAAATCTATAGTCCTACAGAAGCTAAACAACAAGGAAGACTGTAGGGACGATGCTCCCTGCTCCCTCACTCTTAATGCAGCTGGCATGTGAGAATTCCGTTCCCACAGCAACTTGTTTTACGTGCTCCGACTTCTAGTATTCTTGTGTGGTTTAGAGCAGAAGGAACAAGCGTGAGAACACACAGGCTCTACTAAAAGCCAGCATTATCGGACAAGCTCATTAAACTCAAGTGGGAATTGCAGACTCCAAAAATTAAAATATCTGAACATCTGTTAAAGCTCAGTCTGTCTTTCTTTCTTCTTCTATTTTTGAAAAAAACAAAAATCTCTGATCAACTTTTGATACAGAATAAATAAAGAAGCTTGATAAGTTAAATTCATTTGGCTGAAAGTTCAATGAGTTTGAATCTAGGGTAGTTCTTGGAAAAGTTCCTTAATGTATTTTGAAAAGTAAACCCAGAAAATTCCCAAGCAACAATATAGGAAAGCTGGGGAATTACATTTGCCAACCACATAGGAAGAGAGGAAACAGCTTAAAACAAAACAAAACAAGAACAACAACAACAAAAAAAAACAAGACAAGAGAGAAAAGTCAATTCCCAGCTTTTTTTTTTTTTTAAATCAGCAGTATTTTAAGTTATCAGGAAGTTTAAAATTCTTGTTTCTTCATTACCTTTGAAGTTACATCTGTACTTAAGCTTTATTTCTTTTTTATTTTTATTTTATTTTATTTTTTATTTTAAATTATTTCTATTAATTACAGTTTTAATAAGCTTTATTTCTTGTGAAACCCTCTTTCCTATCCTAAGATAGGAACTTATGGAATTGGTTGTTATTTTCTCTTTTGTTTCCTATCTTATAGTTGGCTTTTCCTAACAATAGCAAAGTGAAACTTTTATAGAGCTTGTTCAAACCTTAGATTTCTATGGCACATACATCATGTTCATGCAAAATCTTCATAACGCATCCCAGGGTTGCTGTAAGCTGTGCAGGCAGCTCTGTCCAGGTCATCTGTTAAAACAATTCATCACTGTTTACTCTATAGTCACCAAAGTGGGATTTCTTCATCCTCTTCCAAAAATATTTTTAATTTTTTATGACAACAAATTTTAGAATAATAAGAAAAACCCATCAACTTTATGTTAGGGAATATGATTTCATTATTGAAGCCATCGCTTCCATAGCGTACACTGACAGAATGTCAGACAATATTGAATGCATCTGTATGGCTGACTGCCATGTGCTGGGATCCTAGGACGGCACCTCAGCTGCATACCCACACGGCTCCATGGCTACACTTTTATCTCTAGCAGAAACACTCAGGGGAGGTGGATGTTCATAAGACCTAGCTTGACTTCCATTTTATATTCTTTGATATAAAATATTACAAATAAGGCTTTCTGCTATCTAGTTTTAAGGCATTTGGTTTTCAAACTTCCAAATATTGCTTTTTCAGGTACGTCTCAACATTTTACGGAAGCATCTGGAAATCTCAATACAACGAGCATTCAGCTATGAGCAGCAGCTTTCTCCATGGCAACCAGTACTTGCTCGCTTTTTCCCAGAGGCTGTTTCCATGCTGCCCATCTTTCCAGTTCCTTGTTCCAATGCTGTCATATAAACACTGTCGTGATCTAGACACTGCTTCCTGGTGAGGGTTAGGACTGAGAACATGGACAGTTTCACAGACCTCCCCATTCCTATCTTCGCTTGCACATTTACCCATTTTGCTCTTGCCTTACTGCTGACTCAGCTTCGGCTCTCCTTAGCCTTTTTCTTGTAAGGTTTTCCCAAGCACCATTTTACTGTAAGATAATAATGCAGACATGGGCATTGGATACATGTAACACTTTAATAGGTGATATTATGAATTATTATTTTAAAATTAATTTTATATAATGTAATTTATTTTCAGGTTAAAAACATAAAGTGAAAACGGGATACTAAATTAAAATTGCACTTCCTTTTCATTCTTGATTCTTGTTCATGTTTGTCACCATAGAAACGTCTACCTGTGGCCTCTGATGCAATGTTTCAGAGGCTTAAGATTTGCACAACCAGGAAGACATATTTGTGGTTAGTTTTCACAAAGGCTGGCATGCTACAGATACTCCTTTCTATCTTATGTGTTCATTTGGATGAATATGGTCCCCGTAGGCGCATACATTTGAATATTTGGTCCCCAGCTGGTGGACTGTTTAGAAAGGATTAGGTGTAGTCTTGTTGAAGGAGGTGTGTCCCTGGAGGTGAGCTTTGAGCTTTCAAAAGCCCACACAGGCTCCCGTCCTGCCCCCTCTCTGCCTCCTGGTTGTGGATAAGATGTAAGCTATTGGCTACTGCTCTGGAGCCATGCTTCCCTGCCTTATGGCCTGCTTCCTGTCATAATGAGCATGAACCAATCCTCTAAAATTGTAAGCAAATTTCCAGTTAAATGCTTTCTTTCATAAGTAACGCTGGCCACAGCTTCTCTTTGCAGCAATAGAACGATAACTAAGACACCTTTACTTTATATTATGTGAAATCCAATGGAGATGATTCCATAGCAATGCCACAAGTCTCTTCTTTTAGTGGTGTCAGAGCATTTTACTTTAGGAACTTTTATGATGCTCAGTGCTGTTTCTGGCCTACCTCACAGCAACTTGTAAGTCATTGGTTTCCCCAACTGAATCAGCTTATGTGTACCTAAAGTTTTTTCAAGTACTTTCTTTTAAGTATATGGGTGTTTTGCCTGCATGAGTTTCTGTATACATCTTATATGCCTTTTGTACATGGAGGCCAGAGTGGTGTCAGATATCCTGGAAATAAAATTACAGGTAGTTGTGAGCCACTATGTGAGTTCTGAGACTCTACTTCAATGCCTCTAGAAAAGTGGTACTATTATATGCATTTTAATGAAAATTTGTATCTTTGTAAATCTAATAGATGAATGGTTTTAACTGTGGGTCACGACACCCTTGGGGGTTGCATATCAGGTATTTTGCATGTAAGATATTTACACTATGATTCATAACAGTTATGGAGTAGCAACAGAATAATTTTATAGGTAAAGGTCATCACAACAAGAGGAACAGTATTAAAGGGTAGCAGCATTAGGAAGGTTAAGAACCACTGTATTAGATGAAAGCTGGCATTTCATTACTGTGCTCCAAGAGGACAGACAAGCCAACTTTCCAAACAGTATTTCAGCTCTGAGTGCTTCACTCTACCTGACTCTGATTTCTACCAGCTCTGTGAGTCAGATACTAATTCTACCTCTCTGAGCTTTGGTGCCTTTCATTTCAAATCAAAAACAGTTGGCTGCGTATGAATATAATGACTCAGTTTTTAGAACTCACTCTATAAACTGACAACTAGTAACTGGTATAAAACATAGTTGTCTTGGTTTCACATTGAGGCAAATACGTCATTGCATTGCACACTAAAAGAACTGGATGTTGAGGTATATATAAGGAAGTATGACTTCAAATCAGTGCCCAATATTGTGTTGCTTTACTAAGTCATGAGAAATGCTTTGGTAATATGGATGTAAAAGAATAGATATTAAGATACATTGGGGAGATTGGAGAGATGGCTCACTAGTTAAAAGCATTTTCTGCTCTTTCAGAGGACTGGAATTTGGTTCCCAGCACCCAGACTGTGCATCTCGTAAATGCCTGTAACTGCAGCTCCAGAGGATTGAATGGCTTCTTCTGGAGTACAAAACTTAAAAAAAAAATGTTGGGAGAGTATACTCTTGTACTGAGATTAATGTAATATGTAAACTGATAAACTCTAGCCCTGGTTTCTATAGTCATTTATAGATTTAGTCATTGAATCTCACTGATTGTAAAACCAAAATTTCTCCTCAAGAGTAGCAGAGTGAAAAAAAAATAGTAAAAGACTCACGAAAATCTATTTTCCTTTTCTATAAAGGAAACAATCCATCTTTCCTTTAGTCATATGAATTGCTTGCAGATAATGATATTTTTGTCATTTTATTCTTGACTAAGTTGCTTTTGTGTGTGTGTGATGTACATGCTTATTGTATGTGCAGGTATGCGCCTCTGAACATCTGCCTATAAACATCATCATCTTTTTCTATTGCTCTCCACCTTATTTTTTTGAGCCAAAATCTCCCCCTGAGCCTGTAGCTCCATGGTCAGCTGGAGTAGCTGACTGACACATTTCTGAGATCTTCTTATTGCTGCCCACGCCTGCTCCCCAGGGTTGAGATAACTAGTGTGCATTCTGCCACACCTAGCTTTTTACTTGGTTGCTGGCAACAGAACTCAGGTCCTGGTGCTTGAATGGCAAAAACTGAATTATGGCTCCCCACCCTTTAGTTGCTTCTTTGTGTATAATTCAGCGTCACCGAGATAGAGTCTTTTACCCCACTTGCGGTACCTTTCCTATCTCTTTCTTAAAGCAACTCCTGGTATCACTGCAGAGATTTCCAGGCTTTATTTTCATAAGTCCATGTGCATTTTATTTTGCAAATTGTTTTTTATTAAACAGGAATTCTGAGATCTATGTAGAATTGTTTACTCCTTTGAATTGTAACTAAATCTGTCCTGGTAGGGATTTAAGGAACTTTCAAATTTTACTATTATAAATTATGCTGCCAATAAACTTGGATAAGTACTTTCTTTTGGGAGAATATTTACCTAGATCCCAGGTTCCTAGCCACAATGAATTTATTTGTTGATGAGGCATCACTTATAAGAGAATTTATGTACACACACACACACGCTCATACACACCTTCCCATTTTCCCACATCTTCTCAAATATTAAATTTGTGATTTTAATATTAATTTTAGATGTTCTTGGTTCTTAACGAATAAGGCTTGCATCATGTTTAACTCTGCTTTTCTGTGGTTTCTAGTAAGAATGAATGTCTCCATGCTTTTGGAGTCTCCTCAGTTTTCTTTGTGATTTGATCTTCTTTATACTGGATGCTTTGTCTTCTTATTGTAGCTCATTACCTATGCCACCACACATCTTCTGACTGCTGGTTATGCTGTGCCATGCTTCATTTGATATGCGATTTTGGCCTACTGTTACATAATGGGTTTTTTTTTTTTTTCATTTAGATGTTTAACATGTTTATGTGTATCAGTGTCTTTTGTGGTGACTAAATTACATATAATACATATAAGTCTTACGGGTGTATATACACATATATAGTTCAAATGAAGCTCTCACACTTGAGCTGATAATGCCCTCCCCCACCCACCCAAGAGCCATAGACCATCTAACAAAAACAAATACAAACCTCCTTTCAGTTACTGGTCAAGAGATTCCCCAAATAATGCAGGTTATTGCTGTTGCCTTTGGTGGCCCACCAGAAATTGAGGCTAAGTCCCTATTGCTAAAGACACCATATACATCAGGCACAAAGCATGGAGATTGGAGCTGAATCTGACCTAAAATCCTCCTCACTGAGGACTAACTTTCACAGCACTGGAAGGTGCCACAAGCCTCCAAGGCAAGAAACTAACAACAGTCCTACTCAGTTGTGGAGACGATGAAGGACAGTGATGACCAGCACATGGCACATGGCCCTAGGGCACCATAGTTGCAATCGTATCTTGGAGATAACCAACAGCTGTGTAATTGGACTTAAGGTCTGATTAACAGGAGGGAAATCATGCCTGGTTCTAGAAAGCTAGCCAACCACTAGGTCTAGGGTAGTCATGAATCTTAGAATGGGTATACGTTTCTTTCTTTCTTTCTTTTTCTACTGCCTTTACATTTTTTTCTTATATTTATTTGTTCATTTATTTATGTAATGTGCATGTTAGAGGGGGCACATGGTCGACTAGCACCAATTCAGAGGTTATAGAGCAATGTGGGGGAGTTGATTCTGTCCTTCTACGACATGGTTCCTCATAATTGAGCCTGGCCATTTGGTAGACTTGGTAATAGTTGCCTATATCCTCCGCGCCATCCCACGACCACCCGCATTCTTTGTTCTTACCGCTTTCTAATTGCATGAGCTTGGACAGGTCACTTGACACCCCTGTCAGCCACGGTGCACATGTGGAGCTCAGAGGACAATTTTGGAAGTTGATATTCATCTTTCACCTTGTTTGAGACAGAGATACACACTGCTCGCTACTATGCATTATAGGTCAGTTGACACCACAGCTTGTGGAGAATCTCTGGGCTTCATCATTCCCCTCACTGTGGGAGTGCTGGGATTGCAGGCCTGAAAACTCTGACCAGCATTGTATGGCTTTCAGTGATCCAAACTCAGGTCCTTACTCTTGTGTGACACCTGGATCTCTGAGCCATATCCTCAGTTCCATTTAATCTCTTGAACTTATGGTTTTGCCATCTATGAAATGAGCAACTTACTATTTCTGGTTATAATTTGACAACTAAATGAAGCCACGGTTGTTCATGAGTGTGTTCATCTAAATCTTGCCCTTGCCCAAAGGACAAGAATTTATTATCTGTCTTATTGTCATTATCCTGAAAGAAGTAATAATAATTTTGAAATCATGATGTTTATTTCATAACTAGTTACTGATCAATTTGGATTTCAAAGAAAGGTTGATTATAGATGAGAAATGTTGACATGATATGGCTCACTCAGCCTTAGGCTAGAATCATACTCAATTAGCTTCTCTTAGTTCTACTGAAAGTTAAAATTTAAAACATTAGAGTGAAATATGTTTGTGTTTATTGTCTAGGTATGTAATGGACAGACTGTTAGTCTGTTGAATGCCTAAAGCTCTGCAGAAAACAAGGCACTCACAGCCATGTTACCATGCCCAACTTTACTGAACTCTCTGTTTCTCCTCAAATACCTGCTCAAGGCAAGACCAGAGTTTTAAGTTATGTGTGCAGTGGGTGGGAGGAAACAGGAGTAGGTGGGGAAGACTGATCTGGGTAGGAGGTAGGCTGATTGCCAGATTCCCCAAGGTGATAGAGTAAGCTTTTTTTTATTATAATTTAGTAGAAGGTCTTATGCCAAAAATGTTTCCATAAAAACATATGAATGTTGGTTCTTGTTGAAAAATGCAAATCAGATGGTTGTAATGTTTTAAGCCTTACTTGGAATACCTTAAATAACAAGCACAGACGTTTATGTGTGTACATGTATACAGTTAAGTATACCAAATTAGACACACAGAAAACATATTTTAAATGGCATTAATAGGCCCCCACCAGCACCCTGACATCAGGCTGAAATGCAAACCCACTGCTGTGGCAACCCTGTAGGCATCGTGGGAACTTTAACCGCCACAGTACACACTCATTAGACCTTCCTTTAGGTTGTATTTAAACAATCACAGCCCCAAACACACTGAGCCAAACATCTGGTCTGTCTAGCTGTAGCATTCCTATCCCAAAGTATTAATCTTTTACTTAGAGCCCTTCAAAACAATATCAGACAAACAAATATGCTGGGAAGGGACCAGAAACCTGGCTGTATATCATGTGGGACTGACCTTAGCCCTTGCCACTGCTCAGGTACATTTTAGAAAAGTCTCACAGATCTAGGCTGCTCCTGTAAGTTACTGAGACCAAGGACATTTGGATTCTACTTGATTGATGTAGATAATAAATAAATACAAGTTTCTTTAGTAACATTTTTTTCTGACATAACCAAGTTTCTGAGCAATGGTGGCTAATTTAGCTCCAAATAATGTATTCTTGGGATGAAAGGCTAGATTCTAAGACTATTAGCTGATCTAATGAATTGTAAAACTTTCTAAATATAGAGTAGATTGATGTATATTTCATATTTGAAATCCTCATTTATTTTTATATAAATAAATAAAGAAAATATTTACAGTAATACTGTTTATAAGGATTATCATGTTTTTTGTTCCTGTTACAAAAGTCTTATCAAAAATATATAATAATAATAAACCTCAGCAATGTAGCTTGAACATTGTGTAGTAGCAAAAGGCTTTGTAAGAGGATCTGGTTTTTCCCTTAAGAAAAGAACTTCTTAATATTGGCTGATGCACAGGGAGTCTTGTGGAAAACTGGGAGGAAAGAGAAATTTACCTGAAGGTGACAGGAGCTCCACAAGAAGACCAACAGAGCCAACTAACTAGGGCCCAGAGAGAGGCTTGCTGAGACTGAAGCATCAACTGAGGACCATGCATGAACTGGACCTAGGCCTCCTACAAAGATGTAGCAGATGGGCAGTTTAGGCTTCATGTGAGTTCTCTAGAAAGAGAAGTAGGGACTGCAACAGACACGACTCACTTGCCAGCTTTTTGATCACTTTTCCCTGGCAGGACTGCCTTTCCAGGCCACAGGGGAAAAGGACATACTCAGTCTTGATGCAACTTTATGAGCTGGGCTGGATGGGGAAGGGAGCTCCTCTTTTATAAGGACAAGGGGAGGGGGAGGGGAGAAAGAGGGATGGGGCTACAACAAGGATGCAAATAAATAAAAAAGAAAAATAAAAGAAAACTTCTTTCTGTTACCATTATCCCAAAATGAGATACTTAATAACATGACATCTCACAGCTCTCAGGTGCTCCTGATTTAGAATGAGGTAAGATGCCCCCAAAGAGAACTACTTTATATAACTGTTTCACAGTTCAAACTTTGATCAAGAGTCAGTGAAGCACTCAGATAAATTGGCAAACCCCCTTTTTGTCACTAGTGTGAATAATATTCCAGGTTCATATTTTAATATGGGGCATAAATAGCTTTAAATCTCTAGGCATACTTCAGAATCTCAGGAAGGTAGGTAGGGATTACATTTTCCACATATAGTATTCTCTACTGAGGTGTGTCACGCACTAGCTAGGTGGCAGAGATTAATAAGGCATATCGCCTGCCATCTGATGATGTGAACTTTGATTGGTCTCTTTAAGAATATGAGTTTATGATATTGTTTTGCATAGTATCACAATTATCATTATAAGAAGGAAGGCTGAAGCTGATGAGGCACAATAGACATGATCCCAGAATGCTTTCATAAAGAGAAAAACCTCAAATGGCTGACTTTCCAACAGTTTCTGAAATGGCCCTTCCCAGCTCTTAGCAGCCAGAGACCAGAGCACGTCAGAGATACAGGAGATACTAACACAGCCATTTTGAACTTGGGATGCGCATGAGAATCACCTGGGAAAACAAACACCTGAAAGTCCAAATGACCGGCTCCAGAGATTCTAAATTAATTGCCGGGATCAGCCATCACCAGTCTCTAAAAACTAATGGACTTTATTTTTAGAGTAGTTTTAGAGTCATAGTAAATTTGTGTAGAGTTCTCATGTGCTTTGGCTTCCACACATGTACAACCTCCCTTACCACCAACATTAAAAAGAGTGTTGTGTTTTTCATCTGAATCTGCCCCTACACAGCTGTATATTTAGGGCTGTGGACTAGATCAGGGCTTCTTATACTCTTTTTGATCAGGACCCCTTTCTGCCAAAGACTTTTAAAATTGTTTTGTACAAGTCAAATACTTGCTGATAACATATTTAAAACAATTCTTTGCCCTCCCTCCCTTCCTCCCTTCCTCTCTCTCTCTCTCTATATATATATATATGTAGGATTATATATATATATATTATATATATATAATATATAATATATAATACATATATATAATATATATAATCCTACTTAATATATATATTATATATATATAATATATATATATAATCCTACTTAATAAAGATGAAAGAAACTCTGCATCCTAGTGATGCGGGTGGGCTTGGCTAATTTTTACCTGAAGAATTAAATTTTGACTGAATATGTGATGCAGCAGGACACAGAGCATCTTCAATGTTTTTCAGAGTTTTGAGTTTATTACTATCAGTGCTGAGAAAACTACTCCTCATAAGTATGTAGGACAAAATGGCAGAATTCTGTTGATGGCCATACAGGAAATCAGAAACTCTGTCAGTCCCATCAAATTTCATTGAGTAATCTTTTTAAATATTTATTTTGACTAGTTTTATTTATTAGATTTTTTTATTAAACTCTAGAGTTCTACTCTAATGATAATGTTAACATTTCTTTTTTAATGTATTTTTAATTTAGCTTATTGAGAATTTCATCCTTTTTCTACCTCCAACTCCTTTGGTGTCTCTCCCTCACTTCTCAAATTCATGGCCTCTCATTCTTTAATTATTATTGTCACACACACACACACACACACACACACACACACACACACACACCCTGTTGAGTTCATTTAATGTTGTTTATATGATGTATTTAGGGCTGACTTCTTGGAATTGGATAATTTATCAGGATCCTTGTTTCTGGAGAAGACTGATTCTTACTTTCTCAGCAAATGTCACCCGCCTGGATCTCTTCATCTAGAGATGAAGACGTGAGAATTTCACCATCCACATCGGCATGCCATTTGGTGGTATTTTGTAGGTCTTGTTTAGGCAATCATATTGCTGCAATTTCTGGGTGATGTTTCCCTGTAATATACAGCAAATGATCCATCCTGGTCTTTTGGCTTGTAAATCATTCCACCCCTCTTCCTGTTCCCAGAGCATTAGATACAGTGGCTGTATTGCAGGTGTATCAACCAAGGACTGGAATGCTGTAATCACTTATGACCTGCATTTTAAACAGTTGTGGCTTTCTGTGGTAGTTTCTGATTGCTGCAAAAAGAAGCTTCTTTGATGAGGAGTGAGAATTACACTTATCCTTGGGTACAAGGCCATCATCATTTTCCTAAATCATTATAGTTTACAACTATATTCTAACTATATTCTTGTTATAAACCATAATGATTTAGGAAAATGATGGTAGTACATTCACCTTTAAGGTCCATGACCTTAGAGTAGTAGACCATGGGTAGCTGGGTAGGTTTACAGTACCCAGTGTGAAACCTCTTCAGTTCAGAGGTCCTCAAATCTAATTTTACAGCTGTTGGTCCAGATATAAGTGTCACTATTGCACCTTTCAGAGTGTTGTGCCATTAGGTCATGTTGTTCCTAGTCTTTACAGCTGAATAGGATTATTTTTGGTTGTTTTTCTCCTGTGGCAGCTTGCATAGCTCATTCTAATTTTAAGAGAGTTATTCCTTTACAAGGATGCTGCCAGCTCAGTTCCAGCTAAATTTCTCCAAGTCATGTGTCTGACATTTTTTTTTTTAATCAATGTACAGTATTACCATCAAGTTCTTGGAGACAACCAAAGGCAACAGCAATAGACTATTTTGTTTTAAGAGTCTTTGGAATGTCTCTGCCCAATAACTTGAAAAGAGGTTTCTTTTGCCTAGTACTAGGGCTTTTCTTAAGTTGTCTGCAGCTCTTGGAAGGATCATTGTCACCCCAAGTGGCATAATTTCATATCTATCTATCTATCTATCTATCTATCTATCTATCTATCTATCTATCTATCTATCTATCATCTATCTACAGACACTTTCACATATATAATTTAAGTAGACATAAAACAATACAAAGTTGCAGTGATGTCCTGAGCTCCAACCCCGATGAGTGCTACCACAAATATCTCGGGTTCACTCTGTGCTTGACTTTGAATTACTTTTTGGTTGCTGTGTGTTCAGAAACACTTTACTGTTGTCATTTGCAACCCTCACCTTAATTTTTGGCCATGTGGCTCATAGTTTACGAAGCCACTTCTTAAGTGACAGCTTTCTCTTGGTTTTAAGTTTAGCAGATTTGGACGGTTTGCTTTAAGGTTTTCTTTTGTACTAGTAATGCAGGTTCACAAAGACCCACACAGTATCCAGGAATTGTCATGTGATACTTTCTGAAAAATTATCTTAGGTTCCTTGTCTGCCAGAACTTTAACTTTTAGGCGAAAGAAAAATACATTCAATCTCCTGCACTGAAAACACTGACTTTCTTAACTGACATTACTAGAGAAAGGAATGGGAGCAGCCTGTGGAGAATGAAATGTTGCAACAGTCACTAGAGGTGGAAGTTGGATGGAACGAAGTTGGAGATACTAAGGTATATATAGAAACATCATCCATCTTATTTTTTGAAAGGTAGTCTTTCGCTGAAGCCTGATGGCTGGACAGCAAGCTCTGCCTGTTCGCCCCAGCAGCAGAGGTTATAGACATGTGCTATTGCTCCAGGATTTAGATTTGGGGAATCAGAACTCGGTTCCTCACGTTCTTTCCATAAATACTTTACCAAGTGAACCATTTCTCCAGTTCCCTTCTTATGAATTTTTCATTTTTATTGTGTTTTGAGTTTTTCTTATTCTCTTTCTCTCCCTCCCTCCTTCTTCCCCCCTCGTGTGTGTGTGTGTCTGTGTGTGTGTGTGCTTGAACAACCATGAGCCCACATGCCATGGTACTTACATGGAGGTCAGAGGACAACTTGCAGGAGTCAATCTTCTCCTTCTACCCTGTGGGTTCCAGAAATTGATCTCAGGTCATCAGTATGGGCAGTAAGCACCGGTGCCTGCTAAACCATCTTACTGACCCCACAGAAAATTGTTGTTTCTTCAAGACAGGGTTTCTCTGTGTAGTCTTCACTATCTTGGCACTTGGCCATGAACTCAGAGGCCTCTTTCCTCGGCCTCTGAATTTCTGGGATTGAAGACATGCTGTGCACCACCATGCTTAGCTTCCTTATAATTTTTAATAGTGACTGTATATAGAGGAGTGAGGGAGAGAAGAGCATGATCAGTGTAAGAAGGAGGCACACGTGATAGGAACACAACTGTAGCTGGCTGACTTTAAGGCGAAAGATTTACATGATCTGAATAGAAACCAGAGCATGCTGGCTGACGTTAAACATGGTCATAGAGAAGGCGTATTCTTAGGATGAATCAAAGATGTTTTCAAAAAGAACCCTGCAAAAAGTCTGCAGAGCTGGAGTGAAATGTGTCAAAGGCTCTCAGAGATAATGGTACTGACTGCCCTCTACATCTGCGGTTTCTTCAAAAATACTTCTTTTTTTCTTTATTTTCTTCCCGACTTATCAGAACTACTATATCTCAAGGGCATCTTGGCTAAGAGGAGGCATCTATTCTTAACTGGGCATAAATTAGATGATTTGTGGCAACCTGTTACCAGCCAGCCAGGCAGTTCTTTAGTATACTCACCCAAGATAAGACAAACAAGATAAATGTCATTTTTTGTGTATTTCATTATGAAAATAAGTTGCTAAAACTAATCACCCAAGCAGAAGTGTTCTGGTGAATTCAGGCTTGGAGAATGAAATGTGAACCTCGGAGTCCAGTGTTTAGAAGAATCAGAGGAGGTTTTTTTTACCAGTAGATGTCACTGCAAGCATTACACACAGACTATTTCTAGGAAACTTTCTCCATGAACGTTGGTATGATTTAATTGTTAGAATACAGTTACGATAGACATAAAGGGTATTTATTCTGAAAAGCCATATATTTTATCATGGTCATGAACTTGTAGAAACGTTGGCTTTAGGAAGCTAATGCGTGTGCTTTAAATGGGCTTTTATACAATATATAGCATAAATAATAGAAACTTATGAGGTTTTAAATAGATATAGTGGGCTTTTCTGGATGTGATCAGATTTGCTTTTCAGCATTAGTCTATAGGATCTGATTCATAGGAAGAATTTAATGAGAATTCACGGACCTAACTTCTACCCTCTAAAACTTTGTGCAATTGGCATTTTAGTCTTTCAAATATTCCTTGTAAGTTTTCTTAGAGAAAGAAAGAAAGATCTGGCATAACATTAGCTTTCCTATTTAGGCTTTCTCTGGCTGCTTAAGCATAGAGTGTCCTATATCAGAAAGTTAAATCGCTAAGTCTTTTAGAAAAGTTCACTTTAATGGTGCCTGGGGCACTTATGCAGAGGAATAATGGCCACTGGGAAACAGATCTCTGTTGCTTTTCTCTTGTAGTCTCAGCTGACTCCTTAATGTAGTTAAACTGGCAAGGTTGAGCTAAACTGTTGTGTGAAGCATTCTCACTAGGAATTCCTGCATTTTGAAATGTATTTGCTCTTTGGAGATGGTAATGACTCTTATGCATCACCTAAGGGCAAGGTGTGTGACTGCTCCCAGCCACCCTAAGACTGGCCCTTTTTACGAATCAGAATTTAAGGTGGTCATAGAGTTTTTCAAGGTGGTTGGAGGAAAATATAATTTACCTAAGATGTTCAATGATGGACTTAATATTTATTATAATAAACTAAAATTTGATTTCAGTTTTGAAACCAGAAGTTACACATATTATATGCCTCTCTCGGTAAGGGTTGTTCTAACCATGCCTATCTCCACCGAGTTCAAGAGAAAACCAAAGACGATAAACTCAAGTTTATCCCTGATGCTGAATGAGTTTAGAAACGGTATGCTCCTCCTTTTTTTTTTTCTTTTCCATACCAGCAAGCAGGGCTTTGAGAGTTTCTTTTCACCCTCAGTGCTAGGATCCTGTCTGGTTTGAATCGGTGCAGGTCCTGTACATGCTGCTGCTGTCTCTGTGCATTGGACGTGACTTTTTTGATATTGTATCCCTGAGCCATCGTGACAAGACCAAGAATGGAGTTCGTGTGGAAGAAATCATGTTATTGACAAAAATACCAACGTCTGAGAAATAGGAAGCACCTTAGCACAGATCAGTGGGTCTTCACAGAATGAACAACGTGATGGCTGTCCTGCACTGTAGACCTCACAGTGAAGATACAATGACTTGAAGTTTTTTTTTTTTTTTTTTTTTTTTTTTAGCAACAGTCCTATGTGAAGTCTGGTGCTTAGTAGTTAACAAAGGTCAGTCTAGTAGATCTTTCAAACTTTAGATTTGTATAAAAATAGACTACCAACTGATATCCTTCAAGCACAGTGGCTAGAAAACATTCCTTTTGCATTAATTAATTTTCCCAAGTTATCTTTGCTTTTATTTGATACCATTATAAGAAAGGGGTTGTTGGACATTGACTATTCAGAGAGTAAAGCCATTACTGAGCCTGATATCTAGGCTTCACAGTGCTCCAAATTTCAACCCTTGAAATAATTATGACCTGCTGTTTTTTTTTTTTTTTTTTTGAGATTTTTCGAGTTCTTTACTTTTGAGACAGGAAATCATTTTATAACCATATTTCCTTTCTACCACAGCCCTCCAACTTTGCTCCAGAAAGGCACAGAGCCAGAGTGATGGTCTGAAAGTAATGGTTTCCATTTTTATAACAGCCTCACCATTAAACTCTGTTGGCTTGCTTTCTTCTTTCTCATATACTTCTTTCTGATATTCTATACGCTTTACATGAGACTTTTGGGGAAAGATGAAAAGGTATACAAATAAGTAAAAATTCATAAAAATGAATAATATACTTTTCTAGGATAGAAACATCTCCTTCCTAAATTTTTCGCAGGTTACCACAGTCTATATCCTACAGTTTACGAAAAGACGTGAAAGAAAGATACCACCCTTCTCGCTTTATGGAAAATAAGCAGCACTGTATTTCACCACCACAGTATATTTTTATACTGTATAGTATCACGATCCTAACCATGATCCACCATATATGCTGGGGTGGTGAAATTCATTGAGTAATTATACTTTTCAGTTAGTCTGAAACTCAACATTAGTCTCATAATTCACATAAAGACACAGGTAAAGCTAGTAAGGAAACTGGATGGGGAATGACAATCACTTGGCATTCAGGAGGTAGGCACAAATATTTTTATTATGACTCTAGTCAATGAAATAATGATTGATTAGGAACTGGAACTCAAGGTATCTAGAGTTATAAAAGCAAGGACTATTATTTTACCAGAAAGGATTCTGTTTCCTAAGTGCAGAATATGGCTTGCTTGTGGACTGGAAGAAGCATTTGAACAGGGGAGATGAAGGAAGGCCAGGGTGGAGAAGAAGAAACAGACACTGGGTTAGGTTAGGGGAAAATGACTCACTGAGGTCCATTTCAGAATCATGGTTTTGCTATTTGATTTTGGACGCACGGTATTTTGGCAAAATACAGTAAAGTTGAGACAGGAAATTAGTCTCCATTTACAAAGTATTTGGATGATTTTATAAATGGGAGAGATACCATTAAAATTGAGGGAAAAATCTTTTCATTTTAATAAAAAATGAATAGTAAGAACGATGGCTAAGTAATATCTTAAAATTCAATCTTCATTCAATATTTATGGCTCCATTGACACACCATATGATTGATTGATAGGAATTTTCATTCCAAAGTAGGATTTATATGTTGCTTCAAATCCCAATACTATTATGTAACCAGTTTCCATTTTTGTCTTTATTTTACAAATTTCCTGAGAAAATTTTAACCCAGTCTATACAGCTTTCTTCAGAAAAGATAAGACATTAAAAAAGGACATAAGCATTTGAATTAATTTTTATAACAGAGTGAAAAAGAATGTGATTTATGAAGATTGGAGAATTTCTTCTCAGTATGGCCTCACTTGTTTCCCAGATGTGGTCCTATGAAATACAGACTAAAGCTCATATTTACTACTAAGAGTTAGTTATCAAATGGATCCCAGAGAAACACATTATTTTAAATCTGGGCTTGGCTTGAAATGTGCTTATCCCTTTGACAGCCGGATGGGTTTAGTCATTACAATTTGTCATCTCAGAGACACAAGCGCTCATTTAATTTGGAAGCCATGGTTTTCCCAAATGACCAAGAGAAACTTTCTGCTTTGTAAATGAGAAACTGGACTCTGCTCTAATGAAGTGACTGAGACACAGTCACTCACTAAGTCTGTGGTGGAGTTAAGTCAGTGTCCATCTGTCTCTCTGAGTCTCACAGTCTCATCTCAACTCGGTGGTAATTACATTTTTAAAAGCTTATGTGTCCACAACATGAGAATTTACCATAAGGTGGTTGTAATAAGACACTGGATCTGGACTCTGACTTTCCTCCTTGTAGTTGTGAAACCTGGGGAAGAATCACTGGAGGTTCTGCATTTCATCTCTTCATAAAGTTCTAAGAAAAGCCACGCATGAAAATGCACAAAAGATGCCTGCAAAGTTTAAATTCTAATCAGCTGGTAGTTTTTGCTTTTAGGCTCCCCAACTGTGATGGACACAAGAGAATGTTACACTTTCAATTGAGAGTCACCATTTTTGTGACTTTTTTTTTTTTTTAACAGAAGTGCGGTGTCAAAAGTCAAGCCACACAGGGTGTACATTTGGAATTATATGTTGCTAATTATGTATAGGCATATCATGAACATAATTTGCTCAAACGATTTTGCTTTGCTTCCAATCATAAAGTTTTCTACAGCTAGAAACTTAGCACTTATGAAGTAATTACAAGGCTTTCATTGTTTCATAATTGTATCTGGATCTAATTTCATGATCTGGACTGAAAAGGCAGAGAAGTGGGAAAATTGTGTAATTATCTCACATCCTTCAAAGGTAACTTCAAGAAATACCTCATGACTTTTAAAAATGTAATTTGAGCCATTAATATTGAAAGAATAATACTTAGGGTAATGGTAGTTTAACCTGCTTTCTAGATTGTTTAACTTCGTTGTGGATTTTAGAAAACATCCCTGCAACCAGCGTACGCGCAGCACCGCAATCTTCTCAGGGCGACATGATTAGATAGCATTTCATCTGCATGGCGCGCATCACAAAGGCCCTGCCTCGGCTCTTGTTCTGTGTTCTGAGGAATTCACAATATCATCTGAAGGGATGAAGCTGTAGATTTATAGCAGAATGTTGCATTTTTTAAGAATCTGAAGATGTTGTGAAGACCATGCCAAGGGAAAAAAAATGATATTTCTAGACCCATTAATCTTAAACATCTCCTGTTAACTTCAAGTCCAAGGACTTTCACTAATACATTTTGTATTGATAGGCACTCTAAATTGTTTTCATATGTGCACTGTAGCCAGTGTCTGTCCTTCAGCAGTGGTGGAATTTTAGTAGTAAATGAAAAGAAGCTTTTATTTTTATCTCTATTTTGAGGATAACTGGTCACCTTGAGAATTAGAGGGTTTTTGTTTTGGTTTTGTTTTTAAGATTTTTTTAAGGTATTTTTTTTTTAAACTGTGGTTGTTTCTTTGTACCACACCTCCAAGACTCAGCTAGTCTGGTCTTTAAAATCGAGATTATTACCAGCCTGACAACAAACATGATGGAAGTGCACTCAGCAACGGCTGATTCTTAGGGTGCGCATCATCATCTGCACCACATGAAACACTAAAGCTTTTCTTCCATTTTTCCCCACCTCTAGACAGCGCTCTCTTCTCTCAACCGTCACCTCTTGAATGGAGAAATTAGATGACCTCTGGGTCCTCCTGGGGTGATGCTCTTTGAGCTGGTTTACCTTCGTGTACTTGTTCAAGCATTTCAACAAAAGCTTCTTGAATTAATATAAAATGAACATGCAGGTGTTTGGCACCATCTGGCCAAACATCTGGATAGGTACACTAAAAATTTTCAGTTTCTGAAGATACTTAGTTTGTTAGAGATATTATGTCTGAACTTTTGATATGATACTAGAAAGGTAGAATGCTTATGTTAACTATTAGGTAAACAACATTTTTTACATGAGCCATGTAGAACTGACAAATCAGAAAAGATGTCAGCCACCTTTCCATAGCTCTTTATAGCAAACATCTAATGCTGAGAATGAAGGATAAGTTTCATTACTTGTTGATTTTCTTAACATCTGCTCTCTCTCCACTTCTTACCCATCATTGTCAAAAGGTAACCATGGAAATGGGAATCTGGCTTTTATTAACAGAGCCAGGGAGACCTGTGCACTAACAAGGAGGTGGCCCACCTCTCACTCAGCAGTAGTTGTGAGGCTGAAATACCTTAAAGGCTTTTTCCTTTACACTAAAGTTCTTTTTCTGGTACACATAAACAGGCCTGCATACCAAAAACATGCAGTCACGCCTACATTCGCTAGACGAGAATTGGGCCTGCAGCCATACCACCAACAGACTAAGAATTTGCCAAGGCTCACAAAGAAGAGTCAGGCCAGATTCTCTCTGGAAGAATTAACTCGAAATATCAAGTCAGGAGAGTAACGGGGTGTCAGTACCTACTCTAGGAGACTCCAGGATATAATCAGATCCGCGGGGCTCAGTCTGGGGCAGTCCTGGCTAAACTAATGTTTGGACAGTGGATTCTCTGTGACCTTCAGCAGGGTCAATATTTTAACTGTGTTTTGGTTATTCCACTTCCTTTTTTTTTTTCCTTTCTTTTCCCAAGACACTATCTTAAATCTTAAAAAAAGGGTATTTGTGTTTGCTTAGCCAGTCAATCAGTAATCATCTCTCCATTCCATGATATTCACTTTATTTCTTACTCTAATTCAAGCTTTTAAGACCCTTTCCCTTACATGTTTCTTACCTGGTACTTCCTGCTGAATTCGGCTCCCAGTTCTGAAGCTTTTCCAAAGGCTCCTCACCTGCAGCTAGTTGCTTAGTTTATCTAAGCACTGACACAGGATTTCATGTCCAAATTATCTCAGAGCCATTGAACATTATATTCAAGAGAAAATGCTAGAGAACTTTACCCAAAATATTCTAACAAAAACTATATTCAGACAAGATTTGTCAATAGGAATGGTGAGTTTTCATACATATATCTGTTTTAAACCTGAGGACCATTATCTATATGACTCCATCACCTCTTCCATTCCTTTCATTTTTTATTATGTTTGCTCCATGTCTGACTCTTCTTTCCAGGAAGGGAGATAGTCTTCAGGTTGGGTTCCCTCTGATTTCTTCTTTCCAGGACTGCTGTAGCAACTAATCATGCTTCCCCATGAACATTCACACACATTAGTTAATATGCTGCTGGAACTTTCTGGTTAGTACAGTAGTACAGTGGCTTACCGAGTGATGTCCACAATGCAATTTCCAGAATCTGTAAATTTACTGGGTTGGCTCACACTGATTTACAGTCTTACATCAAGAGTGGACTTTTCCAGCAGCATTAGAATGAGGCACAGAAGTAGAAGGAAGGTCAGAGATATGTGAGTGTTCAGGCTTTACAGAAAGGAAGGCAGTCACAAAGAATGTGATCTCCCACAGGTGATATATTAGTGTTATTTAAACTACTGACCTTCTGAGAAATCATTAACAGCAGCAACAAAAACAAATGTACCTGGGCTCAGATTCCAGAATTTACTAAAATGATCATAAGCTGAGAACATCAGAACATAGGGCATTTAAAGCTCTAGTCCAATGGCGGGGTTGCTCTCCCAGGCTAAGCTATCTCCTTCAGAGGCCGAGATACTGCCTAATTAGTGTAACAAATGAATACAAACTAACATGCTAATCAGCTTTATCCTGCAAGCTTAGAACATTTTCAAGTATGACAAAAATAAAATACTTAACAGAGATTTGAGTTCACTGCTTAAGTGAAATAATTAAATTGATGTGGAGAAACATAAAATCAATGATTAGGTGCCTTATACATACGAGCTGTTAAGTAAAAATTTGCTGGTTGAATCTCTATTTAACGTATTTTTTAAAATAAGGCTCAAAGATACTATTCACTTAACAGCAGTGCACAGTCCATTAATTCACTCATGTATTTATTTATCCAATAGCTCTTAAGTACATATTATCAGCCATAAATAATTAAAGGCAGGTGTAGAACTGTGCACTCTATCTGGCTCAAAAGCCTTACATGAGGGAACAGAATTAATTCTCTGGAGCTGTAGTTCTGAGGAAGAGAACGCAGGCCTGTAGCAGAAGGAGCACAGGGCTTTTATAAAGGAAAGACGGGAAAGACATGCAGGAGCCACTGAAGACAGCTTCATATAATGTCTGAAGCTTTCAGTTGCCCTTCAGAGAGTACATAATCAGTTAGGAGTATTAATTCAATATAAACCTTGTGCCAGGGGGGACAGGGCTCTCAGCATAGGTCAAGTGGGTTATAGCTCTTGCTTCTGGAGCTTGCTAGTATTCTGCTTCTCAAGGAACAGATTATGATTATTATGATCTGTTCAGTAACAGATTATTGAACAAGTGATTATGCATTAAACTAAGGCTAAAAGGGTGCATGTGCAAATAGGGCCTCGATGAAGAATCAGAGATTTGAGAGACCAGTGAGATACCTCCAGGGCTAAAAGCTTTGCCACCAAGCCTGACAACTGACAACATGGTGGAAGGAGGGAACTAAGTCCTGCAAGTTTTCCCCAGATTTCCACACTCACACTGAGGCTCATGCACAATAAATATACAATTTAATAAAAGAATAAAAGAACCAGAGATGTTTGTAAGAAGTGCTGTTCATGAGGACCGCAGCAGCACAAAGAAGGAGTCGGTGTTTGTTTTCCTTCAGAGATTGCTGGCCCTAAGCCCCCCTTTTCTTATCAAGGGCTGCTGTTCTTAATGATTAAATTAAACACAGTTTTCACTGTTTGTGAAATTTAGATAGAAGAGTATAGGGTGCATGATTTTAGCAGTTTTCTAAATTTGTCAAGAATCCAGGATTATTTTTAAACTTTTTCAGCCATCTCTAGATGTTGGCCTTTCTACCCTGATTAGAACAGCCATGACATTTCTGTTTGAACTTGGGACACATGATGCTCCTCAAAGGCAGGGAAAGAAGGGGAGGCACAGTCCTTCTAAATGTACCCTTCATTCCATTTGGAAAAAGAGAATCTGCAGGAGCATGTCATTCTCTGTCATTCCTCTGGGACTTTGCCCTTCTCTGGACAACCTCAGCTGAGGACACATGATGTGTCCTGAGTAAAACCTGAGAGTACAGAACAATGTTACAGCAGCAAATTGCCTGGGCAGTGGCAGACATTTTAGGACCAATGTGGTTTGTTTCCCAGTATAGCATACACCAGGATGACGTTTGCACATTCTTGGCTCCTGAAAATACATGGACATGTCACTCCATAAGTTGTAGCACTGAGCACTGACACTCAGATAGAGTTCAGCAAGCTGCACACTTACTCTCTGGCATGTTTATCCAGACCTATCACTTATACCATTTGTTTTGTAACTCAGTAGGAAATCAAGGTGAAAACAGCTGAAGACTTTGTGTCTCTCCAAAGGCCCATATGTGCAAGGCTTTCCCACTGGGTAGTGGTGAAAACTTGATGAAGTAGTCCTACCAGAAAGAAGCAAGGTCATTAGAATGTGTTCTTGAAAGGGATACAGGGACCCTTCTCTTCCTTTCTCTTTGGTTCTTAGCTGCGGTGAGGTGCATATACCCTCTACCATGTACTATCACCATGATGGCCTGTGCTGTCACAGATTCAAAGGCCATAATTCTAGTCAACAGTAGACTGAAAGACTGTGAAATAGCAAGTCAAAATAAACCTTGCTTGCTTATAGGTTTATTTTGTCAGGCAGTTTGTCATGGTGGCGGGAAGCTAAAATCCAAACATTTTACCATTCTTATAACCTGGACAACAACTCTTTTGTCATCTGGATCAGCCTTGCTTGCTCTAAAAACATAGGCTCTTTAAGAAACAAAGAGATCAGAAGAATGATTATCCCCTGATAATGTCAAACAGGATAGATGCCAGAAACAGTGGAAGAGAGGAAACCAGATGGGAGTCTACTACAGAGGGTCCTCTGAAAGGAGTCACCCAACAGGGGATCAAAGCAGATGCTGAGACTTAAGGTCAAACTTTGGGTAGAGCATAGGGAGTCTTATGGAGGAAGAGAGAGGTGGGATAAGAGAAACATGGAGGGGACAGGAGCTCCACAAGGAGATAAAAAAATCTAGAAGATCTGAGCCCAGGGGGTCCTATAGAGACTGATGCACCAACGGAGGACTATGAAGGGAGAGGACCTAGACCCTCTGCCCAGATATGGCTGATTTGGAACTCAGTCTCCATGTGGATCTCTGAGGGAGGGGACTAGGGACTGCCTCTATCATGAACTCAGTTGACTTTTCTCTGATCACTCGCTCCTGATGATGCAGCCTTGCCAGGCCCCAGAGGAAGAGGATCCAAGCAGTCCTGATGAGACTTAAAAAGCTGTGGACAGATGGCAATAGTGTAGAACTCCTCTTTTCAGTAGACTAGGGGAAGGCGATGAAGGGAAGAGGGAGTGAGGGTGGAACTGGCGGAGTTAAGGGAGAAGGCTTCAATTGGAATATATAATGAATAAATTGTGAAGAAAAAAATTACAAAAATGAAAAAACATCTGTTATTTTTATTTTTATTGGAGGTGGAATAGGACAAATGTGCCTTGGCATTATTGTGGAGGTCAGAGGGTGAGGCAGGATGGGGCAGGGTGGGGCGAGGTGAGGTAAGACATCTCATCCAGCAGTAATTGACTATTAGTAATTGACTATCATATTTCTTTCTCTCTATTGATTAGGCAAATAGCAGTATCTGGTAATACGTATACATTTTAGAAATTAAGAAACATTATTCACTTGATCCCTACCCTGTTGTCTTCCCTGGCCCCTTTTCCACCCAGTTCCGTCCCTCCATCTAATTCAGATGTTTGTTTTATTTCCTCTTCTGGATGAGATTCAGTATCCCCCTTTGGGCCCTCCTTGGCCTTTTTTAGTCTGTGGACTGTAGCCTGGTTATCTTGTACTTTATGTAAGTGAGTATATACTGTGCTTCTTATTCTGGGCCTGGGTTATCACACTTAGGATGATATTCTCTAGTTCCATCGATTTGCCTGCAAATTGCATGATGTCTTTGTTTTTTGTAGCTGAGTAGTATTCTATTGTGTAAATGTACCACATTTTCTTTATCCATTCTTTGGTGGAGGGATGTCTGGGTTGCTTCCAGTTCCTGGCTATTATGAATAAAACTGCTGTGAACATAGCTGGACCAACATAATGATATAATGAGACAGATTGTGTTATAAATAACAACACTTACTTTTAGTTTTATACTTTATTTAGTGTCTATTAAGTAAATTCTAGGTTATCCAAATTCTTCCCAACTCCTGTGTCTTGCCCAGAATGCAATGGTATCATCTAAGTTCAGAAAGACACCTGCCATTGAACCTTATTGTTAAATATCAGGTGAACAATCAGATGCCATTAGAAACAACAACAGAACAAGTTGTATTCCTTTGGTATTTTGATTGGTGCATGATGTTTGACTAAACTTAACTAAAGTAAAATATAATTATAGAGGAGTTTAATACAAGTTACACTAAGTATTTTAAGCTCGAGATTTGGGTAAAAAAAATCATAATTAGAAGAATAGTCCCTCATCTCCCATTCTTCTACCCTGAAGTAGGTCCTAAAACTTCCCATGAAGCAGATCATATGATTCACATTCAAGAATTGGTTGCACTCCACACACTGGAAAGGAATGTCCTCTTATAATACTGGGCCGTGGAGAATGTGGACAGGCAGGCCTTGCTGTCTTCTGTCTCATATCATTTAGTCACATTCCCTTTTGTCCAATCATATCTACGACTATCCACGTTCATCATCAGATTTAACATAGAAATGCATTGCTTACCTGTTTCTTGGGGAATTCATTTTCTTGTGGAGACTCCTATGCCATATGAAACTTAAAATTGATTGTTGTTCACTTGGCAATTCTCTCTCTCTCTCTCTCTGTAGAGGACTCAATCATGAATAAAGAATAGGCGAGGGAAAAATACTTTTCCTCGCCTGAAGTACATTCCTAATTTTGTGTCAATTACAGTCCCAGAAAAGGGTACACAATAATCCTGTAAGATTTGTGATGGGATTTTAGCAAGCATATATTATGGTTTTGGTTTCTTCTTTTTCTTCTTCTTCTTTTTCTTCTTCTTCTTCTTCTTCTTCTTCTTCTTCTTCTTCTTCTTCTT
>NW_026585686.1:6806226-6888671 GCF_907164565.1 Psammomys obesus | reverse complement strand
TTCTTCTTCTTCTTCTTCTTCTTCTTCTTCTTCTTCTTCTTCTTCTTCTTCTTCTTTTTCTAAATAGTACTTTTAAAGTATGAATGTTGTGTAAATCAGTATAAATATTTGTGTAAAGAATTTTGTCACTCAAGGAGTCCAGTAAGTATGAATAATTACTGACTAAATGTAATACTTAATTGAAAGCCAAGGCTACTACTGTTTGCCTGATGCTCTGATGTGTTGCTCTCATTGCTTCATCCCTGGGCATACTGCAGTGGCCCGGAGGAAGATGAAGAAAATGCCGAACAAGAAGCAGGGAAGTCAGTCAATGTAGAGACCTTTCCAGTAGTTCCATAGTCAGTGGAGTGTGTTGGTTATCTTCTAGCCAAGGGACAAAGACAAGGTGTGGGTAGTAACTAGTGGAGTGCCTGGTGAGTAGGATCCCTTTTAAGAAGGGAAGCTTGTCCCTTCTGTCCTATGTAGAAATGGAGCCATCCAAGGTGTTTTGTAAATGAGCTCTTGACTATGTCTTGGCTTTACATCCTTAAGTTTAGGTTTTAGCATATCTTGGCATTCAACAGCGAAGCAGAACAGTTTTATTTGGAAACATACTTGAAAAGGGTTCCAGAGAGCCCAGGCTGTGGGAGATGCTCACTGTTTCTGCGTGCTCTAACTAGCTGGCAGGTTCCCAACTGAAATTTAGACTTACCATGAACTATAGGTTGTTGTTGTTGTTTTCCTTTATTTCAGTGCACAGTGATCTTTTCTTTCAAACCTAACTTCTTTCACTGTTGTTCCAAGTTTTAACTTTTCATATGCTCTTGATAGCCTCTGATTATCTTTAAGCATGCTCAAGCCCTTATATGCCTGTGGTTGGAACAGAGCTCATTTTATCAATGGTGCTTAGTAATTTTAAACAGTTTTGATAGTTGGTGATGTGGGTTGACTCATGAAACCTTTACTAATGCCATTATCAGCACCTTCAGAAACGTCAGTCATCTCACCACAGCTTTATTTAAGAGATAACAGGAAATGCCTTTCAGCATTCAAGGACCCCAGTTTATGTTCTTTTAATTGAACAACTGTAATCCAAAAAAAAAAAAAAAAAAAAAAAAAAAAAAAAAAAAAAAAAAAAAAAACCAAACAAAAAAACCAAACAAAACAAAAACAAAAAACCAAAACCTTCCATAGGGAATTCATTAGGAAAATATAAGGTTCATTTGAGCAGAAAGTCTATTAAAAAAAATAAGAGTTTTATCTTCTGTCCATGCTTTTGTGCCAAATAGTTCTTGTAAGCAACTGAGTCTGAGGCATATTTTGCTTGAACATGTGAACAGCAGGTGGACTCCATACTCTCCTGACTTAGTTGATCAGGATGGACAAGTATTTTTGTTAGGAGAACGTCATTCTTCTCTGTTAACAAAGATGATTAAGGTAGATATTGATTTCAAAAATTATAGTAAGTATTCAAAACCTTATTCTCTTTATATCTGCTAATGATGGTGGTGATAAATATTTGGTTTCCTTCTTTAAATCTAAAAATGAATGAGAAAATAAGTAAATAAAAAGATTATCAAATGGCAAAATTAAAAGAAAGACTCTATTTTGGAGGGCACAGAAGTAGGGCAATCAGTGCTTAGCTCGGTCAGTTAAAGTGGAAAGATGAATGAATGATAAGAGCTCGAGGTAAATCCTGTGCTATAGTTAAGGTTAGTACAAGTGCTGACAGGAGGGCACGTCAGCACCAAAAAGAAAAAGAAAAAAAAATCTGCCATTTAAGTCCTCAGCCCACTGGCATAGTGGAGGCTGGAGCGAAGTGACGGTGACGCTGTGTGTGGAGAATTGCCACCTTTCTATAAATCATTGGACTCCATGATTCAGTCATTTTTTTTTTTTTGTATTACGTTTATTTACTTATTCATTCATTCATTTAGGGTGTGGATGTACACCAACGCTTGCATGTGGAGGTCAAAGGACAACCTACACATATTCTCACTCCACCACATGGATCCTAGGGCTGGAACTCATCACCCACTTTGACAAGTGCCCTTACCTGGCTTTCTCACTAGTCCAGAATTGATGATTAATTCATTAAACAAAATTATTTATTTTAGATTATCTCTGTGTGTTTATGAGACAGTCAGGGGGTGGGGGTTATGTGCACCCTAGTACAGGAAGAGGCCAGAGAGGGCAGAAGAGGATGCTGGGTTCCCTGAAGCTGTTATGAAGGTGTTATGGGGAGCTGCACATGGGTCCTGGGGAGGAAACTTGGGTCCTCTGAGAGAGCTGCAAGTGCTTTATCTGCCTCTCTCCACTCCATCATGATTCATTCGTACACCAGCACTACTGATCATTTTTCTGTTGCTCTCTACTTAAGTCTATTTATTTTCCAAACATTTAAACCTTTGACCTATTAAAAATTTACCTCAGTGGTTAAGAGCACTGATTCCTTTTCCAAAGGATCTGAGTTCAATTCCCAGCACCTACATGGCGGCTCACAACTGTCTGTACCACCAATTCCAAGGGATCTGATACCTTAACACATAAAATAAAATTAAATAAATTACTTTAAAAATTACCTTTGCTATAAGGTATCCTGTATTGAACCAATTATTTATAGAATTATCTTCATTTTTTTTCTTACCCAATTAGGTGTCTGTTTTATATTCTAAACTCCTTTATAAATTCAAATTTATTTCTCCATTCTTTCTATTATGCCACTCCCCTGTCCTTCGCTTTTACCCCACCTTGAGTCACTCAGAATTTAAAACATACTTTCCACAAAGTTTTGCTACTTCCCAGTTTATCATCAACTCTCCTTGCTTGTCTGAACAGATGTTAGGGTAAACAGTGGTTCTCAACCTTCCTAATGCTGCGATCCCCTAATACAGTGTCTCATGTTCTAGTGATACCTTGACAACCATAAGATTATATTAATTATTAATTCATAACTGAAATTTTGCTATCATTATGAATTGTGATATAAATATCTGATGTGCATAGGGTCTTAGGCGACTCCCTTTAAAGGATGATTTGGCCCAAAAGGGTCTCAACTAACACCTGAGAACCACTTGAGTAGACCCATTTCTTTGGCTTCTTCTCTTCTGTATCATTACAGAATAATCTTCTTTATTATCTCGAGCACATTTGCTACAAAAGGAAGAATCCCTACAGCATGCTTATCACATGATCGGTTTAAGAGAAGGTGGATCACTAAGGGCAAACCATGACTAACACATTTTCAGAAACATGGGTTCTGGACTTCAGAAAGACCCTGATGAGAACTGCTCCACCTATCAGCACAGATAGCAAGATGAAAATCAAAACAGGCAGGAGTCAAAGCAGACACAAGTTTCATTCTTTTTAGTGTGCTAATAATTATGTATTAAATATTTAAAACCATGTTTATGTTTTTCAGGCCGCCGAGATGGCACAGAGAGTAAAGGCACCTGCTACCAAGACTGACAACCAGAGTTGCTTTCTGGAACCCACTTGGTGGAAGGAGAGGACTGACTCCTACTAGATGTCTTCTAACCTGCACATGTACACAGTGGCACATGCAAACACATCCCCCTGCCTATACACACCCCCACCCTGCAGCTGACCTCAGGACCCAAGTGGCCTTTAGTACGCTGTACAAGACCCGGAACATGTATACAGGTTAGCATTGCTTTGCTGCAAGGTCCATGGACTTCTGGGTTGTACAACACGCTTCTTGCATGAAGAGTCAGGGAGGAGAGCCAGGCAAGATACACACACATATCCTTCACACTAGGCACACACACACACACACACACACACACACACACACACACACACACAAATATATAAATAAATAAACAATAAAGTAGTAGCTCTTTGAAGCCAAGTTTTATGTCACTACAAATAAGTATTCAATAATCTTTCTTATATGTTTGTTATGATGGTATGTTTACATACAAACCAGTATATAAAAATGTTTTCCTGTTGCTTCCAACTTTAACACCATAGTTACACGTAAAATAAAAGTTTTCTCATAAACAATTGTTAAGCAGTGTAGTGTCACAGAGATAACTAATTTTTAAAAAGGTTTTCAGTACATCTGTTAAGAATGAACTATCTTAATAGTTCATTCAAAAGAATGAAAGTACTATCACTTTGTACTTAATAAGTCAGGATTGTGTTTTGCTGTAGGCCATGCACAGTTATAGGAGCATAGCTGTAGAAAAGCATCCCTTTCTATCTGTTGCTGGCAGTTTTTGGCACTTCTAGAAAGAAAAGAAACAAATGGATCACAAGATAATGTGAGAGCGATCAAAGCAAGTCCTTCTGTCAACAGTGCGATTCATGCAAATCTCTGAACACCAAAGACTCTCCACCAGCTTAGGAAGTCTGCAGGAGGATCCCTTTGAAAAAAAAAACAAAAAAACAAAAAAACAAAAAACATGGCCTACAAAGTTGAATCAGCTTCTTACTTCTGGACGTGAGGAGCCTCTACACCTTTGCTATACAAAGTGAGGTCAGTGAACCACCAGCCTCAGTGGCATCCAAAGACTTACCAGACAGGCCACAGTCTCCAGCCCAGATCCAGAGAGCCACAATCAGCTCTTGAACAAGGAGGCTTGATGAATCCTAAGCACAGGGACTTTGGGAGAACTGCAGAACCAACTACTGTGTGATCGAATTGCTAAGGGGAAGTACAGCTGAGAACCTTCCTTGAGATACTTCTTATACCCCAGGCTGGGGCTGGTCTCTTAGAAAAGTTAAGTGAACATGTTCTCTCTCTCTCTCTCTGTATGTTTCTATATCTCTGTCTTGCTCTCCCTCCCTCCTCTTTCCCTCATCCTTTCCTCTTCCTCTTTTCCTCCCTCATCCCTTCTTTTCTCCTTTTCCTGCTCCCAGCTCTGTCTCTCTCCCTCTCTCAGGATTGTGTTATCACTGCCCAAAGGCAGTTATGCCTTTCACCTCTGAGCAAAGTTCCACCAAAGTATGCCTTGATAAAAGAAAACAAAATGCCAGCAAACAATGGCAGGATCAGCATGCTCCTTTAGAAGCAAGATAGGAAAATAACCTAAACTGGTGACGAAACTCAGTCTAAGATCTAAGTCTATCACTTGAAATTTTTCTATGAGCAATTTCTTGAACATCACTGGACCCTTGGTCTTCAAAACTTACGGTGTTTAACAGGTACATTTCAGGCTTGAGAAGACTAAAGAAACTAAGGCTATGAGAACAGGATAAATGTGTGACAAATATAACACAAACCAGCCGGTTTCTTGTTGTTTTAAGGGATCTTTGACAGCAGCACATTTATGTGTAAAGGGGTGACAACATTCATAGAGAGCAATTGGGTGCAGCCATATTTAGAGAAGAGTCCTTGGCATTTAGAGATGAAGGGTATGGCTTTTCTGTGAAACGAGTCCCAGAGGGCTGTTTCATAGTGCCAGGCCAGCTTCAGTTCAGCCTGTACAAATATTTCTTAGGAGGCCTACCATTAGGGAATTGCAAGGAATGTTGTCCTTTTCCTCACATGACTCAGTAAAACAGTCACTCCAAACTGAGGAGGAAATTTTATTTCAAAGCCAAATTCTTTATGTGGGAACATGGTAGGACGAATTTGATTATTACAAACTGGAAGGCAATGGGGGGAACTCGTTTTCGGCATGGAGAGTGTCTGCCTTTGATACAGGAAGGTACACTGCACAGTAATAAAGGCAGTGCGGGGTGGGCAGACCTCCCTCAGGTCTAGTTCTCAGGGCCACAGTGAGAGAGACACAATGGACGGCCTTTCAAGTGCTGCAGCTGTTCATCCCCCGTGGCGGACCCACTGAGCTAAGACCAGCATTCCAATATGCAGGCAAGCCTCAAGGTCCAGCGCCGAATTAATTTCCTGAAATTTATCAAAAATTGTGGAGTCATTCATATAAAGTCCACACATATTTGAAATTACAATAGCTTAAAAATTACTTGAACGAGGAAGCACACACAGCTTACTTTGTTCTTTTTGTAGATTGTTATGCTCCCTTGGGATTAAACTTAAATACAGCTCTCCGGGCCCACCCTCCACCCGCAGTTTGGCTTCAGTGGTTTCAGCTGCCTGAAGTTTTGGCACAATCCGAGTCTCATTGTGATGAGTTGCTTATGTGGATTGCCATGTAGACATCAGTCCCACACATCTTTTCTTCATTCTGTCCTCCTTTGAGGAGACTAAAGGGTAAACATTAAAAGATTGCAAATTTAGGAGCAACTTTGGCAGTTTCTTGTTAAGATAGGTTTACAAAGGGTTGGCAGACTGTACATATGAGAACGGATGTCACTTTTATGTCTTTTTTTTTAACTGTAATTGAGGTGTACAGATATGAGTGTTGGGGAATGGATAGCACATATAACTCTCTGTAACATTTGCATTTATTTTTCCTGAGACATTGCAGTGAGATAGTTTTTAGAGATTTTTTAATATCCCCTTGGGTGGCCTCATTTATCACTGAGAGTTAAAGAAACCATTGTAAGATTCTTTGGTTGATTGCTTCTGGTACATCCTGTAGGATACTGTGGCTAATCGACCAGGATAGATGTGTGTAAGCAGGCTCTGACACATTTGTATTTATCTCAAAAGTGAATGTAGACACACTTAATCCACTCACTTGGCCACTGTCAAAGTACTTTCCTGTTTCCGTGACCTTTTTTTTTTTTTTGGTCTGTTTGCTTTCTTCAACCTCATTCATTAGTATCAAGGTTTCCTATTCTGCTTTAGCCTCAGCAACCCCTTTGGAACACAGCTTCTAGCACTTGTCCTTCCTACCATCAGCATGATGACATGTATCATAATGTGATTCAGTGAATTAAAATGGGGCTGGTGAGGAGAAAGGGGGCCAAAAACACACTCTCAGATGATCTCACAATCACCCTGATACCCCAACCACTTCAGTACTCATTGTTATTCTGAGTGCGAATTGGGATTCATTCTTGAGTCATTTGTTCTACATAAAACTGGCAAGGAATACCTAAAGCACAATTTTATACGTGGATAATTTCTTTACTCTGGGATTTGCAGTGGCTGAAGGGAAGAGAGCTGGTGTACAGATAGATCCCTTGGGTTTGTAGAATACAGAATTAGTGACCTATCCCACTGGGCAGTTAGAGAGCGTTCAGAGTGAAATTCACCCCCTCCAAATGAACAGATTTCCTGACTTTATCTGTCACGTAGTATGTAGTTTCCTTTGAAAGATCTTATAAATGATTAGAAAGGAAACTCTTATCTTTTACTAGTTCTAAGTCAAAGTATTTCCATCTTCTAGCTTTTCTTAAATAGAAGTATTGGTCATTTGGTTCTTAATGACACATCAAAGTTATCTTAGATTTAAAGAATTATAACACAGCTTTGACAGTTTAACCTTCTAGGAGTTCTTCTCTTTCAACTCTAGAATTGAATAGGAACTACAGGCCATCTCTGTATTCTGTGCTCAAAAGCAAAAACAATTGAAAATAGAATCACTTAAAATAATAGAAATTAAGGAAAGGCAAAAAAGTATTTGATAATATAACAGTTCCACATATTGTTACAGACTGTGAGCTCTTGTACTGAGTTTTTTCCCTCTGTTTAAGAAGAAGGATCCATAATACATGGGCTTCTTTTTGCAGATGGCAAGCCATGTATTTGTCAAATAACCACCAATGACTATACATTTCCACTTCTAGGAAGAGACACAACTCGTGTAGCATGGATACGTTCAGACAGATCAGTGATTGCTGTCGTGAAAGAACCCGAAGTTCTGAATCAGCTGTCCCAGGGCTTATTTCTACCGGAGTCCTAATAATGAAACAGAGTCAGTGCTCCTAACCAGACTTCTTTACGTGTGTCTTACCACAGTACTCTGCTCACTCTTCATGTCTAATCTTTGTCAATATTTCTACTAGGTTTTGAACAAAGTTGGAAGAGAAGGATGTGAGGTGAGAGGTTTATTGAATATCAACTGACTGAAATGTTTCATGGCGACTGACCAAGCAGAAATGAAAGATAAAAACCAAGAATTCATATTCTAATCCATACAATGACATCTGTCTGCTTTCCCATCTCTACAGAAACCTTATATGTTGGCATTGGTGTCGGTTTGAACTTTGTCCTTTCAGTAAAGTCCTTGAAATTCAGTGCATATCATTTCTTTTACAAAACTAATTGTTTCTACAAGTACATTTACCTAGCTATAAACAGAAATACATATTTTTCCAAACGGCCTAGCAGAAATATTTATTTATATTGGTTTTGCATGTTATTAGCCCTTCACGAACGACTGTGACCCATGCACATACTTGAAACATCAATTGTAGGTTTAAAAATATACTGACAGGAGAAGCAGGCAGGACTCTCCACCTCAGAATATTTTCACAGCACTGTTGAAAGAGTCTTACTTGGTGGAACAGAGGATTTCTTTTATGACATCTTTGGGGTAAATTTATTTAACACCTTCCACTCTTAAACTTGGCTTACTAGAGTTTGCTGTTCAAATCAGAGCAAACATTCTCATATATATATATAGCTATGTAGTTACTATCTCCAAGAGTAAAGTTTTTTCATATTTCTAACATTTTAGGAATTATGCATGTCTTATAGTAGATGGTAAGACATAAATGAATTGTAGGTGTTTTTCTTTTTTGAGGTTAAAATAACAAGGACTATTACTGCCAGTTCTATTTTAAATGCAACACAGGATGATGGTGGTTACCACCATAAGTTGACTGTTTATGTTGTCTCAGGCACTATCCAGAAATTTGCATGGTTTAGTTAATATTCACAACTATATTAAATAGTAATTATTACCAAGTAATTTCAGCAGAGGATGTAAAGCCTGTAGATTCTGAGTATAAGTTGTTCATGATACTGCTTGTATTACCATCTTTTAAGAAAAACATTCTTTATTATGGTTTCATATCTCAAATTATTTGGTCACTTTTCTTTCCTTCTGTCTCTCTCTCTTTATTCACTTTACATCCTGATCGAAGTCACTCCTTTCCTGCTGGTTTTACCCTCCCCCTTTCTTCTGCCATACTGCCTACTCCTCAGAAAAGGGGAGAGTCCCCCTCACCAACCCACCAGAATGCATCAAGTCAAGTCACGTCAAAACTGATTGCATGCTCTTCACCTGTGGCTTGGTGAGGCAAGCCCACCACAGGGAAGTAATTAAAAAGCAGGCAACAGATACCATGTCAGGGATAGTCCTAGCACCCTTTACTAGAGAACCCACATGAAGACTGAGCTACAAATCAGTAGAGAGCTTAGGTACAGTCGATGCATGGTCCGTGGTTGGTGCTTCAGTCTCCATAAGGCCCTTGGGCCATGGTTAGTTGGCTCTGTTGGTCTTCTTGTAGAGTTCCTGTCTTTTCCTCTTTATCCTTCCCCCAACTCTTCCACAAGTCTCTCTGCACTCTGCCCAATGTTTGGCTGAGTCTCAGTATCTGTTTTGATCTGCTGCTGGGTGGAGCCTCTCAGGGGAAACTATGCCACACTCCTGTCTGCAAGCATAAGGGAGTATTAATAGTGTCAGGGGCTGGTGGAAGTTTTTGTGGGTGGGTTGGTGTTTCCCTCCCTCTCTAGGATTCCTGTCTAGTTAGAAGGTGGCCTCCTCAGTCTTCATAACCCCTGAAACTAGGATTTAACCAGAATTAATGTTTGTTACACATCCTAGAAAATTTGATAGCTGTAGATTTGGATGTGTTTGTTTGTTTGTCTTTTTTTCTTCAAGACAGGTTTTTTTTTTTTTTTTTTTTTTTTTTTTTTTTTTTTTTTTTTTTTTTTCTGTGTAGCTTTGGCTATCCTGGAACTTACTATATAGATCAGGCTGGCTTTGAACTCAGAGATCCACCTGCCTCTGCCTCTAAAGTGCTGGGATTAAAGTCCTGAGTCATCACTGTCTGGCTTGTACTTTCATTTTTAAAATTTAAAATTAATGACAGGATGTGGATTTGATTATTTCTGAAATGAAGGCTTTACTTGCTAAGAGTTACACACAAATCAACTTAAAACCAATGTCCACTTCACTCAATTTTTTTTTTTTTGGAGGGGGGATTGTATAATTTCTGCATAGCTTTTCAAAATAATGAAGTCAGGTTAATGATACAGTTAGATGGAACTCTCATCCTATTCAGGCGAAAGAACTTTTCTTTCTCCAATACTTTTACAGAAAAAAACATAGTAAAAATATTTAGCATTATTCACCTCCAATGAGCTTATAGGCAGTATAATCACCAACCAATGACCTTTACACGCAGAACTTGGGCCTCACCACAAAATATAGGTGGAAGAAAAAGTAGAATTACTCTGTGGTAACCTTGAATGGAACATATCACAGCTCTGTCATGACTTTCAATTAGCAACAGTTAAATCATAACTGCTTCTACATACAGATATAACTTAAAAAACATTCTATGCATGTGTATATATGTGTGTGTGACTCTATCCGTGTGTGTGTGTGTGTGTGTGTGTGTGTGTGTGTGTGTAAACCAAACAATAACCCTAGTTGTCAGCTTCAAAAACACTGCCCCCCTTTTTACTGGCCCAGAACTTGCAAGTTGGGTTGGACTGGCTATAGCCATGCATGTCCTCACCTCAGCAGCACTGGGATTGTGAATATGCCTCATTACACCCAGCATTTTCACTAGGGTTCCTGGAATTGAACTCTGCTCCTCAAGCTTGTGAGGCAAGTGCTTTACAGAGCAGGGTATCTGCACAGCTCTTAGGTACCTCTCTGCCTTTGGTCCATCTGCAGCTCTTGCTCTCACTCTGTCTATTGAAATTCCTAAATCGGTTATACCACTTAGCTATGCCTCATTGAGCTGTTACACAGTCTCTTTGGGCCTCAATTTTCTTGTTTGAAAATTGGGATGTCACTTTCTATCATTTTTTTAAATTTTTGAATGGGGCTTGGCATGGTTAGTGGTGCATGCCTGCATGCCTTTAACCCCAGCCCTCCAGTACTCTCAAGAGGCAGGTGAATTTCTATGAGTTTGAAGCCAACATGGTCTACAGGTTAATCAGGGCTGCAGAGGCAACTCTGAATCCCTCTATCTATTTCAACAAAACAAAACAGAACTTCAATGGGACAAAACACCTGTCACAGTAATGATTTAATAATTCCTGGTTATTTATTGGTTCACAACCAATGGCAAGCATCCATCACTGTTTATTCCCACCATGTAACCCATAAAAAATAGCAGTTGTGGTATTAAAATGTGAGTATGATATGGAAAATAATTAACTACTATCTATATTCTTGAAGAAATTACATGTGGTTTAATTTCTGCCAAATCAATTACTTTACCCATTTAGCTCATCCCATTTGAGGCATTATAGAGAGCAATGAACTAGCATTTTCAATTTCTATAATGTATAAGCTGTCATTACTCTTTAATCTATAAAAATCAGCTTAGTCTAAGTAATTGTTCTGGAGTACCCCCAAATATCTCTCTTAGTAGATGAGTCAGCGTATTTACATCAGTGATTCATCCTTGTAGCAGTGGTTGGAGGATCACTTCTGTTATTTACATGGAAGTAGATACTTTAAGGCCTTTGGAAATTTTTCTATCTTCCATTTCCTTCCAGGGACCTTTGCCAGATAAGTTCCCATGCCTTTATACCCCTATACTTTTTCTAAAAATTTGTCTCAAACACATTCGGTTGGATTTTCCTATTCTATCCTGTACCCACGAAGCATCTTATTGTCAGAAACAAAGACTGCAGCCAGACTCCCAAGTCTGTGACTAAGGAACTGCATGACCGTAGGCAATTTGCTTATTGCTTCAGCTTCCTCATCTGGGAAACAAGTGGTTAAGACAATTGAGGGAGTTAATTTGTATAAAATGCTTAAAACGGTGCATGGTTACATAAATGTTTGCCATTATTACTATTGTGATACTGTCAGATGTACTAACAGTTTTACCATTCCAATAAGTCAGATGCTGGGAAGTCAAGCCACATAGCAAAAATAATAAATACAGATACAGAGCTGGGTGGTGGTTGTGAAAGGGCAGTGGAAAGAGTAGAAAAGCTTTAGAAGAATAAATGGAACAGCAGTTCATTGGGTAGCTGGGCTGTTAAGGCTGAGAATATCTGTTGTTCCCCCTATTAGAACCTTACCTGGCACCTTCTGGGACCGTGAAAACTTGTCCTCAGGGAGGAGGTTTTCAGGTTAGTTCCAATCAGGTCCTTTGGACCCTGTGTCCAAAGTTCATGGTGTCTTTAGAAGTAGAAACTTACCTTCTACTACATAGAGTAAAAAAGGGTGATAGAAATAGTCTGTAATGTTTTGGGAGCCTCTTGGAAAACCCTGACCAACAATTTAAAAGAGGACTTCTCTTGCCTAGTGATGGAGTTTTGTCAACATTGTCAGCCCAGATAAGAAAACTACATTTAAAGTATATGTGTATTCATATACCAACTTATGTGTATTATAGGTAATTTTTGGTAGATAGTTAATGAGATGATTCCTTACTATTTTTCATACATCTTTATACTTACTTTACCTTCCCTCTTCCTTCTCCTAATTAGAGACCCTTTTACCAATTTAGCTCACCCCATTTGATTTATGATAGAAAGCATAAAATAATCTCTCCATTTTCCCCATTTCCCCCTTCAGATTACTTGTAGCCTTCTATTCCCATTGCTCCTCCACTTTACCTGCAATGGTCTCTATTTACTTTCCTGGTCTCCACACCAACATGGCTGCCTAACCATGACATGAACAAGGATGATATCAGTAAACATGCTGATGTGGAAAGAGAAGGTTCGCATTAGCCTAACCCTGGCAGAAGTACTATGTGCTGAGAGCAGGAAAAATAATCTTCCTCAGGGAAGAGCATACCAGTTGTTATCTGATATCAAATAGTCAGCCCGTAAAACACACATACAAGAAGCATATGGACGGAGTATGCTGTATTTATGTATTGAGGAATACACACACATGCACACACACACATGCACACCACAATTTTTGAAAAAGTGACAATAAGTTTGAAATCTAGCCGGGATTGGGTACACATGGAGGGACTGTAGGGAGGAAAGTAAAGAGGAAATGATGTAATTATATTCTAACCTCAAAAACATTAAGAATTATATTAAAAATAAAAAAACTTGAGAAAACCGAGAAAAATTGGGAAAGAAATACTGGACAAAGTTACCTGGGAAAGAATTATTAACCACTGCACTGCATTGAAAGATGATTTCAAAGTACCAAGAACTAGATAAATGGGGAGGAAGAAGCAGTAGATATATTCGACAAGAAAGGACAGAAAGCATCCAATCTGTGAAGATACTGAAGATGAGTATGAATCTGAAAGAGGAGGACAAACAGGAGAAGTGAGGAACCTGTACAACTTCATCATTTTACTATCAACAGGGAGGAGGGCTTGCATGACTGTCTAAGGAAGTCGGGATAATATGAGAGCAATATGTATGTACCTTTAATGGTAGCAGGTAATGGAGGAGTAACAAGGCAGGAGGTCAAGACAGCAGAGTTTCTGTCTTCAAGGCTCTCCCAAACAGAAGGGTGACATGAGGCTCACACCTAATATTTGGATAGTGACCTCTGGAATGTTTAAGGTTTTGTCTATTGTTAAATCCTGATGATTATTTATGCAAAGATGAAAGGTGGGTAAGAGGTATAGTTTCCAGATGACTTTTGAAGGAAGGAAGATAAAAGCAAAAGTCATTTCTAGTCAGTAATGAAAATGAACTGATACCATACAGGCCCATGGGAAGATCACATATGTTGTTTGTAGCCAGACACCATGTTGAAACAATGCATTCTGTGTTTACATGAGCTTCAGGGACAGGTGAAACTTGACAGAAGGCACTTTATACCATTAGCTGGATGAAGTCCCACAACTGTGTGCACACGTCAAGGCGATGAAGGTGCAGGTAAGATGTGGCGTTTCTGTTCTAGGTTGGATCTCCTTCTCTAAATTCATTTCCCCACTTCTCTTTCTCTTTTTTCTTCTCAGCATTGAGGACCAACCCCAAAGCGGCTGTATGCTAGACAAGCAACCTGCTACCGAGCTAACCCCTCTACTTTTTTCTCTGAACTAAGTCTCTTTTGAGCTTGTTGCCCCAGTCTGTCATCCACATTGCCTACATTTCCAGAGTAGCTGGGGTTATAGGATTGGTCATCACATTTAGCTGCTTTTATTATTTTCTTAAAGGGGAAACCCTTCATCCCCAAATAAAACTTGAAGCAAGGAGTAGGAATAACCCCGTGGTAAGCAAATATTATCCAGACAGTTGACAGAGGAATAAATGAGTATGTAATGACTCTAGGTAATCATTGTTTGCACTTCCCGTTATCTGTATTAGCTTGCGGCATGGGCTATGTAACATTATAAAGACTAGATAATGTTTCTCAGTGAGCTCTGCTAAGTGTCCCAGTAGTTCATGGAAGACTTTCCAAGTCAGTCTAGGGTGAAGAGAAGGTTGCCCAGCATCTGAGCTGCCTGCCTTTCCCTGCCCTTCTGTCACCTAGGCAGGCTCTAGTTTAATTAGTTTGGTAAACTGATTATAAGAATTAGTGAATAACCAGGATTCCACTGTTTGAAAAATACTACAGGGAAAAAAAATGCATAGGGCCCACAAGACTACATGCTATCATCAAGTATTATTTAAAAATAGTATACAGATAAGACTGGAGGACTTTTAACTATTTCTTTTACTTATAATTGAATGTGTTTATTAGATAAAGCATAGGAAATTTTACAAGCCCTGAAAAGCAATGCAAACATTCTATGCCTGTTTTTGTTTCTCTTCATAATTTATTTCATATTAAAAGTCCTGTGCTTGCTGTTAGGTTTCATCAGCCATAGTGACATAGCTCCCATTCTTCAGGAGTTTAAAAACCGTTTCACAAGACCCCTGAAGTCAAGCCACGGGGCTGTGTGTTTTCAGTTGTGTTTTTTTGGTACTAATTCCTGGATCTTGTTTTCTCAAAAAAGGAAAAGCTTTCTTTCAGCTCTTCTCTGACAGGAAGGATACTTTTTGTCCTTTGTTAGGAATTCTAGAACAAGGTGCACACGAAAGACAATTGAAATCACAACATAATTTTATGGAGAGTTCGTCCTGCTCTGATTTCTTATTTATTCAGTTGGCGTGAGGAATGGAAGATGATGATCACTTAGCGCCATAATCCTAGCCAAGCATCCCACTGACTGGAGCTTCCTGTTTTCAAAACTTTTGACGCCACCTCTGTCTTCCCAACTGCTGGGCTCATTCCCCTTTCCATCTGTTCAGTTGACATTGATGACACTCATTGGGCTTTTGTTTTCATTCCTCTTAACATTTGAATATTGTTCTCCTTTATGTGCTTTCTCAGTACTCACACATGTCATAGGCACAGCCACTGCTAGCCTTTATTCTTAGTAAGGTTTTCATTTTCCAGGGAACTAGAGGCTATTTGAGAGCTCCTAATCAAACAAGTGGTAAAGGCCGTATAGGGTGTGTACATACAGACAGGAGAGGGAGCATTGGTTTTTAAACTACAACTTACCTTGATTAGTAAAGCTATCTGACTTTTTATATTCACTCTTCCTTGTATACCTCCAGTGAGGTACTTAAACCACCTCAATTAAAATAAATATTTTTAAAATAGATATTTTATGGTTGAGCATGTTTTGGATATATGCCCAGGAGTGGTATAGATGGGTCCTGAGGTAGCAGTATTCCCAGTTTTCTAAGATTGAGCCAGATTGATTTTCAAAGTATTTGTACAAGTTTGCAATGGAGGAGGGTTCTCTCTTCTCCACACCCTCTCCAGCATGTGTTGTCACTTGAGCTTGATCTTAGCCATTCTGACCTGTGTGAGATGGAATCTCAGAGTCCTTTTGATTTGCATTTCCCTGATGTCTAAGGACATTGAGCATTTCTTTGTTTTTCCACCATTCAATATTCCTCTGTTGAGAATTCTCTGTTTAGCTCTGTACCCCATTTTAAATAGAATCATTTGGTTTGTTGGTGTTTAATTTCTTGAGTTCTTTATATATTCTGGATATTAGCCTTCTGTCAGATGTTGGGTTGGTGAAGATCTTTTCCCAGTGGATAGGATGTCTTTTGTTCTGATGATAGTATCCTTTGCTTTACAGAAGCTTTTCAGTTTCACAAGGTCCCTTTTATTGATTATTGATCTTAGATTAGAGCCTGTGCTCTTGCCGTTCTGTTCATGAAGTTGTCTCCTATGCCAATGAGTTCAAGGCTCTTTCCCACTTTTTCTTCTATTCGATTTAGTGTGTCTGGTTTTATGTTGAGGTCTTCGATCCATTTGGACTTTAGTTTTGTGCAGGGTGATAAATATGGATCTATTTGCATTTTTCTACATGTAGACATCCAGTTAGACCAGAACCATTGTTTTAAGATGCTGTCTTTTTTTCCACTGTATGGGTTTGGCTCTTCTGTAAAAAATCAGGTGTCCGTAGGTGTGTGGGTTTATTTCTGGGTCTTCAGTTCAATTCTATTGATCCTCCAGTTCGTTTCTACGCCAGTACCATGCTGTATCTTTATTACTGTTGCTCTATAGTACAGCTTGAAGTCAGGGATGGAGATACCACCAGAAGTTCTTTTATTGTCCAGATGGTTTTAGTTATTCTGGGTTTTTATTTTTTTATATGAAGTTGATAATTGTTCTTTTAAGGTCTGTCATGAATTATGTTGGTATTTTGATGGGAATTGCATTGAATCTGTAGATTCCTTTTTGAAGGATGGCCATTTTTACTATGTTAATTCTATTCATGAACATGGCAGATCTTCCCATGTTCTGATATCTTCTTCAATTTTGTTCTTCAGAGACTTGAAGTTTTTCGTTTTTTGTTTTTTTTTTTGTTTTTTTTTTTTTTCATACAAGTCTTTCATTTGCTTGGTCAGAGTTACACCAAGGCACTTTATGTTATTTGTGGCTATTGTGAAGGGTGTTATTTCTCTCTCAGCTCTTTCATCTTTTGTTTATAGGAGGGCTTCTGATGTTTTTTGTTTTTGTTTTTGTTTTTGTTTTTTTGGTTTTTTTTTTTTTTTTTGAGTTAGTTTTGTATCCAGCCACTTTGCTGAAGGTATTTATCAGCTATAGGAGTTCACTGGTAGAATTTTGGGGGTCACTCATATATACTAGAATTTTGTTATTTGCTCAACTATGTTCATAGCAGCTTTATTTGTAATAGCCAGAATCCAGAAACAACTTAGCTGTCCCTCAACCAAAGGATGGAGACAGAAATTGTGGAACATTTACACAATGGAATAATACTCAGCTATTAAAAAAAAGGAAATCATGAAATTTGCAGGCAAATGAATGGAATTAGAAAAGAACATCCTGAGTGAGGTAACCCAGAAGCAGAGACATGCATGGTATATACTCACTTATAAGTGGATGCTAGCCATATTATAGAGGATAAATATACTAAAATCTACAGACCTAAAGAAGCTAAATGACAAGGAGGACCCTAGGGATGATGCTTAATTCTCATTCAGAGGGGAAAACAGAATAGACACTGGAAGCAGAAGAAGAGAGGAAACAGGACTGGAGACTACCACAGATGACCTGTAAGAGACTCCAACCAGCAGGGGACTTAAGCAGATGCAGATCCTCACAGCCAAACTTTGGACAGAGCACAGGGATTCTATGGAAGAAGAGGGGTATAAAAGGACCCGCAGGGGACAGGATACACAAAGAGACCAACAAAGCAAAAAAAAAAAAAAAAAAAAAAAAAAAAAAAAAAAAAAAAAAAAAAAAGGCAGGGTCCGGGGTGTGTGTGAAATGGGGGGCTGCAGAGACTGATGGATCAACCAAAGGCCATGCATAGAGAGGATCGAGACCCCATACTCAGATGTAGTCCATAGACAGCTCAGTCTCCATGTTGTTTCCTAGTAAGGGGAGAAGAGACAGTCTCTGACATGAGCTCCTTTGCCTGCTCCTTGATCACTTCTCCCTGGTGGAGTGACCTACCCAGCCCACAGAGGAAGAGGATCCAGGCAGTCCTGATGGAATCTGATAGCCCAGGGTCAGACAGTAGGGGAGGATGACTTCCCCTATCAGTGGACTAGAGAAGAGGGATAGGGGAGGAAGAGGGAGGGACGGTGGGACCTTGAGGAGATGAGGGAGGGGGTTACAAGTGAGATACAAAGTGAATAAATTGTAAATAATAATAATAATAATAATAATAATAATAATAATAATAATAATAATGCCCATGGCATAAACAATAGATATTTTAAAATCCTAATTCTAACTTTTTATTTTATTTTATTTTTTATTTTTCTTTATTAATTACACTTTATTCACTTTGTATCCCCCCTGTGGTTCTCTCCCTCCTCCCGTCCCAATCCCTCCCTTCCTCCCCCTCTGCATGCATGTCCCTTTCCAAGTCCACTGATAGGGGAGGTCTTCTTTTCCTTCCTTCTGATCCTAGTTAATTAGGTCTCATCAGGAGTGGCTGCCTTGTCTTCTTCTGTGCCCTGGTAATGCTGCTTCCACCTCAGGGGGAGGTAATTAAAGAGCAGGGCAATCAGTTCATGTCAGAGACAGTCCCTGTTCCTATTACAATGGAACCCACTTGGACACTGAACTGCCATGGGCTACATCTGTGCAGGGGTCTTAGGTTATCTCCATGCATGGTCCTTGGTTGGAGTATCAGTCTCAGGAAAGACCCCTGTGCTCAGATTTTTTTGGTTCTGTTGCTCTCCTTGTGGAGTTCCTGTCCTCTCCAGATCTTACTGTTTCCCACTTCTTTCCTAAGATTCCCTGCACTCTGCCCAAAGGTTGCCTAATTCTAACGTTTTAAATAAAACTTTCAAGAAAACAAAAATTGAGCATGAGCTGTCTCTGGCTGCACCCCTTCTTTGATGACTTTATTATTTTAAGCATCTGTATTTTGCATAAACTGACTTCCATGCATTGACTTAATGCTGGATAATGAGAATCAGGAAAAACTATCTCTAATCTATGCTTTTGGGCCATAAATTTTTATCAAAGTTTGAATGTTTTTTTTCTGCAGTAGTTTTTTTCTGCTCATGCTCTGATGGGCAACGGGTCTCAGGGGCTACAGTTAGCTAAGAAGCTCCAGAACAGCGGCCTCCTGAACTTCCCTAAGGTTTGCCTGCCCCTGAGCTCATTTTCCGCCTTCCTGTGTCCTCTCACCTCAGTAGGAGCCTCCTGTCACCCTACGTTCCTTATACTCTCTGGTTATAATTTATTCTATTGTCACATTTTCCCCATGACACAGAAGTAGAACGAAGTGTTCTTCCTCGTTGGAGCAGGACCTAGAAGCAGGTGATTCTTAAAAGGCTTCTGGCTGCCCTTTTGAACCATCGGAGGAGCTTCTTCAAAATACCCATCCCAGTCTCCTCTCGGAGTTTATGATGTAGCCATTGGGTTCAGACTGAGACTATATATATATTAATTTCCATGGCTTAAAAAATGCTCATGTGAAAGCACTGATAAGAACGCTCTTCCCATTGCGACCCCAGGTGATGCTGCTTTGTGGCTCAAGGGAATAGGTTTTTGAGCCCCAGTGCTCTGAGGGACAGGTGAAACTGGACAGGATCATACCGCATCTGTGGACGTCTGAGAAGAACTCAGCCTCCACTGCGTTTGTTCTTTTATGACTATTTCTTCTGACTTATAAAGTTTAATTTTAATGTTCGGAAGTATTATCACGGAAGTTATTTGTAGAAGGCTTTTGGGATCTTAGACTATGGTTTCCTCTTTGAGTAAGTTTCTGTTCCTAAATCTGCCACAGTGTTTTGCTCGCAATAATTATGCTGGATGCAGTTTTCCTGAATTATAAAAATAGTGGAACAACTTGCCAAATATGTCTTATTTTAAAATGATCAAATGAACCAAAATTTTGCAGACATCAAAGTGTGATAGTTCATGGACTGCTGGAGCAGAAGAAAACCTGTATCAGGCACAGAGAATTTTGCAGAGCATCACTAGGCTGCTTTTGTCATTCAGAGATTCAGGAAAAGAGCAGTGAAATATTCACTTTATGACTGCCACAGGGAGAAAGCTTTTTGTAAAGCTTTACAAAAACAGGTTGATAAATGGAAAAAGCTAGGGAAAGTCTGGGGGCTTGAGTATCCCTCTCGCCAACTATCTGCTTGGAGTATTGGTACAGATTCAGGGGCTGAGTTCACAGTGTCTGTGAGTTCCTTCTGGGTGTGCACAAGGCATTGCCTTAAAGTGAGAAGTCCAGAGCAGGGTGGACTATAAAGTTTAGGTGCCAATTTTCTCTGATAAGCATTCATTAAGTAGGTAGTGGTCAGGGAGAGGCTTATACCCAAGGCTTCACATTATATACAATGGGCAGCCGTAGACAGGCAAGAGCTTGGGAAAGGGCTTTTGGGCTTGGGAACGGTTGCTGTTGACTAGTAAGAGTTTAATTGTGCCTCTTAAAGTTCAAGTTCTACTCCACCAAATTTCAGAAATGAGTTTTTATTTGGAAGAGACTTGTAGATAATTCGTTATGCTGAGGTCATCACACACACACACACACACACACACACACACACACACACACACATGGTGAGAAACATGTAAAAGGCAGGGGTAGTACTGCATGCTCAGGAGCCAATCCTAGGGACACTTCTAGTATTCTTTATGTTGTTGTTGTTGTTTGTTTGTTTGTTTTAGAGGTGCAGTTTCTCTGTGTAGCCCTGGCTGTCCTGGAACTCGCTCTGTGTATCAGGCTGGCCTGGAATTCAGAAATCCACCTGCCTCTGCCTCCCCAGTGCTGGGGTTAAAGGCAAGTGCCACCACCACCCACATAACCTTCCAGGAATATGAGACAATGCTTTCTGTTGTTTAAGCTACGCAGTTTGTGATAGTTTATTACTGTAGACCTAGCAAGCAAATATCCTGACCTGGTTTTTAGCAGGAATAATAAATGTAAATGTCTTGGAGCTATGGTTGCTGTTGAAAATGGCCTTTAGTCTCACAAACTTCAGGAAAGCAAAGGCCAAAACTCCTTCTGAGTTTCATCTGAGAATAAAATCATGATTCTGTGAGGGCTAAAATCATCCCATCTGTCTTAGCTGGGGTTACTATTGCTGTGATGAAACACCATGATCTAGGCAATTTGTAGAAGAAAACATTTCATTGTGGGCTTACAGTTTCAGAGGGCTAGTTCATGATCAAACCAATAGACAGCACGGTGGCAGGCAGGCAGGCATGGTGCAGGAGAAATGCCTGAAACCTCACAGCTGATCAGCAAGTTGTAGGCAGAGACAGACTGGAACGGGCATGGGCTTTTGGAAACTCAAAGCAAACCCTCAGTTACACACTGTCTCAAATAAAGCCATACCTATCCCAACAAAATTATACCTCATAATCTTTTCCAAGCAGTTTCACTAACTAGGGACCAAGCATTCAATCATAAGAGCCTATGAGAACCTTTCACATTTAAACCCTCATACCATCCTGATTCTTATTAATATGGTCTTGGAAATGACTCAATATTTCAGAAAAAAGATTAAATAAGAAACACAGTCACTACAAATATTAAGAATAAGGCAGACATGGTCTCCCTCTTGTTAAGCAGGTCTTAAATCCAATTACAGTGGTTGGTTACAACCAAGCTATGTGTGCCATTACTCTACCCTTATGTGTATTATGCTATTCTGATTATTGATATAGTTTACAGGCATCATAGCTGAGTGGGACTGTTGGTTACTTTCCTCCTTGGGACCTTGCAAGTTGCCTTCTGGTACTAAAAATCTAGGTAACTACTCATTGCTAATCATGGTTATAGAAGGAGACTCTACAACCAGTATAATTTACTTAACCAGTATAATCCCTAACCACAATATATGTACATTTGTTCTTCTACCCATGGATAAAAATAAACTAAAGACTCCTCATCAAGGAAACTAGTCTTTTCAACATAGACCACTGCAGAAAACCACAACCAACCACAATGCAGAATTGAGGAACCCAGTCTCAGTGGATCAATTTACCAAACACTCCCACTTCTAAGGCTCAGGAAACATTATGGCAAGGAGAACGGTGATATTTTAAGGGTCTGTGCATCAGGAAGTTGTGAGATTGTGTCCCCTAGTAATATCAGAAGCTACATCCACAAAGTCTCACAAACATAACTGCTGGAACATGAGCTAAAAAGGCTGACAGCAATGAACGTGCCAAACCAGATGGAGAAAATCCTACAGAACTTCAATCCTATACAAAGAAATACAGGCAACTGAGGAAAGCAAGGAACTAGAGAGTGGTCTTTCCCAGGGAAAGGCACATCAATTGCCTGTTCACTGCCAAACAATGTCCTGAAACACATATACAAGTAACAATATACAGGCAGAACAGATTATATTTAGGAATGAAACAACAGAAATTACAGACCCAAATCATTTATAAACATGCATGCAAAAATTCTCAGTAAAATACTATACTTATAAACCCAATCCAAGAACACATAGAAAAGATTAATCAACACACACACATGCACTAACAGTTAGTGAAAAAAGAGATCATAAATTTGAAGGAGAGTGGGGGAGGTATAAGGAAGTTTTGGAAAGAAGAGAGGGAAGGGAGAAATGTTGTATTTAAAGTCTAATCTCAAAAAGTAAAAAGAGAAGAAATCAGATAAGTGAGGAAGAGGAGAATAAGAAGAAGAGGAAAAGGAGAAGGAGACGGAGAAGGAGGAGGAGGAAGAGAAGAAGATTTAGAAGAAAGGATTCAAGCTGTCCCTCTAGGCCCAGGCAGGAGCTACATCTCTGAGCTCTTGGGACAGGTCTACCTAGTAGCCATGTTTGTGTGCTTTTGCAGAAAGTTTGGTGCCTTGTTCCAGGCTACCTTTCTAGCCTAGGTCAAGCTGGGAGCTGTACAATGGAACTTTCTCACATCTCACCCAAGCAATTTTACAGTATCCTTAAGACCTGCATTACACTAACTGTTAGTAGATTGAAGTTATCAGTGTGTCTCTAATCAATAATCAGTACTGACCTGCTCACTCCTTCCTGTTCAGAAATGAACAGAGTTTCGGAAATAGTAAAAACATAAATAATCTTCTACCTAAAACAGGCAGTCTAGAATCACATATCAAACATACAACCATCAAACTAAATTCACACGCCCAGCTCCCATCACAAAACCACAAACAATATGAAGACCAAGGCAATACATACCCTCCAAAGACCACCAGTCCTACATATATGTTCTCCAGTGAGAATTACTTCAATAAAACTGAGGACATAGAATTTAAAAGAACAAATATAAGATGATTAAATAATGTGTGGATTTCAATGATGACACGAGAAAAAAAAACTGCATGAGCTTAAAGAGCACAGAAATAAACTCCTAGCTTAAGTGCCAGAAAAATATCAAACACTAATGGAATTACAAAGAAATGGTTGAATTTCTTGATGTATATGATAAATTTCTTGATGTATATGACCAAAGTCAAATCAATATGAAACAATTTAAACACACCCTTAGTGAAATAGAAGCAGTAACGAAAATTCTCCCAACAGAAAAGCCCAGGACCACACAGATTCAGAGCATAATTCTAACAGACTTTCAAAGAACCAACACCAATACTCCTCAATTTATTCAGCAAAACAGAATCTGAAGGAACATTTCCAAATTCTTTCTACAAATCCACTACTACCATTATTTCTCTGATGCCAAAACCATAAAGAGACCCAACAAACAGTGAAAATGACAGCCCAATGTAATTTATGAACACAGATATAAAAAATCTCAACAAATTACTTACAGATGAACTTAGGAGCACCTTAAAAAATTAATTAATGTCGGGTGTGGTGATGCACACCAATAATCCTCACACCCTCAGGGAGGCAGAGGCAGGCAGAGCTTTGTGAGTTTGAGCTCAGCCTGGTCTACAGAGTGAGTTCAGAACAGCCAACGCTACCCAAGGAAACTCTGCCTTGAAAACAAACAAACAAACAAACAAAATTAATCATTATGGTCAAGTAAATTCATCCTAGAGATGCAGGGATGGTGCAAACATATGTAAACATGGAAATGCGATCCACCACAAAAACAGGCTGACAGACAAAACCACATGAACTGCTGATTAGATGCAGAAAAAGCATTTGGCAAAATGTAACATCTCTTTATGATCAAAGTTCTAGAGAGATTAGGGATACAAGGGACATACCTGAACACAATAAAGGCAATTTAACAGCAAGCCCATAGCCAACATCAACCTAGATGGAGAGAAACTCGGAACATTTTCTCTTGAGTCAGGAACAAAACAAGATGTCCACTCTCACCATACTTAAATAGTAAATAGGGAGGTAAATGAAAGAGAAGGGTAAATGAGGGACTAGAATTTAATTTCAGAGTGCATATTTGAAAATATCTGATGAAAGGTAACCGATTTATTAAATAATAAAGTAATGTTCTCTTTCTGAATTGCCATACTCTGTTAAAACCATCCTATTAACAAACTAAATGCTCCATAATTGCTTTGTCCCGTTAGTGTGGGAACACACCACCTGCAATGCTGGTTTCTGTTATTTTGAAGTTTTATTCACAGATGTCTATTAGTTTCTACAATTATCTTACAGGGAACATGGAGCTGAAATGATCACATGAAGAATTTCCACATTTTTAGATGACTAACAATGAGTTTTAAAAATAAAATGTGGAAAATAAAAACTGTTTTAAGAATCAAACATGCAGAAAATAGATTGTAACTTTGTGAGTGTGTAAAAGGAAGTTGAGACACCTGTCTTGCAACGCTCACTGGGGAAGAGTTTTCTGTGCCCTTGGAACTCGATGATCTGATACCATCCTAGGAACTGGTTATGAACAAGAAACTTAATCTTAGCTTCTGAATGCACGTTTCACAGTACTGGCACAATTACCCAAAATAGATATTTAAATGATGCATTTAACAAGGCTCACATTCTACATAGATTTTCCCTTCACAGCAGGCCAAAGGGGCAGACATAGTCATTCTCCCTCTGTTAGTAAGGTGAGCTCAAATACAGAATGCTCTCCAAAACCTCACTTGAGAAATACTGGAAGCAGAGATATGCAGTTAACTTTTTATTGTTTCTGGGACCCAGGTCCAGACATGTCGCTTTCTGGGACTATGATACAAATATGATAGCTACTAGCAACATGGAGCATTTCAGTATAACTTAACAAAAACAGAATAAGTTAAAAGCTTATTTTCCCAGCACATTTCAAGGGCTTGATAATTATTCAGTAACAAAGATACAATGTTACTGAAGGAAATTTCTTTTGGAGCTTTAGCTTCGCCTGAAGGATCTTATCAACCTTCCTTTCTCTCCTCCAGAGTATTCTAAACCAGAACCAAGCCTACGGAGAAGACATTGTCTGTGGTGAGTCTTTTCACTCCCCAGGAATGGGCTTACATCCTGTGTTTCCAAACCACATCTCAAATCGAAGCAGTTTTAATAATAAAAAATGATTAGGAATGAAAAGCTAGAAGTTATTATTGAGTTGAAATGTGAATCGAATCACTCCGTGGGAGTAAATGTGGAGTTCTCAACAAGCTGTCTGCATGATCTTTGACAAATGAGGATGGAAAGCCAGTCAGATTATTACGAAGCATATTTTATGGTGCTGATGTTATACTGGCACCACATGAAGTACTGATGAAGCTTCACTGGGGAACGCTGCTATGCACAGTTCTGCAGATAGCGCTGTCAAAGGACATTCGAAGAACACACATCAGAGAACAATCAAAATGACTCAAGTGCTAAGTCATGACAAAGAATTAGGCAGGCTTGGCCTGAGTCCTATGGATGAAAGATGTTACAGAATGCTCCAGAGGCAAACGGCAAACGGGATCCAGAAGGGACCGGGACAGGTTATTGCCAGTAATGTCCTCCTCAGGGCAGTTCAGGGTCATATTAGTTAAGGTGCAAACTGTTGGTCATAAGACTAAGAATTAAAAGGTGAGGCAGCATATTACAATCAAATGTCAAATATGGGAAAATGATTATCATCATTATTATATGATATTAAAATAGTAATATAATAATAAAAATTAATCCAGGGTTGGGAGATATCACAGTAAGTAAAGTACTTTCTGTACAGGCATAAAGAGCCAAGTTCAAGTTCCAGAACTCAAATAAAGAGCTGAGGATAGTGTTGTGCACTTAAAATCTCAACAGAAGGGAGATAGAGGCAGGGGTTCCTAGAATTCACTGGTCAGTTATCTGGACAAATAAGCAAGTTCCGGGCTCAAAAAGCAAGATGTACAGATCCCAAGGAATTATATCTGAGGTTTATACCTGACCTCCATGTGCACATAAACTAGAACACATTTACATACACACACATACACACACACACACATGCACACACACAGATAGATAGATAGATAGATAGATAGATAGATAGATAGATAGATAGATAGATATAGAGAGAATCAGAACACAAACTTCAGTGTGTTTTGAAATAGAGAAGGACAGCTTTCACAAAGAAAAACATGTCATGAGAATAAATGACACAACTAAAAACTGGGTTATAGTTCTAAATAGACAGTTCTCAAAAGAAGACAAAAAATGGATAAGACATATCACAGAAAATATTCATCAACCTTTAGTAGTTAGGTAAATGCAAATTAAAAGGATTTTGAGATTTCTCATCTTCCTGCAGCCAGAATAGTTAAGGTCAAGATACCAAATGGCAACCAGTGCTGGCGAAGCTGCGGGTCAAGGGACCTCATTCGCTGTTGATGGAACTGAAAACTGTAGCAGCTACTCTGGAAACCTAGGGAAAATTACCAAAAAGCTAAAAATAAACCACCATTTGACTCAGATAGACCACTCCTTGGAATACACCATAAGACTAGGCATCCTACTCCATCAATACTTGCTGAGCTATGTTCATTGATTTCGTATTCACAATAGCAGGAGATGAAAATAACCGTCAACTGATGAATGGGTAGTAAAAATGTAATATGTATACACAATAGTAGAATACTATTCAGATGTTAAGAAAAAAGAAGCCACGATATTTGCAAACAGTAGGATGATGCTAACTGGATGGCAAAAGCTGCCTGTTCTTTCTTACTAACAGTTTCTAGATCTATATCTTCAGATATGAGTATGTAACTTGCAGTGACTGCAGAAACCACAAAAGTGAAACCATGGACCGTGGACCATGGTGGTGGGAAGAGGAACTGTAGAACTGAGAATAATTAGGATACAGGTGCTATGGAGTAGAAAGTGGAAAATGTTGGGGACAGGGCTCTAACTGGGGTGGGGGGATGGGCATATGAAGAGAGAGTGATAGAAAAGGAATAAATAAAAATGTGTTTGAAAAATCCATAAGGTATCATTATTTTATGTTTATCAAAATTACAGATAATATGTTTTGTTTATATGCACATGTATGAATGCATATATACATATACATACATGCGTACATACAATTTAAGTGTATCACACTACATGGAGTGATAATGCTCCCTCCAAGAGCAAAAAAAAAAAAAAAAAAAAAAAACTACCTAGCAAAAACAGTACTAGGCATCAGTAATTTCCTTTTAAATTGTTGGTCAGAGGAGTTGAAGCAATGTATACTTCAATGTATGAAACAATGTATGCATTGCTTTAGCCCTGACTGTCTTCTAGAAGTTGGTGTTGAAGGTAAGTTTTTGTTGCTGAAGACAGTATGAAGTTCAGACACAGGACTTGGAGGAAACCAGCTACATCTTGCCTGGAAGCCTCCTCTTTTGAGAACTTGCCCTCATATTATCGAAGGAACTGTGTAAGCTCCTATGGAGGATGAATGAAATGTAACAGAATACTCGGCTCCATTTGTTCCTCTGTTTGGAGAGGCTTAGAAGGTATGGCCTTGCTGGAGACAGGCTTTGAGATTTCAAAAGCCACATTGCAGTTCTGCCGAGCTCTCTCTGCTTCCTTTTTGTGGTTTGATATGTGAGCTCTCAGCTGCTGCTGCTGGCATGTCAGGACTCTCATTCTCTGCAACCATAAGCTCCAAATAAGGTTTTTTTTCTTCCTGTAAGTTTCCTTGCCCATGAAGTTTTATTGCAACAATAAAAAAGGTAACTAAGATAGAGTTGGTATCAGAAATGGACTTTTGCTATGAGATTCTTGAGCTTGTCCTATTATTATTATTATTATTATTATTATTATATTATTATTATTATTACTATTATTTCTTTTTAAAGAATGTGAAAGGCTTTGGAACTTTGGACTAGAAAAACAGTTGAATGATGTAGACTGCGCTTAATGGGTCAATCTAGTAAAAGCTTGAAATATAGTACTGAGAACAATATGTATATAGTGGAAGTCCAACTCAAGAAGAGAACAATTTTAGTAACTAGGCTAGAAATTACTTTCTTTAATATTTCATCAAAATATGTGGCTGGTTTCTGCCCATGCCCTAAAAACTTACTAAAGACTAAATTTAAAAGTAATTTTAAAAAGTGGGGTGGTGGTGGCTCATGCCTTTAATCATCCCAGCAATCAGGAAGCAGAGGCTGGTGGATCTCTGAGTCTGAGACCAGCCTGGTCTGCAGAGCAAGAACCAGGGCTACACAGAAAAACCCTGTCTCAGAAAACAAACAAACAAACAAACATAAAAGAGGAATTCACTGATTTCTTTGATGCAAGAGATTTCAAGAGAGCTTAATATTGACACTGTTTTACAGTTATGATTAGTAATCGATCTTATGCAGCTCTACAATGAAAAAGAGTAGGAGTGTGACAGGAAGAAATATAAAACATACAGTTTGGAAAGGAAATTAACAACTTCAGTGGACATTCCAATGTGGACAAGGGAAATCTCAGAAGGCTCTTCCCCTTAAGGAGAAAATCTATAGGTAATTAATGACTACTGAGATAGGAGGAACCAGTCTTCCCCTAGGATGAGCCTCCTAACTGGTTATCCAATACTAAGTTGTCCAGCTAAGCGCGTGCAAGATTTTGTTATGCCTAAAAAAAGTTAAAATATGTTATGACTATACGATCCTGATTTCTAAGAAGTCTGATTCCTTCTCTCTATTAATGTTATTAATATTTGATTCATAAAATGATAATCTTGTTAAAAGAATGTTTCAGAATATTATATTGCTATTTAATTTCCTTTTAATTTAATGTGACTTTCCGTTTGCTTTCTCAAAATAAATCTGCTATAATACCAGTATATGACACATCAAAGTCAGCATTCCCAGAAAGAGCTGCGATAATTTGGATGTTAAAGCTCAGTCTTCTTTGGAGTTGTAGGTGGTCTTGCCACATAAGTTTATAGCTGTGAGAGCAAGTGAGACAAAAAGTTAGAATATAAAGATATGTTTAAACTCTCCAAATATAAATATTTTATAAGCATAAGTAACTGTAATAGCAGGAGGAGTAGACACTTAATCTATTCATTTAAGATATGTGCATTTCAGCTGTTAAGGTGCATGTTTCGTTCTGTTACCTTTACTCCACTAAGCCAAATATTGCTCTTGGTTATTTTAATTTTAATCACAATGGTCCTACTGTATGTAAAAGTTATTTCACATACAGAGGATGAACTTTTTTTAAAAGTTCAGATAGGGATCAGGACAGCCAACAGTTTTGATATGATCCAGGATTTTCTTTCTTAATGGCTTTACCAGCTACTACTCTCTTCTGTTCAACCTCCTGTTCAGCCCACTATTCATATCCTAAAACAAGCTGTCTTAGCTATGTGGGACATTATATTGTAATATTAACTAAAGAATACGTGGCTTCTGCATGCACAAAATGTGACACTCGGTCCATCTGGGGAACTGCAAATTTAAAGAAAAAGCAGAACTTTTTAAATTTATTTTTTATTCTCATTAGTTACATTTGTTAATTCTGTATCCCAGCTGTATCCCTCATTCCCTCCCCAATCCCACCCTCCCTCTCTCATCTCCTCCCTGCCCCTTTCCAAGTCCACTGATAGGGGAGGACCTCCTCCCCTTTCATATGACTCCGTTTTGTGAGGTATTTTCAGGACTGGCTGCAAAGTCCTCCTCTGTGGCCTAACAGTACTGCTCCTCCCTTGGGAGGTGGGGAGGTCAAAGAGCCAGTCATTCAGTTCCTGTTAGAAATAGTCCTTGTTCCTCTTACTATGGGAAACCAATTGATTACTGAGCTATCACGGGTCACATCCAAGCAGAGGTTCTAGGTTTTATCCTCTCATGGTCTTTGGTTGAGTGTCCATCTCAGAAAAGACCCTGTGCCCAGATATGTTTGGTCCTTGTGGAGCTCCTATCCTTTCCACATCAAACTCCCCTTCTTTCATATGACTCCCTGCACTCTTTAAAATAAACCATCTCTGCAAAGTCTGATTGATTAGAAATTCTGAAAGGTAGAGAGGTTGGAATGTCACAGTATCAGAGCCTAACTACAATTTATTATTTTTATAATTACAATCACAATATTTGGGCTCTACTTAGTTCCCTATATAGCCATTCCTTACTCATCTGTGTTGGGCCTAAATTAAGATCCCATGACTAATAGATTTTTTAAAAAAATTATTTTGGTATGTATTAATGTAACAACATTCTAGTTTTCCACCAATCAAAGGTCTGAAAATGGTGTCAAATAAAATCTAAGACCCGTAATAGACTTTTCCCTGTCTTACTATAACTCGCCTGCCTGATGTACCCACTATACATTCAAAAAGTGCCTTGATTTGTAATTTTATTTTGTTCTTTTACCACACGGAATTTATCAACTTCTTATATCATTGGAATCTGTGTCCCGAGACCACTGGGTTGCTCATTTGTTCCCAGGCAATATGATTACTCATATTTAGCTTCATAATAAACTATCTTTCTTACCCCTTTAAAAATAATATTAAATTACAGTGGCTGGAGAGATGATTCAGTAGTTAAGAGAACTTGCAGCTCCTGTGGAGGACCTGGGTTCACTTCGCAGAACCTATGTTAAGAGGCCCACAACCATGTATAATTTTAGTTCCAAGGCATCTAACGCTCTATTCTTCCTTCCTTTGTCACTATAAGCACATTGTGCACGTATAGACATGCAGGCACACACAATACACATAAGAAATAATAATAGTAATAATAATAATAATAACAAAATAAATAAGAGTAAATTAAATCATATAAATCTTGATGTTGGAAGCAATGCAGAAATTTAGGGTGCATGTAAGTGATAAAATATTATCATTGAATGAGTGGTGTGCCTCTAGTATCCATGCTAAGGAAATTCACTGCACTTTGTTTATGCTAAGTGATACGACAATCAGTACCTCATGTCAGACGAATATGTGTTACGTTTTCCCTCTTAAGATTCAGCATAATGAGAAACAGAGCTCAACCTCTAAGCTTCCCTTTTTATTTCCTTTCTATATGCTGTCAACATAAATGGAAAAGGATGTTGGGGCCTTTCTCCACCTTACCCCCAGAATTAAGACTGACTTCTTTATTCTGCATTTGGCTACAGATTATACATGTTTAATGGCAGCTTACATTTGTCCTCTTTACTCAGTAACTGTGCATTTCTGTGTCCTAGCTTCTTATTTGAAGTGGAACACTCCCATAACCCAGGCATGTGCTCTTTAGATGCAAGTTCCTAAGCAAGGGTGTCAAAGTATAGTGAGCAATGAAAATCCAAACTGCTGCACTGTCTGACTAAACACTCCCTTCTGCAGAAGTAATTTATAGTTTGTTTTGTTTCTCTTGCTTAGCTGCCATATTTTACCTTTTGACCTCACTTAAAAAAAAAAAGAGCTGGGAATGTGGGACATTCATAGCAGTCTTAATTTTCTTAATGATTCTCTCTGATAATGATAAAATATGATCCAATGTATATTAATTAAAGTTTTTCATTAAACTTCAATGCTGGAATACTTTAATAAACTGCCTCTGTTGTTTTTGTTTTAATTTGTGAAACCCAGGGCTTCTTAAATCACAATTCTTAATATTTTCCTAATGGTGAGAGCACATTAAAATCTTAATTAGTCCCTGAAGCTTTGAGACATCATTGTATTTTTATGTCTGATGCCATATCACCAAGTGCTTTTGCAGTTATTTTCTGTTGGAATTCTGGTTAGTATCTCTGTGGTGAGGCTTTGAGACTTATGGAGAACTTGTACAGGGAGGGTGACTGTTTTATCCATCATATTTAATCAGTGTCTGTTTTCAGAATAACTTACATACTAGAACTGGAAGAAACTAAAATAACAATTATTACCTAAGACCACTTTATTCCATATAAGTATTTAACTGCATAATTGATTAGAAATAATAAATTTTTGCACAATGCTATTCATTTTGCTATAATTAGCTATTTTTTCACCAGAAAGTGATTCTATCAAGTTATTTTAATTTAAATATCATTCATGTGTGGAAAGGAGGCCATTGTGCTCTAAGTATTTATTTTTATTATTATTATTATCATTATTATTATTTGTCTTTCAAAACAATCGGGACTAGTTGGTGTCTTCCTGCTGCAATATATTTTTTAGTTTGAGTCTATGAATACACTGTATTGATTAGCAATTCATTTAGCTGGAAAGAAGCTATTAATAGATTCCATCAGCACATTTTATAATTTCACTTTTGTAAGAGCCATAAATCTTGCCTGCTTACAGGGAAAAGCCAGTTTCAACAGACCTAACTGAAACCTGAACAAAGAAAATTTCCACTGAAAGTTGATAGTACAAGTAGGACCTATTTAAACTTTCTGAAACTCTCTCTTTTCCATTAAAAAAAAACTACAAAAAACCTACTTGCAATAGTATATTATAAGCTCAAACTAATAAATGCAAATTTGTACAAAATCTTTTTTTTGTAACACCAAAAGGTATGATCCAAGGAAGAGGTGGGCTTCTTCTGAATCCCCAGGTCAACTTACCACTTTTACTGGTGCTTACTGTAGTCATTCCAAGAACTGCTGCCTAAGAGAGTAGTTGTCACAGGGGTGAAAGCAAGTTCGAGATAAAGAGGTAGAGGAAGATTGAAAGACCTGGAGAGAACAGGAGCTCCACAAGGATAGCAGCAGAACCAAAAGATCTGAGCACAGGGGTCTTTTCTGAGACTGATACTCCAAACAAGGACCATGCATGGAGATAACCTAGAACCCCTGCACAGAAGTAGTCCATGGCAGCTCAGTGTCCAAGAGGGTGCCCCAATAATAGGAACAGGAACAATCTCTGACATGAACTCATGGGCTGGCTCTTTGATCACCTCCACCTGAGGGAGGAGCAGCCTTACCAGTCCAGAGAGGAAGACAATGCAGTCAGTCCTGATGAGACTTGATTGACTAGGGTCAGATGGAAGGGGAGGAGGACCTCCCCTATCATTGAACTGGGGGAGGGGCATAGGAGAATAAGAGGGAGGGAGGGGGAGATTGTGAGGGGATGGTGCTACAGCTGGGATACAAAGTGAATAAACTGTTAATTAAAATAAAATAAAATAAAATAAAATAAAATAAAATAAAATAAATTTTAAAAATTCTTTTAAAAAAGGTATGCTAAGTAACCTAGAACATCCCATAAGACTGGGGCTATGACTCTTGTGGGGCCACTTTATCATTTCAAGTAACTTGGATAGTAGTGGCAAGATTTGTAAACAAGGGCTTTCTGTGAGGGTACCCTCTCAGCTGTTGACCTTACAGTTATAACAATATTAAACCAGACACATTCTTAAAGGATCTCAGAGCAGAGCTGAAGGAATTGTTTGGCTGAATGATGCTTAATCCATCAATGCTAAATAATATCACCTAGGAATTGTTTGGCTGAATGATGCTTAATCCATCAATGCTAAATAATATCACCTAGGAACGTGTAAGATGAATGTAGTAGGAGACTTAGAGCTCTTGGAGGGGCTAAGGAAAAGTCTCAGTCTTGCCAGAAATTGCATCTGTTGGCCAGGATAGAAACAGAGCTTGTTGCGTTTCCCTTATAAGGGGAACAGGGACTATTTCTGACATGAACTCAATGGCTGGCTCTTTGACGCCCCTCCCTGAGGGAGGAGCAGCCTTGCTAGGCCACAGAGGAGGACATTGCAGCTAGTCCTGAAGAGACCCGATAAGATAGGGTCAGATGGAAGGGGAGGAGATCCTCCCCTATCAGTGGACTTGGAAAGGGGCAGGAAGGAGATGAGGGAGGGAATGAGGGAGCGGGCTACAGCTGGGATACAAAGGTAATAAACTGTAACTAATATTTAAAAAATAAAATAAAAAAATTCTCTGTTGCAAAAAAAAAAAAAAGAAAGAAACAGAGCTTGTCTAGGATCCCAGAGCTACAAACTAGGATTGTTAAGCAGTAGCTTACTGTCACTTTCCACACCACCTAGTCTTACGCTCTTTCCAAAATTTTACAATATGTACACCTTAATGAACACAAATGTGGAGCCATTCTTCTTTGGCTTTAGTGAGTATTGAGTGCCTGCCATGTGCAGTCTTACATTATGCTTGGAGTTGTGAAAAGTGTGAAAATAAACAAGAGCTTGGTCCTCAGAAAAACCTATGTACACATATATGCATATACACATACATTCATGCTTTGCTTATACATACATTTATATCTGATATAACACCTGAGGTTCCATATGGTCAAATCTCTGTGGGAAAACATAAAGAAATTGTAGTATCTATTGCCTGTAAAAAAAAAAAACCTCAAATCTTGTTAGTTCCTTCCCTCCCCCAAACCCTATTTTCAAATATGGTCTTACTCTGTAGCCTGGGTTGGCCTGGAACTTGTTATATAGGCTTGGCTGGCTTTGAATTCATAGGGAATTCAAGGCTGCCTCAGCCACCTGCCTCTGGCTCCTAAGTGCTAGTATTAAAGGCATGCCCCCAGCTTGACGATCCTATATATATTTATTTCCCTTTTTAAAAATCCCATTTGGAGCAGGAAAATTTCTTCATTCCTCCCATTCATATAGCTCCTTCTACAACTCTTGTATTCTGCCTTTCATTACCATCTTTCCTTCTACACATATTTTTTGACTAAAAATAATTATCAGATGGTTATGGTGGACTATACCTCTTAAAAAACTGGTTTTAGATTTATGCATTTGTTTGTTTGTTTAATAGGTCTGCATTTCTACCCAAGTTTATGTATGTGTACCATATGCTTGCAGAGTCTGAGGAGGTCAGAAGAGGGTGTTGGATCCCCTAGAATAGGAATTAAAGTCTGCTGTGAGCTATTGTGTGGTTGCTGGAATTCAAAGCCAGGCTGTCTGCATAGGCAGCAACACTCTAAATCACTGAGTCATTAGAGCTTGTGCAACCTCTAATCTCTGCATTCAGGACGCAGAGGTGAACAGATCTCTGATGTCAGGATTTTCCTAATGTAGTAAGTTCCAGGCCAGTCAGAGATAGTGAGACCTTGTCTCCCAGAAAATAACATTATAAAAGAAGTCTTGCTACTAAGCAATTTTTAGGAGTAAGTATAATATTTAGCATTCTTGTCTTAAAATTGTGCTCAGAATTTTTCTTTTTATCAGTAATAAAACAAGTAATATTGAGAAGAGAAAATTCTTTGAAAAGTTCGCATAGTCAACGAACTACTGTAATACATCATTACCAAGGATGCCATACTAGCCAATAGTCTTAAACACGAGTTTCAATAACAATGTGCTTGCGGATGGTCAAAGATTTACGTGATGTTTGTACCTCCTCTTCTCTAAAGCCTTATTACTATAGAAGCAGAGCAAAGAAGACCTGCAGATTGGAGGCATTCTGATAGTCTGTGTGCTGAAACAGAGGATGTGATATTGTCCTAACAGCTGTACAAAATTTCTTTTCACATCAATGAAAATGCCTTTGGGGGGAGGGCTGTCGATATGCCTGTTTGGATAGAGCTGCTATTCTAAATTCTAAATTGCCAAATGGGAAAGACCATCTGCTCTTTGTGAATCAGAGGAAGAAAGACTTGGTGATGGTAGAGGCAAATATGAATAAAAGGTACAAGAACTGCTGAGAGCTGTGATAAAGGACCCTTCATGACCGTCTCAGTCTTGGGTCATGTTTTCTCTTCCTTTAGCCCTTCACACATTTCTGTATCAGGAAAAGAAATCTCTCATGCCTCTTGGATCTTTGGTTTCAAGCAAAAGACATATAGGCGTTTCTTCAAAACCCGGTGACCCTGATCCAAGAACTATGGAAAACTGGTCTCTGACAATCTCTCTTCTGTGATAAAGACAACATAAGTTTTACCTTAAAAAACAAAACAAAACAAAAAAACCTGTTCTTATCTCCAAGGTATCTTGAAAGTTCTTTGGGTGTTAATTTGTCTTTTGTATAGCTTTCCTCTCCTTTAACTGTTTTATGGATGCTATTTCAATTTTTTTTGAGCATTTTCAACTCCTAGATGTTTGTTGGTAGTTGTTTCAAGACTCCTGTTGTGATTTACTTGCCACACCTTAGTTTCATCACATGGAGTGTCACGTTTCTAGGACTTGCAGTGTGTCTGAGGGATCCTTTACATGAGTGTTGATGTGTCTCCTTTCTCTGTAGACACACCTGTGGACGATCCTGCAGACCTTCCCTCTTCATTGGCTCCATCTCAGCAGTTAACAAATATTTATTCAGTTGAATAACTGTCTGTATTTGAAACTTCTGTGTCTTTTTTTTAATTTTTTAATTTTAATTTTTATTTTTTTTGAAACTTCTGTGTCTTAATCTGTTTTCTGTTGCTCATGTCACAATTCCACGGACTGGGTAAAGTGTAAAGAAAATGGATTTCTTTCAGTTCATACTTTTGATTCAATGTCCCCATCTGGTGATGATCTCTCTGCAGCTAGAGTTCCCAGCTGGCACAGGGCTCCGCACGGAGCAGGAAGCATAAGAGAAGCGTAGCCACACTGGAGTTGCTAACAGACCCACTCTTGAGATAATACATTAATCCCTTGAATGATAATCTCTTCAGGAGGGCAGAGCTCTAAAAGCCTCTCAGAGCTTCTACCTAGTCCACCTCTTCATATTTCATGATTAGGATTAAATTTCAGTGCAAATTTCAGAAGGGAAAAATCACATTCACACTGCAACATTTACAAACCTTACTGGGAAATTAAACCTAATCTGCTAAATACATTCTAGTTTCACAGAGCTAAAAGGTTAAGCTAGTTTTCAATTGCTATGGACTCATTTTAAGCAATCAATGAAGGAATATATCTTACGTGACAAGAATCTCACATGTAATAACTCACTTAATTGTATAAATACTATAAAGATAAATATCACTATTATCTTATGGATGTAGAACCAGGGGAACAAAAAAAGTCATGGATTGCTGGATGCTAAGGAGGCAGTGAATAAGGAGGTAAGAAGGTTCAATGTGCATTTTTCAGAATTTCTAGCTTACTGTCAGACTGTGAATAGTCACACAAGATACAAACAGATTAATCATTGAAAGTATGACATATATTAGCTACATTCTCTTCTATTTCTAATAAAACCAGAGATTTCTTGGTCGGGTTCATCATCTTTGCAAGTATAAAGATTGTAATAGTGAGACACTCTCATGTGCAACGATGGGCGCATGCACCATTTCTGGTTGAGAAGATATTAGTCAAATATTCACAGTTTGAATATAAGTTGAAAATTTAAGTAAACTTCATTTCAGATGCACAGGAACATTAAAGAAGACCTCAGAATATTCATCTCCTCAGCATCTCCACACCTATGGAAAATGAGTCCATATATTAAGAAAAACCTTGGTTTTAGTTTGCTTGTTCTTTTGTTGAACTCTACAACTTGAATACAAATGATACTACTTATATTCCATTTGAATACTTGATTTTTTACTTAATTTTATAAATGGTTTAAATTTTAATAAATCTGTCTTACAAATCACCCCAGCCAGGGAGCTAGGCATGATGGAATCACATTGTTCGATTTTCCCACTTTGTAAATTAGAAGCTCACATCCGTGTGTGGGTACTTCAGAACAGCACAGCAAGCGGACTCTGTAAGGTGTTGCAGTTTGCTCATAGGACAGAACATGGTTATTCTGTTTATTATTATTTGGTACTGAAGTATATAAACTATTTCTAAAACCATGTCATCATTCAGCATAACATCAGAGACACAGTATTAGGAATTCTATGTCTCATTACGTAGAAATTTTGTGTTGTCTGCAGTTCCTCTAACCACCGAACTTCTCTGTTGGAATTCAGATGTGAACCTAGGGTTGCCTGCGAAGGCAGCAGTATTAGGAGTAGTACTTGCAATGGAGTCAGAGGGAATGCGTATAGAAGTTTCTGAAAAGGACATGCCAAGTGGCAGGCTCTTCATTTTTCTGACAAAAAAAATGTACGACAGTTATGAACATGACTTCTATGGGGTCAGTCCATCTAAATCTGGGCTTTGTTGTTGAGGGACCATTTCATCCTTTATTGCTTAGGAAATGGTAACGATAATTGTTAGTTATTTTTGATAATTTTAAAATAAATATTCTACAGCTTTGATAGGATAGGTAGTTTTTCCTTAAAATTTCTCATAGGCTTTATATCTGTATGCTCAGTGAGTATATGTTCACTTTGAAACTTATAAAAAACCTTGTTGATGAAGATTAACTTATCTTTAAGGGACAGTATTCATGAAGTGGATATAAAAATATGAATTTCTGTGTCATAAACTACTGTAAGTCATTCTCTATTCTTCTCAGATTATTACCCTTAATATCTTAAAATAATCTGCCTTATATATTCCAAAATATGAAAAAGACCACCAATTATGAAAATCATGGAGAAAAATGCTGCCCAAAAGTTTAACTGTCCATCAGTTGCAAATATATCTTTATTTTAGAGATATTAGAATGTGAAAAAAAATCATTGAATTGTAGAATGGTTAAGCATAGTTTCTCCAACTGAAATCAAAACCCAATGAATGTCACATTTATTTAGTAGACAGAGCTTAATTTTTTAATCAAATTTATTTATTTACTTACTTGTTTACTTATTTATTTGTGTGTGGGTGCGTGCACGCATGCCTGAATGACCCTGTGGAGGTGCCACAGAGTCCAGAAGAGAGTGTTAGATCCCCTGGAACTGGAGTTACAGGTGATTGTGAGATACCAACTGTGGGTGCTGGAAACTGAACCTAGGCCTTTGCAAGAGCAGTAAGCACTCTTAATTAATGAGCCACCCCTATCCCGGCCCTTGATTCACTTTAACAAGGAAGTTAAGTGGCTGAAGTAGCAGATATCAGGTCTCAACAGCCAATTTACTTAATGTGGGGGAAGCCTTGATATAGATAAAAGGAAGAAAATTATGTTTGGCACTTTAACTTTGGATAACTATGTTTTCTAAACAAGAATGTTGTTATGTAGATCTGAAGGTCTTTATTGAAATGGAACATTAATGTGGTATAGCTTATAAAGTAAAATAGGAAAGAAAGCAAGAGTTGTGAGCTATGCATCAATCCCAGGAATAGGCAAGATTACACATTTGTGAATACTTAATTCTTGTAGTGCCATGACAATTTAATATCATTTATTTTATCCAACAGTTTCTGCCCTTCTAGAAACATACTTATAAGGATACCTAACCTCGAGATGTACAAATTCTCTTGTAAAATGAAATAAAAAACCTTCAAAACAACATAAACTTTTTGAGGTCACCAAAGGTACTGTTGAGTAAATTATGGCTCTGTAGTCCTAAATGGTACCTAGTATCAGGAAGAGTTTAATGTACCTTTCAAAGTGCTTAATTTACTCCCAGGGAGTAAGGGACTAGTGGACAGGGCCTAGATGATGAATTACACTTTGACATGCATTTTCTCAAGTGAGTAGGACTCAGTGTTGTCTGAATAAAATTAATGCCTCGCATTATTTAAACATGTGAAGGCAAGGGTCTAAGTATTTTCAGAAGTCCACCTACCTAAATGAAACAAAGGGCAAGACAAACTCAGGAACAGAAAACAGGAGCTAAAACTGCCCAATACAGCTTAATGAAAGCATCTTGTGTGTTGTTATGAAGGGCAGCTGAATATGGGAACTCATGATTTGTTCTGAAGGAAAAGCACATTGAAATGCCTGGGTGTTCCAGAGAGCTCTTCTCTGTGGATTAAACCTGCCCTACCTTGTGGAGTCGATGGCATTTAGCAGCCTCACACTCATGACGGCATGTCTCCAGGCCACGTATGCTCTTGTCATTGTTCACAGATTATGTAGTCGACTCTATAGGAAAAAGCTAAGGCATATTTTTCCCTTTGGATTTTTTTTTTGTTCTCCTTATTCTCTCAGGTTACATACATGACTGGTGTCTCTCATGTTACTGCTTTCCCTGGCGTGTGCTGTAAGAATTTGGACTCATTCTGAGTTATAGGACCCAAAACTCATAACTCTTGTTTCCAAATGGCCAGAAGCAACTAAAACTAAAAAATAAACTAACTGTATTATATCCTCTTAATTTTCACTATAGCCTAACTTCCCATTTACTGTTGTTATCTTAAAGATTGAGAGGACCAAGTGAAATTTTCTTCTATGTTAGAAGAAAATTGAGGACCATTTTCATGACCAAAAATATACTGTTAGTATTTGACAAATACTCTGTTTTCTGTCCTGGAAGTGTCCCACTACATGATAGGTTAGTCACACACCCCTCCCAATCTTTCCCAAAGACCGTCAGGCTGCCATGCCAAGGGTCATCAGTCTTCCAACAGGGTCTTCTACTTGAAGGTGATGGGGCAGAGCATGGCTGTAGCATAAATGAGAAATAACTTCTGATATTATGAATCAGAGAGATGCTGGTGTCCGTTCTACAGAATAACCAGCCAGACTTCCAAACCCTTATTAATAAAACTGCCCAATGCTTTACCCACAGAAAACTAACCTTGCTCCAAAGTGTAGCTGGATCTTGAAATTAGGTGTATGATTTTAAACTTAAAAACTAAATCATAAAAATGTTTATGAATATTAAATGACTAATTATTCTGCCCAAAGCAATTATATACTATAATGCAATTAGAATGACCACTTTACTATATACTAAGATAAAGTGAAATGTTTACAATTGTTTATAAATGGATTGCATTAAAATTAAGCATCTTCAAAATTTATAAACCACTGAAACCTGTGTATGTGCAGATATGTGAAACCTGAAGAAATGGAATTGTAATCGCTGGTTCAGGATAACAAGTGCAATATTTAGGGGCAATTAAAAACATTTTCCACACAAGTCTTTACAGACCTGGAAAGAAAAATTCTCAACTTCCTATGGAACAACAAGAAACTGAGAATTGCTAAAACAATCCTCTACAATAAAAGATCTTCTGGAGGTATCTCCATCCCTGATCTCAAGCTGTACTATAGAGCAACAGTTATAAAAACTGCATGGTACTGGCATAGAAACAGAATGGTGGATCAATGGAATCGAACAGAAGACCCAGAAATAAACCCACACACTTACAGATACCTGATTTTTGACAAAGATGCCAAAACCATACAATGGAAAAAAGATAGCATCTTCAACAAATGAGGCTGGTCTAACTGGATGTCTACATATAGAAAAATGAAAATAGATCCATACTTATCACCCTGCACAAAACTGAAGTCCAACTGGATCAAAGACCTCAACATAAAACCAGACACATTAAATTGGCTAGAAAAAAAAGTGGGGAATACCCTAGAACTCATTGGTACAGGAGAAAACTTCCTGAACAGAACACCAACAGCACAGGCTCTAAGAGCAACAATCAATAATGGGACCTCATGAAATTGAAAAGCTTCTGTAAAGCAAAGGACACCGTCATCAAAACAAAGCGACTGCCTACAGATTGGGAAAGAATCATCACCAACCCTCTATCTGACAGAGGACTCATATCCAATATATATAAAGAACTAAACAAGCTGAAAAGCAACAAACCAAGTAATCCACTTAAAAAATGGGGAACAGAGCTAAAGAGAGAATTCTCTGTAGAGGAATATCGAATGGCAGAGAAGCACTTAAAGAAATGCTCAACCTCATTAGCCATTAGGGAAATGCAAATCAAAACAACCCTGAGATTTCACCTTACACCCAACAGAATGGCCAAGATGAAAAACTCAAGGGACAACACATGCTGGAGAGGTTGTGGAGAAAGGGGAACCCTTCTCGACTGCTGGTGGGAATGTAAACTGGTACAATTACTCTGGAAATCAATCTGGAGCTTTCTCAGACAACTAGAAATAGCGCTTCCTCAAGATCCAACCATACCACTCCTAGGCATATACCCAAAAGAGGCACAAGTACACAAAAAGGACATTTGCTCAACCATGTTTGTAGCAGCTTTATTTGTAATAGCCAGAAGCTGGAAACAACCCAGATGCCCCTCAACTGAAGAATGGATGCAGAAACTGTGGTACATCTATACAATGGAGTATTACTCAGCAATGAAAAATAAGGAAATCATGAAATTTGCAGGTAAATGGTGGGACCTGGAAAGGATCATCCTGAGTGAGTTGTCCCAGAAGCAAAAAGACATGGTATATACTCACTCATATAAACATACAACATAGAATAAACCCACTAAAATCTGTACATCTAAACAAACTAAGCAAAAGAGAGGACCCTAACTAAAATGTTCAATCCCCATCCTGAAAGGCAAAGGGAATGGACATCAGAAGAAAAGGAAAATAGGAAACAACCTAGGAACCTGCTACAGAGGGCCTCTGAAAACCAGAAGAAAACAGGAAACAACCTTGGAACCTGCCACAGAGGGCCTCTGAAAGCCTCTGCAGTATAGACTGTCAAAGCAGATGCTGAGCCTGATGGACAACTGATGGGCAGAGTGAATGGAATTTTATGTAAGAAGTGGGAAATAGTAAGAGCTGGAGGGGATGGGAACTCCACAAGCAGAGCAACAGAACAAGATAATTTGAACACAGGGAACTTCCCAGAGACTCATACTCCAACCAAGGACTATTCATGGAGATAACCTAGAACCGCTGCACAGATGTAGCCCATGGCAGTTCAGTGTCCAAGTGGGTTACATAGTAATGGGAAGAGGGACTGCCTCTGACATAATCTGATTGGCCTGTTCTTTGATCACCTCCCCCTGAGGGGGGAGCAGCCTTACCAGGCCATGGTAGAGGACAATGCAGCCACTTTTGATGAGAACTGATAGACTAAGATCAGAAAGGAGAGGAGAACCTCCCCTATCAGTGGACTTGGGGAGTGGCATGCATGCAGAAAGGGGAGGGAGGGTGGGATCAGGAGGAGAGGAGGGAGGGGCTTATGGGGGGATACAAAATGAATAAAGTGTAATTAATAAAATAAAAAAAATGCAAAAAATTTTTTTTCCAAAATATTTTGTTTTTGTAATAAAAGTTAGTGTTACCCTCGATACATTTACTTTCTGAAGCTGTTTTTGTGGCTATATTTATAAACATTGAATTATTGACTACATCTCATTTTTTTTCTCAGAATGCTGTTGTCTGTTTTCCTCCTAAGAAACTCAGAGTGAAGTAAGAGGTGTGGAGTGGTTTAAAGAAATAAGACAGGCAGGAATCTTATCCTGAACTATAAGGCAATGAAGCGCACCGGGGTTATTTTTATGGGCAGACAATCAAATACCAGCTTTTGATTAGAGCCCTGCTCGCCCGAGGTTAGCAAGGCTGTGCAGCACCTGTGCGTAAAAGTCCCTGCAAGATGAACTTGCCACATTATATCTGAAGTTTATTAGAATTTGGTTAAATTTCAGACAACAGAGGTTATAGTTCAGGCTACCTTAATTATATTGAAGTTAGTTAATAAACATAAGCGAAGAGCATAGACCCTGTTCAACATCAGAAATTTTTATTGGGGAGGGGGTGAGGCTAATAGATAATCAACTTACATGTAACCACACTCTGTCCTTTAACCAAACCAGATATGGAATATCCATCCTATCTAAAATTTTATAGTAATTTCACTTTACTTTCATGGTATATCCTAGACAATTCATTAATAAAAAAAAAAAATAAGCCACTTTTTATTTTCAGGTGAGGAAATAGAAGGAAGCACGAAACTGACTGCAGGCATTTTTTTTTTAAATTGTGGTACTCTGATATGTGTATGGCATGTGGTACTTCAGAAAAACTCATTACACTCCCAGTTGACACATGGAAAAAGTGAATATTAAAGAAGCTTAACAGTCAGTGTAACCTTACAGTCACCACGAAGCACACATCAACACTGCAGTATAATCTTGGCCCTATTTCCATTATATTTTGTGATCTTACCAAGCCATAAGGCAATGCTGTTCTCTCTCTGATGAAGTTAGAGAAGAAGTTGCTAAAGTAATCCTTCTTGGGCCAATGGTACCTATGAACTAGAAAAAAAAAAAAAAAAACCTCATAAATAATTACTATGTACAGCAGTTACCAGGCACCTAAAAATAACAGGGTATAAATGAAATATCTTAATTTAATTGTACTAAAGGCATTAAATGAATGACAAGATTTGAAAATTTACAGCTTAGGGACAATGATGGCTCCAAAATGCTCCAGTTTGGCTAGCAGAGCAGATATTTTTTGAAAGACATTCCATTGTCCCAGGCTTTTTCTTTCCAGGAAAAATAGTCTTTCTGGATAATGGAAAAAGAAGTGTGGAACCTCGAGTTTGCAAACTTCATTAACGTGTATGTTTGAGTCACAATAACTACTTCCAATCTCTGTGACCTTCCCTCACTTCAAATTTTGTAATTTCCTAGCAACTTGGGCAACTTGGCCAAGGGAAGTATCACACACTCTAGTGTGGCAGAGCAGAGCTGAGAGCTCTGCTTGGATGGAGGACCAGGCCTTTTACCATCAGTGACTCAAACATTTGTTCCCCTTTCCAGCTCCTTCTGAGAAAACTGACTTCCCAAGAGAGAACATTTTCTGATTAGGAAAGTTTTTAGGCTTCTCGTCTCCCATATAAATCATATTGTCAATTACTTCGTTGAATTGTTGAATTTCTTTCCATTTGTTTTCTATTTAGTTCTTGCTTCAGTCCTTCGAGGTCTTATATACCCAGTTGTCTAGCAATTGCTTATATGTTTTCAGAATAAATTCTCAACAGAAGAAAGAAATATTAGGTAGAAGGGCAGAGTGAAAGCAAGACCAGTTAATCTCATCATATATCTAAGGATTATTGAAAACTAAATCTTTCTTCGCATCTCCAATCCCACACCAACATATCCAGTTTCTGCAAAAACAGAGGCAAACAGATATGCTCCCGCTGTTAATGTTAAGCAAAATGCAAAAAATGTTCTCACTATATCCTCAACCTCAAGTGGTTTGAAGAATTTTAATTATGACTCTAGAACCTTCTGCTGTGTATTCAGTTCAAGTTCTGCTATTTTGATTTTGCAACTTTCAGTATCAGTTTCTAGTGTTTCATATAAAACTTGAAAACAAATTGTCTAGAATGTGATAAAAACTAGTATCTTGGGAATGAAGTCACAATGGTCAGGCTGTATCCCAGGTAAAGTTACATCCCAAGTGGCCTTGTGGTGTGCTTCTAGGCTCTCAGGAACTGGTATCCATTGTGCAAACACTGACATTATAAAACATGCCAATGATACCAGAAGGCAACATGCAAGCTTCCAAAGGAGGAGGCAACAAACAATCCTACTTAGCTATGGCACCTATGAACCACATCCTTGACCATCATGGCATGATAACCCTACGGGTGAAAAGGTGTACCCATACAGGGACACACATATTTTGGAAGTAAACAACAGTTTGTTAATTTTATTTAAGACTCATTCAACAATAGGGGAAATCATGCTTAGTACTGGAAACCTAGCCAGCTACTCAGTGCAAGTGAAGTCATGGTTATCGGAGGAGAATCTAACCACTAATGCACTAAGCCAGCATAATCACTAACAACCATTTTTAAATGTTTGTCCTTATACTCAGAAATAAATATAGTCCTATCCCTCATCAAGGAATCTTCTCTTTGTAACAGATGGAGAGCACCACAGAAAAACACAACCAATCAAAATGCAGGGTCCTAATGGATACATCTACAGAGCATTCCTGCACGAAAGGCTCAGGGACCATTTCAGAAGAGAGGGTGGAAAAATTGTAAGAGCAGAGGATCAGGGAATTTTCTGTGAGATCGTGTCTCCTAGTAATATCAGCAGCTGTACCCATAAAGTCTCACCAACAAGACTGACTGAAAAAAGTAAACTGAACAATAACAATACCAAAGCAGACTGGGAAAGAAAGCCATGAAGCCTCAACCCTGCAGAAAGAACTATTGTCACTTGAACAAAACTGGGATCAGGAGAGGTGGTCTTCCTCAGGAAAGAGCACACCAACTGATTGCCTGGTACTAAACAGTCAGTCATGAAAATGTACATACAAATAATAACAGGTTACATCTAAGAATATATATATACACATTACATATAAGCATGCAGTAACAATTAGTAAAAACTGTCATGAACTTGAAGGAAATTGAGGAAGTGTATATAAGAAGCATTTGGAGGGAGGAAAGGTAATAAAGAAATGTAATTATATTATAATCTAAAAAGTAAAGTAATATTAATATTTAAAAGGTATGCCAAGATTTTTCCATGTCCCAATAGGAATTTATTGCTTTAAACATGGCCCTGTGAAAAAGATTATCTTCCTAGGCAGCTTGCTCAGCTCTTCTACATCACAGACTAGAAAAACATCCTCAGTGCCTAACAACTGGGGAAAAAAAAATCACATATCAATTGATTTTATTCTTATGGAATATTTTTCCATATAATTATTTATTTGCCTAAGTTTTCCATTCAAGAAGAAACTAAATATTTCCCTGAGTCTAATTACTGAATAAAAACCTCTGCTAACATTTAAACTTTTTACCTTCTTTCACTTTTCTGCACACTTAGATTGGCATTGGGCCATGAGGGAATGATGTATACATAATTTGCCTCAGCTTTTCTCACTTATCTACCTTGTGGCAGTCAGTTGACTCCTGTTATGTCTAGTCTGGGCACTGAACTCAGGTTGCCAGGCTCCATGGTAAAGTATGTTTACCTGTTGAGCCATCTTGCTGGTTCAACAAATGATTATTTCTAAGAATAGAGAAATGAGCATATGAGAGTGGCCATGGTACAGCTTCTGGTGTAATGGAGTATGGTTATCTCACAATGAAATGAGCTATTTCTTATAATCTGTCCATTGTTGGGTTGTTATGTATGCTGTGGCTTAGTTAAAAACCTTTTTTTATGCCCAAATCACAAATTCATTGGAAAAAAAATATTTATAATAGCGACAGAGTATTTCATTAAACAGCTACCATAAGATTCACTAGGTCATTCCTCCATCACCAAGAACTTAACCTATTTTCTGGTACAGCAATACTGCAGTAAGCTTATTCACATTTACATATCTTCATCTCAAATTCTCATATTCAGGGTTCTAGAAGTACCACTGCTTTCCTGAGAAGAAACATTCTAGTGATGAAGAGGAATTAAGATGATCACATCTTCTGCAGTTGTGTATATTGCTATAGTAAGCTCGCTCGTGGGACTTCAGATTTTTTTTATTGTTTATTATTATTAGTTACATTTTATTAACTCTGTATCCCAGCTGTATCCCACTCCCTTATTCCCTCCCAATCACACCCTCCCTCCCTCAGCTTCTCCCTGCCTCTTTCCAAGTCCACGGATTGGGGAGGATCTCCTCCCCTTTCGTCTGGCCCTGTTTTATCAGGTATCTTCAGGGCTGGCTGTGAAGGGACTTCAGATTCTTGCAGCTGCAGCTGCAGCTGCAACAAAAACAAGACTGAAATTCTAAGTACAGCCTCACCTGGAACTTGGAGGCAGAGGTGAGATATTTTTCACCCCTCACCCAAACTAAACAATCATCAATTCAATTATGTCAACCACTGTTAGACAGAAAAACATTTAGAAAACTCATGGACCCTGGGATGCAGAGATAGAAAATGGACAGCCTCATTCTTACTTGGAAATAAGAGCTGATCCTAAAGGAGGGTTTCCCATGCCAGTATAAGTGTTCCTCTTATTTTAGTCTCTTTTGTATATTCGGATAGTAAAGCTTAGTGGTCTATGTCAAGGAGTAAATATCATCTATAGAGCATTGTATGGGAATGCTATTAAAAATAGCAATCAATAGATATTAGCATCAACAAATCAGAACATATGCTGGTTCAGAAAAGAAATAAAAACTACTAGTAGGAAAAAATCCCCTTTCCAGGTGCAGCCACGCTGAACCTCAGGGCTTATGCATAATAAAATTTCATCAAATGCATGTAGACGTTTTGAATGAATGAATTTTCTCTTCTAAACATGGGCGATAACAACAGAAGAGGCGCGATTTGTGTTCAAACTTACTCCTTTCAAACCCAACTATGTCACTGGACCTCTTCAGCTCGTCTCGTGATTATTTTCTGTATGTTCAACTCTTATTTATTTCTATTGCTGACAGTCACAGCAGCTTGTTAGGAGAAAAATTACATCAAGTATTTACTCCTAAAAATTGGCAGGGAACATAGGAACCATGTGGGAGGTGATGGGACATGGGCCTAGACATATAAATATAGTAAGTGAAAAATTAAAGAAAAGTAGAACATAGATTTCTGGAAAAAAAGTTTCAGACATTTTATGTCTCTGTTTTTTATTCTTCCCAATTTATTAAAGCAGTATAGTAATAGTAATAATAATATGCTACAGATCATAAACAATATCTAAAATTAAAAAAGGCATCAAATGCCAAAGGCTTAATTTTTAGGTGGTTATGGTTAAGTGATTGTAGTTACTTGGAAATAAGTTAGCAGTGTTTTTTCATCTTGGAAGTTAAACACATTGTATGGTAATAATGAACCATGAGTTCTCTTCTAATCTCCTATTGCCTGTGAATTTCAACATCTCTCTGTGGATTTCAGACTGGGAATGCAAAACAATGCTGTTAGTGCATTAGAACAAAAGGTTTCTATAAGTTCCTGTCAACAAATGATGTTCACATGACACAAAATGGCTTCAGCTGCAGTGAGCATTTCACTTTTCCCCTGATAAGTTCTTAGTACTCATTGTGGGAACAGCTAGGGACAGAGTGGGTGCTTTCAGACACAGGAGCTAAGACAGCAGCGTACAAAGGAACACATCTATTTAGACTCTTAGGGAGTGGAGCTGGCAACCTAGCCACTAATTACCAGGTCAGAGACCTTGGGCCTATCATGAAACTCTGGTCCTAGGTTGGCTCTTCTATAGAGTTGAGGATACAATGGAGACACAAAACTGCTCAAGTTCAGAGCCAGTGTGCACAGAGTGACAAGTACATGGGTGAATCTCAAGGATCAGTTACTCTATTCATTGTCAGTTATAAATACTATGAAATTCTAAGGACCGTGAAAATGTGAGAACCACTGAAAACATAAACCTATTGTTTGCTGTCCCTTATGTAAGTGCTGTTGGTGCCCAAATTCCTTGCTGTGACATTAGAGATACAAAAAGGAAACTATTCTCCCTATAAAGGTTCTTGCAATAAAATCATCACTTGTCTTCTGAAGTGTTGGCGGACTAGAGTTGATTTCTTCCATAATTCAGTCTCGAAGTGCAAGCAGTGGTGATGCTTTCCTTTGATCTTGGTAGGAGGCATCACCATGAGTTCCTGGACAATAGGCAGGTAAATCCCAAAGCCACAGCTGCCCTTGGAATCTAAATATTTCACATTTCATCTCTCCTCTCACAAAGCTTCACTGGATCAAACACTGGAGGCGAGGGTGTTTTAAATCCTCTGAGCCAGCCAAGTTCTCTGGAGGCAAAAGAATGCTTTAGTTTGTCAATATAGTCTTTTGTGGAAGGTGGTGGGGAGAGAACAAAGTAATTACTTTCTCTTGGGGAGGACTTAGGTTTTATCTTCTTGTGTTCACAGTTGGATAAACATTACTTAAGAACGCCTTCCCAGCTTTCCTCAGGATTTTCCCTTCTGTTTCCCAGACCAGACTTCTCCTTGAGCTGGCTATGCTTTGCTCTCCCCCAACCCTGGCTGTCCCTCTACGCAGAGCTTTGCAGGACCTCTGTGTTCACCCACGCAAGCCAAACAGAGTCAGAGCTGAAATGGGACTTGTATGAGAAGAAGGAAAAGTGGTGGCTGATGAAGTTGCCATTATAGTATCTTCACACAGGGAATGTGCAGGATTAGAACCACAGAATTTAAGAAGTGTTTAATGAACATTGTGGAGTTACATGTAAGGGTAACTTACACATGGGAGTATGCACACACACACACACACACACACACATACACACACACACACACACACACACACACCAAGCCCAACTTCACATGACTTCAGTTTCTGTAATTATCTCTGTAATTGTTAGTTGTCTTTAGAAATTAGTTCCCACTGTTCATAGCATCCTCTCTTTGGCCACTATTGTCAGTTAGGTGGAACAATCAAGAGTGATGGGCAGTTAAGTCTTCATGAGGGTCCCCCAGCAATTAAAGTGGGGGCCATCTCTGACATGAACTCTGTGGCCTGCTTTTGGATCACTTTCTCCTACCTGGGTTGCATTGTTGGGCTTCAGTGGGAGAATATGCACTGATTTCTGCTGCAGCTTGATATGCTGGGGTGGGTTGGTGGTGGTGGGGCTCTGCTTTTCTGAGGAGAAGGGGAGAAGGAAAAAGGGAAGAGGTTGGGACAGTGGGCCTGGGAGGGGGAGAGGGAGAGGGCTGTGATAGGGATATAAAGTGAATAACTATTAAAAAAAAAGTCTTTGAAGAACGTGCTGAACATTTAAGTTCTTCCCTCATTATTCTGTAAAGAACTTTTGTGTGCCGCATACATTTGGGTTTTCTTCCAGAAAACTAGCTGAACTAGAAGTACATATTAAGATTTTTGTGTCCCAACATCAATTAGTAGGCTCAGCTGAAGCCTGAATCAGTGATAGAAATTTCTAGGCCCATTGAGTTTTTCCTTGGATATTACAGCTGTGCTATTTGGATAAAATCAGCCTTGAATTATTACTTTATCAGCTTTCCCTTCATTGACAAAATGGAAACTCGAGATTTAATTATGAGAGTAATTTAATTATGGAGTAAAAATGGGGCATGGTCCTTGCAAGTTTATGCTCATTTACTAATGAAAACCTCCAGTAAGTCTTATTTTCATTAGTCTCATGAGTATATTTCTCTTTAGTTGCTCTTTGCATTTGTATTTTACTGTTTACCAGTGTGCTTAACTTCCTTCCCTCTTTTGTCAAAGCTGCATTTTCCTTTGGTGTAAGTTCTCATGGGCAGAGTTCTTCAGCATTCATGGTATTATTCAAGGGGGCCATGTTCTTTAAAAAGAAGAAAACAAAAAAGCTGAGGAGGGGGCTGGAGAGATGATTCAGTGGTCAAGATCACTTGCTGCTCACAAGGAGGAGCCAACATCAGATCCCAGCACCCAGAGAAAGAAAGTCACAAACTGCAGAAACCTCAGTGTCAGGGGGAACTGATGTCTTCTGCTGGCCTCTGTGAGCATGTGGAACACAGAAGTACACACAAATACATAGATGCATGCACACACACTCACTCACACACACACATCACAAAATTAATAAAAATTCAAAGTGCACTGTGGAGCAAACTCTGGGCAGTACCGCAGTGCAAGCCCAGGAAGCTGAAGCCAGTATGCCGAATCTGCTTGCATGATTGAGCTGCTGGAATGTTTTAGACTCTCCTCACGAGGACTGGTGTATGGACCGCTGTGGGCTTCCATTGTCTATCTGCAGCACTAATAGATTCTGGAAGGCTTTCCCAACTCTTCCAAATGTGCACATGTGTTTTCCCCCAAGACAATATTATAGATATTGAATTTTTGTAAACAGGCATGAAAATATGTATTTTTGGCATCACATCACATTTTAAGCTCTAATGCTACATTTTTTTGGTATATTGTTAACATTTTCTGAAGTAAACCATAGATAAATTTCTCATGTTCTTGAGGCTTGGTGTAGCAGCATTTGGGAGAGGATTTTTTATACACTTCTCGGAATTTTGAAACAGTATATATGTTTTTGGTTCAGTTTGCACAAAGGAAAATAAGTTGCCAAATAATGCAATTGTTTTTGTTAAAAATAAACTTGTGAGGCTGGAAAAATGAGCTAGCAAGGAAAAGTGCTTGATGGACTTGCAGGGGACCTGAGTTCAGTTCCCAGCACCCAAACTGGGTGGCTCACAACCTACTGAAGTTCTAGCTAGGAGGATTTATGTCTTTGTCCTCCAGACAGAGCTGCACTTATGTGCATAGACCTACACAGACGCACACATGCATAATTAAAAACAAACAATTACTAAAAATTGAAAAAGTTTGTTTGTGTGTGTGTGTGTGTGTGTGTGTGTGAACACAAGAAGGCCAGATTAGGTCAGGTGTCTTCTGTTACTTTCTGTCTTAAAACCCTTGAGGCAAGGTCTCTCACTGAGTCTGGTGTTTGATGTCCTTTGCTTAGGCTGGCTGCCCAGACAGTTTAGGCTATCCCTTTGACTCTCCACTCTTCCACCCATGCACTCTTCCACCTGTACTTGTGGCCACAAGCAGCTCTGGTAGGGGTGCTGAGTAGCAAACTCACACGTGCTCATGTTTACACAACAGTCTCACTATCCGTTGAGCCATCTCCATAGCCCCTAAAGTCAACTTTTAAAAACAAGAATTAAACTTTCTCTTCAGCTTTTTCTTTTGCACTATAAGTCTTTCCTAGTTTAGTGTAAGAGTACAATACTGCCATTTCAGGTTATCCATTGTCAGGCCTCCATCGGCCATGCTAGTCACTTTCCACTTGAAAACTGCCTTTAAATCTGCTCTACAAACAAACTGGGCACTTGATTTTCCACCAGGATCACCACTGCATTTTCTTCTCTTGATGCATCAATGGAGGTTTTGTTCTTTTCTTTTGCCCAGGTGTATCCTTGCCTTTCTTTAGCATTTCATTTGCATCCCATTTAAATGTAACCACAGTTGAGTGAGTATTCATTATTTTACTGAGGACAATGAGGAATAAACTGCAAATCCAAACAGCAGAAAGGAGGTCGTTGTTTCCTTGTCCATCTCTGAAGATATTGCATCCCAACTTGTCTCTTCCTCTGTGGAGAGCCAAGATCCCACACAAGTTTCTTTTAAAGATCCAGCTCCTCAACCAATCAGAGTGTGGGCAGGTACTCAAAAATAAGACCAGGATGTAGGAACTCAGCTCTGCTCTGGCAGACCCAGGAGCAGTGTGAAATCGAAAGGTTCTTCATCCAAAAATAAGAAATGTATATGAAAACATGTGAAGACACCATTTTACCTTGAGCATTTTTAGGCAGTGGGTTCCGACCTTCCCAGTGGGTGACAAATGCCGAGGATGAGTGTATACTTGAATTCACCTCTAGATGTCTTACAATATCTAACACATTGTAAGCTCTAGATGTGTAGTTGTTATACTATGCTGTTTGGCACAGAATGACTAACGAATACTCAACAGTTGTAGACTTAGCTACACACTTAGCACACGAACAAGACATCAGGTGAATGATGATAAAGCCAATAGCCTGTGAAATGATGGGAGGCAGGAGAATGGCGTAGCTATACTACACTCATCTGCTAGATTCAGTATACAAAACACACCTGCACAGTGCACAGCAAACTCAGGATTCTTGAAAAAAAGCTCTGGAAAATTTTTAAAAATATCTTAGATCTATCATTGATTTAGTGTTTCCACAAATTATGCCTGGTTGCTACGCCTCAAACTATTATTTCAACCCAATGAGATGTAGCTGATAGTGTGTTGGTTTATTAACCAGCTCTCTAAGAAAAATAGGCTCTGATTTTCTGTTTTCTGATGTTGTTGGTAAGAGTATGCTTGTAAGATTGATTATGAATGGGACCTCATTTAACGCAGTAAACTATGAATGGGACATCTTTTAATGCAGACTTTGAAAGGGAAGACATAGGGCACACTGCTTTGTTACGTCTTCATCATACAGGTAAGTAGGTGTCAGCACCCTCCAAAGTCATAACACAAAAGCCAGTGAAATGAGTCCAGATGTATGCTATCTTCCATATCAGTACAAATTAAACATTTGTTGTTGTTGTTGTTGGTAAGTGGCTGAGTTTTTGATTGTTTGTTGCCAGAGTTTGCTATATAGCCCAGGCTGGCCTCTAGCTTGAATGATCATGCCCAAGCCTCCTGCTTCAGCCTGGAATTTACAGACCTGCACTATGGATTTTGGCTCCAAAGTGGCTGTTTTTAACAAATGGCTCATGAAGTTTCTGCGAATTTAAGACCGGGCTCTCCTGAGCAGGTGTGTGTCGGCTTTGGAGCACCTCCAGTAGCACCCATACTTTCTTCTCCATTTGCAGGGGCACACTGAGGACTGTGCAAGCAGTGTGTTCCAGGTGTGCACAGAGGGAAAGCTTAATGACTCTTTCCAAGTGAAAGACCAGTTGCTTCTGATATTTAAAATAGGTATTTATTCAGAAACTATTTATTGAGCACAATTTGTTTAATAACCTAAAATTGACGGAAAAAAATTATATGGGTTAATACTGTCACCAAATCTTCTACAGCAAATACTAAAAATCAATTTGATTATTCTTTCTGAATACTTTTTAGGACCTCACTTGTAGCTCATCAAGAGAATGACCCATAAGACTAAACACACCTTCATCTGTTGTTTTATTCTATTCCCTCAAAGGTGAACCCACAGCACAGATGGAAGTACCTGCCCAGGGCCTTTCTCGTTAACTCTCTAGGGCCCCAATTCCCCTTTGCATTTGGATCCTCTCACTTATTTTAGTTCTCACTACAGGACCCTTACTTAACACCAGAAGACTGAGTGCAGACACAGCCACTGAAACCGACCCTGGCCAAGCTGTGCTCTCAGTGTCTGCAAAGGCCTTGGAAGGCCAGCCCTGTTACCACCCCATGCTGTGACCGAGGAGAGTGCTGTCCCCAGTGATTTGCGAGGTGCTGGTGTCCTTCCATTGGCCAGGTCTGGAGCTAGCAAAGCTTTCATTTTTTGCTTTGTTCCAGCACTTTCTTTTTTATTCTTTAAATAATACAAGAATGTCTTATTGCCTAAGGGTGGCAGTTGTCTGAAACTTAACCCCCCCCCAAAAAAAAAAAAAAAAAAACCTGACAAGGAGAGGGCTGGGATGTAGTCCAGTGCTTGCTTAAATACATGGCCTGGGGTTCAGTCTCCCAGGAGGAAGAAGTGGGTAGTATATTATATTTAAATCTGCCTATGAAATAAAATTGCCTTAGCAGTTTTTATTTGGCTGTCTCCTCATTTAAGCACAATGGGAGACTGACTCTCAGTGTCTTTCAGCTTGAGGGCAAGTAACCACAAGATTGGAAACTCTCTTAAAGAGGCAGGCTACACCTGCGCTTGGGTGTGTTTACTATGAATCAGATGCAAAGCCAACCCTAATATGGTTTCTACTTATTATTTTTGTTTTACTTTAAATTTATGTAAACATTTATATTACTAAAGTGAGCCATAATTATTATTTACTTCTTGCTGCAGGAATGAGACTACCACACATGTAGCACAAAGGACAGAAAAATATTACTTCTGGGATGCCTGGTTCAGATTAAAAAATAGGACTTCCTTCTCATTATTGTAGAGAAGGGAGGGAGTGCTCAGGGTGAGGACTCAAGGAAGCCAGACTCTTTTATTATCAGGCATGGGAGGGAAACAGGAGACATGTAACAGCACAGGGGGGAAGAGAGAAAATCAGGACTTCTCTCAGTCTTCTGGAAGCATGTGCATGGAGCAAACAACCCACTGTGGAAGCCAGAGGCACAAAACAGCAGAAGTTCTACAAAGAAGCAGTGGACCAAGTGTTGTCAAATTGGCCCAGATTTGCATTTTGATGACCTTGAGAAAACTTTCCACTGCTTTTAGGGGATGGTCAAGAGGATCTCATACAGAACACCCTGTCAGGAAAACCAAACCAAACCAAACAAACAAACAAACAAACAAACAAACAAAAACCAAGCACTTTTAGAATGTCTGATTAAAAATAAATTGATTTCCTTGCTTTTGGTTGCTTGTTTTGTTTGTATTCTTCTGTACTATTGAAAAATGGACTGTTAATTTTCAGAATAGACAGAGCCTTTTGAACTTCATAAACATATCTATGCAGGTAAAAAAAATAGACCCACGCATTTTCTATAATTTTTAATTCTCAGTAAGTGGATGACTGCTGTTGAGCCTAATCTACGGGGTAATAGTAAGTTTTTTCAATATGGGGTAATAATAAGTTTTTAAAGTGTGGTGTGTGTGTGTTCCTAGCATTTAAATCATGTCACCACCTGATAAGCGTTTAGAGAGTCTGCTGGTTTTGTAGTTTACAGTGAGGAAACTGAGGTAACACTACTTTAGTAATAATGAGGGACTTTGGTTAGTGTGGTGTTGGTCTCCGGATGCAGCCATATGGCACTGCCTTTCCCAGAAAAGGAACCAAAATTTTTGAAAAGACATACAAAGTTTTGTTCTTGTCACCAACATGTACTGCTAGTAGTGGATGCTACAGTGGGATGAATTAATTCAAGGAAGTGGGTTGCTTTTTTTTTTTTTTTTTTCAAACTACTCAACAGGAGAGTGGCATTGTGGTATGGCTGGGAACATGATTATGAAAGTTTTTAAAAGATAATATCTGAATCATAATTGGTAAATTTGGAGATTATATGATTATCTTCCTACTATGAGATATATTTTGCATACTGGGTATTTTAATATTTATAATTGAAATTTGTAGTAAATTTAAGATGAAGAGAAATTATGCCCTGAGGTTTTTGTACCATTTCTGGGTCCAAGAGAGTGGTTTGATGAAAGGGGAAATTATAGTATGTAGTCACCACAAAATTTAATATGTCTGCTTTGTTAATATCACTAAAGTATCCTAGTGAAAGACAACTTGCGCATGCAGTATGAGCCTTCTTTTGGTTTAGAAAACACAACATAGTTCTATATTTGTGTCTCTCTGCATGACTCTGTAATTGGAAGCAAATTTTGAAATATACAATGTATAGTGAATGTTTTTGTTCTCTGTAGTGAGCTGTGTTCAATCCATGAGTAACTTGGGGGCTCCTCTAGCAATGTAATGATGCTGTGGAGTGAGCCACTGGCTTTGACTGCCAGCTCTACCACTGGTGTTCCTCAGGCACCCTTTGCTTTGTTGCCTTCTGAGGAAAATGGGTATGATATGATCATGTATCTCCGGACTGTTGCTAAAGGAACAGAAGATAAGAAGATATGGAGATCTGAAGCAAAGCAGCATGCAGTGCCACCAAATATGGCAACTGCTAACTTCCTTTCTTCATACTTGTATGAATTATTCAGTTTTCTAAAAAAATTTGTAAATGTTTCCTTAGCAAAAAGTGGAAAGACAAACACAAAATTCTTACAGTACAGCATGGGGATGTGTTTAGCTGGATAGTGACCTGTTGAGGGAAGGTTGGTCAGTAATAGGATGGTATCCCATGCCATTTTAATTCTTATAAGTTGGTCTGCACCTAAGGAAAGGTTCTCATTGGGAGTGGAGATTGAGTACTGCCATTAAGGACTTGTTCTTTTTAACTCAACATGCATTCTAACAATACCCTTACCTAGCCCTCCTCAAGGAGTGTTGTCTTTCCACCAAGTGCCCATGGTCCTGACTATCTAAAGAAGAAAGAGGAGAAGGAAGGAGGGACACAAGAAAGAAAGAAGATAAAAAGGAGGCACAGAGGAAGAGGGGAAAGGAAGGAGAGAAGGATGAAAAAAGGGGAAGAACAAAGGGAGGAAGGAAGGGGAGGAAAAGAAAGGAGTAAGAGAGGACAGAAGAAGGAAGAAAGGGAGGAAGAAACTAGGAAGTTAAAAGAAAGAAAAGGATAAAGGAAAGAATAAAAAATGAAGGAAGGGAGGGAAGTAAGAAAAAAGGGAATGATGGAGAAAGGAAAGAGGGCAGACAAAAAAAGGAGGGAGGAAGGGAGTAAGAGATTGAGAAAGCAAGGAAAAGGGAAGAGGAGAAGGAACCAAGAAAAAGGGAGAAAGAAAGGGAAGGATAGAAGGAGGAAAGGAGAAGAATAAAAAAGAGAGAGAGGGAAAAAGAAAGAAGAATGAAGGAAAAAAGATGGGAGGAAGTAAAAAAGAAAGGTGGAGAGAAAGAAAGAAGAGGAAGAAAGGAACTGAAGAGTAAGAGAGGGAGGGAAGGAGGACAGAAGGCAAAAAGAAAGGAGGGAGGAAAGAATATGAAAAGAAAGACGAAGAAGGAGTACGCAGGGAGGGAAAGTGGAAGGAAGAAGAAAGGGAAGAAGAAAAGGAGGAAAGGAGCAAATGAGCGAAGAAGGGACAGAGGGTTAGAAGCAGTGAGGGTGGACAGACAGCACATACAGCCAGACAGGCTCTGAAAGGGTTAGCAAAACATACCAAAGAGGCATGCTGGAAACTGCATGAGCAGATCCTAGGGTGGTAGGGTGGGAGGGGGTGGGAACTGTTGAGGTACTGGGTGATCAACAGTGATCATATGCATTAAAGGGCAATGCCTCTATAAAGGCATTTGACTAAAAAGGCAATGGATGACAGGGTTTCCTGCCCTTCAGGACTCTGAGGATCTTTAACAAGTGATATTTTGAATACTTTTCATTGTTGCCTCTTCATTTGTGTTCTACACATCCAGTGACTTTTATTATGGTATTAAAATATCTCCCAAGCCTTACTGGCCTTTGTAGCCAGTGTCAGATTTTAAAGGGGTGAGTGCTTGAATAAATATACACACAGAGGGGAAAGCCCATCTGAGAAGGCGGGTCCAGCCTCCACCGCCACAAATATGCTCAGTGTCTCAATACACAGAGGCTCCCTTCCCAGAATAAATCATTTCCAGGCCCAGGGCTGCATAGAAGTCCCAGTCGTAGAGCACAATTCACAGTGGCTGTCATCACGTCCAAAGCATTTCGCAGCTGAAGAGGCTGTTTTAATTATAAGACAGAGCAGTGTGTAGGAAAACCGAGGGGAATGGTCGCCATCCAGTAGCAAACACTTTAACAGGAGCTTGCTGGTTTTGAGGCTTTCTTCCTCTGCTTAGTGATCGTAAGGGTCTGACCTTGCTGAAGACATCTTGGAAACCTGGCTTTGGGTAATCTCGCCTGGACCTCTGGGTTACTTTGATATTGGGGTTTTATAATAATGGATATCTTTCTCCAAGTCCTTATCTTGTATTGGGTTTCCATCTATATATTCAATGGACAATTTTCGGCTCTACTTTCTACCAAACACCAGAATACACACGTGGATGAAAGAGCTGCCTTACCTGGATGTGGATAGTCTTGGTGGGAGGCGATCCATCTTCGTAAACCTACTACAATGGGGGCCCCTCTGTGGGTTGAAGGACATATGTAAGGGGTGTGGCCTGCTCAGCAACACCAGAGAGGGTTTCCACAAGGACGTGCTGGCTAGGAAAAGGCAGGAAAAAGGGAGATGACCTTAAAGAGGCGTAGAAGGCAAGAATGAAATACAGACTTCAAAGGGATCCATCTGACTATCGCAGGAGAAACCAACCTGAGAGCTGAGGGTGAGGCAGAGGCTGCTGAGGTAGGAGTTCCTTCAGACAGACCTTTCACCAAGCCCGGTGGCCACACAGTCTTACCCAGCTGTGCGAACTACCCTTCCTTCATAGGGTAGGGCTATGCAGCTCAGAGGGTTTAAGTTATTCAAAGCCACATGCGGGCAGACTTGCCTCCCAGGAAAAGTTAGAGTAACATTTACCCACTTCCGGACTTGAGTTCTCAGCGGCTGGCCTTTCTCCACATTTTGTCCCGCAGACGTCCCCTTCAGAACACCCATGGGAGGACAGTGTCGCTCTCAGCTTCTGCTCCCTGAATACACGCAACAGACAGAAGGTTCTCTGTTGGCATGCGTGTCTGCCTCAGCCATCAAATCTCAGGCTCTGCTTCAGATGCTCTTTTCCAGCTCCTGGGGATGACCATGCACACGGATTCAGTAGCTACATTGCTTCCTTCACTTAAGACATTGTTTTTTTCTTGTTTCTCATTCGCGCAGAAATTCCAAGGGTTGTTTCTTATGTACCAGGCATTCTATTACAGTATATTACTCACATCATCTCATGATAATCTCAGTAAGCCACCTCGAACTGAGTAAAAAAGTTATCATCGCCTTTCCATGGAAGAAGAAATGGAGGATTAGCAAGTTTGAGTGACCAGCGTTAGGTCACACGATTTAGAAACAGCAGAGAAGACCTTTGAATCATAAAGGATTCTTTGTAGCTTTCACTCCAATTATGGATGTTTTAGGAAATCACTGTGATTTCCTAAATTAGGACTGCTGTTTTAATATGAAGGGTGATATAACAGAAACAGCTAATTCTTGAAAATGAAGAAGACATGTCTGTCCTCTCTGTCTCCTCTCTCTCTCTCTCTCTCTCTCTCTCTCTCTCTCTGTGTGTGTGTGTGTGTGTGTGTGTGTGTGCGTGTGTGTGTGCAGTTACAAAGGTGAGGAGCTGATGGAAAGAAAAGCGAGAGGGGAAGAATGCTTCTAATTTTGCAATCTACAACAAATTAGAGGTTTATTCGCAAACTTCGTCCGGCTGGTGGAGATGAAGGGCGTTGGAGAAAGCCTGTGTTGTGCAGCCAGAGCACCCCAAAACTAAGGGCCGCTTGGCTTCTTTCTCCGCGGATACGAAAGGCTCTGCTTTCCAGTGCTTTCACACCAGAATTCTAGAGTCTCTCACACCCGCCCATCATATCAAGCTTGTCAGGTCTCACTTGTTGACATGAGTGAGACCTGAAAACGCCTGAGTGTGCTGTCATGGAGCTCTGCTTCAGAGCAGGGAACGAGGCTGTGTAAAAAGGAGTCCAACCCCACGGAGTGTGGGAGATTTAAGGCAGAGGCAGCTCTCATGGGGAGAAACATTCATTGCAGGTGGAGAGGATGGCAGTCTCCATGAAGTCTGGAGCAAAGTCTTTGTCGGGAAAATGCATTTTATTTTTCCTTTTTATTGATTACCTTAATTAAAACACACATTGTCCCAAATGTTAGCACTTAGTAAAATAACCCACTGTCTCTTTACCTTAAAGTTGTGTAAGAATTGGAAATTATCTATGATTCCTAGCAGAAATAACTATAAAGTGTGGAAGTAGAATGTAAAAATCAGAAACTTCCATTAAGACTTCTCAACTTTCAGAATCTAAGTTTGATATTTGTGTCTGCTGGCAGAAAATACGAATGTTAAGCCAACCCTAATTGTTTTTTTTTTTTTTTTTTTTTTTTTTTTTTTTTTTTTTTTTTTTTTTTGCTTTTGCCCTGACTGTAATAAAGACTACCAAGCTAGAAAATGGCTCACAGTTTGTTAGTGGAACAGGAAATTTTTATTGGTACTGGAATATGTACATGACAGTTGAGTTGTATTTATAAAATTCTTCGCATTTTCCTTCAAGTTTACCAAGGAATTTGGTATTTTCTAAGACATTTAATTTGATGTCTGGGTGCTTCTGTTAAGTACATAAACAAATTTTCTTTCCGTTGGTAGGCAAAAGTGGTTTCTTCTGGTTGTCAGTAGAGGGCGCTGTTGGCATTTGCTTTGGCGTTATAATGCCGTAGATGTTCCCTTAATTAATTCAATGTTTGAAATCAAACCTCCGTTTAAATGTAATGATATTAATACGTGAGAATAGATGTGTAAACGTGGAGATTTTCCATTCCCGTTAAACCCACAGAACCAAAGGTCTCTAGTTCTCCTGTGAGAGTGCTTATGTACAGAAATGTTGGCTGCTATAAATTAAAGCTGCACACAGCTGAGTTCATGCATCCAGGCAATGATTCAACATTTCTAAGACTGATTGCAAGTCAGGGAAGAAAGCGGCTTCCTTTGGTTCCCAAGAAAAACGGGGAAAGAAGAAAGCAAAAGGGACCTTAGCCCTAGATCCACACTAGAAGTTTTCAAAGGAAACATTTTAGGTTTAAAGTGAAGTTTATTGTCTTTAATCCAGAGGTAAGTATCACGCTGTGTGATAAGATTCTAGGTATATATGACACTATTTTGTTTCTTGAATTTTATTACATTTCTTCTCTCTATTCCAGTTTAAGTTCCTTGGGACTGTCTGTAAAGATTACCACAGGCCCAGTATTTGAAAGATAATTTTTGCTTTTAGTGCTTAGATTTTCGCTAAAATAGATTACAAAGTAACAGTTTCTAAGCTGCTCACTCAAGTTTTGTATTTATTTGACTGATGCTTCTACGATGCTCTCACCAGCTGCAAACAGGAAGGGGAGGACCAGCAGAGAGCCTCCGGAGGGATGCTGGGAGCTCCACTTAGCCAGTGGTCTCAGAGAACACACTGTCATACCGCCCAGGTGAGAAAAAGGAAGGCTAGCTTTGGATTCATCCGGAGTTTTCCCCATAAAATGAACGTGAAAGTAAAGTGTTCAGCATTTAAACCAGTGACATTAAAGACTTGCCACTTTACCAGTCTTAAAATAGAAAATGACTTGCAGGGGCAAGTCTGTTTTATGTGTTGCCACAAAGGCTTCGGAGATACAACCCGGCTTGTTGCCCAGGATGTAAGGCTCCTTCACTGGATTGCATAAAATAGAGGATGCACTTGATTGTGTTTCTGGGTATATAAAGGAGTGCCGCTTTCTGGGGACAGTACAACACATTGCAATTTGCAAACAAAATGCCAAGCCAAAGACATGTCACTGTACCCAAAACACATGGAACTTCTTGGAAGGCAAAAGGAAAAAGAGATAGTTGTGTGTTTTAATCGAAAGGTAGACAAGGTTCTGTGATATTGTCAGGCAGCGTCTGTTTCTCTCTGATCATTTACACTCTTTCGTGTGTCCGGGTTGGTCTATGCTTGTGTTGATTTCTGGCCTTCTAATCAAAATTCATTTTGCTCTTCATTCTGAAAGGAAAAGCTTGACCCTGCCATTCAGGTAGAGAAGAAAGAAAGAAAGAAAGAAAGAAAGAAAGAAAGAAAGAAAGAAAGAAAGAAATAGAAATGCTTTGTGGTTCTTGAATGCTCTAGATAGCTGGGACCAAAAGGCCCAGTACTAATACAAATATAATTTTAGGTGAAATTTTTGTTCTGTGTGAAGCATTAATTTTAATAGAGACTTATATGTAAACTCTCATTTGAATAATAATGTAAAATTAAATTTAAATTGTAAATACCGTCCGGTGCTAGCTGTTTCCTGGCTCAAATTCTTCAGCACATATGGTGCTAGCATAAGCTTGTGCCTGTCTGCCTACTCTGGGTAATTTTGCATGCAAATAGTTTTAGTGCCTATGCTGAGGTGCTAAAACGTGTTTAGTACACTTGAAAATATTTGCATTGCAAAAGGAGAGTGAATCTCCTGAGAAAAAATCAAATTGATATTTTGTATTAAGAGACCATTCCGGGCACCGTGTGGCCTTCTCCTATGAAGAATTCTGTTTACGGTACAGCTAGCGTTTTTAATTGACCTTTAGAAGAAAGGGTTTGGGCTATAGCTTTGCCAACTTTACAAACCGTTGGACCATCTTCTGGCAGCATTCTCCACATTAGTCAGTGGGATGGAGAGACAGAGAGAGAAAATAAAAGGAATCTAGTTGCTTTGGCTGTTCTGTCACTTCTCAAGCTTCAGTTTGGTGGATTGGTAAGAGAACTCTGAAAATTATAAGCAAAGTTTCAGCTGGAATGTGCCTAACCAATTAGCTAACTAGCTAACCAACTAACTCAGGAAAGGCTTGCATACAGGGGAGCAGCCATGGATGCTGGGCGTGAGGCCCCACACAGGATTCCATTTTCCTCACTCCCATCTGCTGCGTTTACGGGAACCAGTTCGTTAAGTCTGAATTGAATCCAAATAAAATGCATTTCTGATGCAAGCCCGATGACTGCTGCCATTCTACGCTGCATTATGTCAAATTAGAGTTTGTTTGGAAAAGAGGTTACAGAGAACCTACGTAAATGTCGCTTGCATGGAACATTGATCGAGTCAGAGTTCTGCACAAATTCAATATCCACTTTCTATAAACAAATCCCCCTCCCCAGTTTGACTCCTATTCACCGAGACTGAGTCAAAATATTAGAACCTCTAATGAAGTAATAAATAAAATTGAAGACAGGCTAGTAAAAAAAAAAAAAAAAAAAAGGTTTGTGGAAGCTCTCTTATAGCCATCTTTTTCATGTTTTTAGAGAATTTCACTTTATTACCTATGCTAGTTGGAAAGTACTGTGTTCTTATAAAATGAAAGTAGTCTAGTGTCTGCAAAAGAACCAAGTGATATTACACACAAGAGTAAACCGGAGTGTGGGGAATTTCTCTCCCTGCAGGTCCCTCTGTTGAGAAGAGAGGCCATGGAATTCTAATGACTCCTGTTGTTGGAGATGGACAGATCTGTTTAACCCAGAGCTCCACAGAGAAGGAGCTGCCTGCTACTCATGCGATAGAGTGCAGAACTCTAGGGGATGCTCCAGATAGTGGATCTATTCATCTCTGACGATTTCCATAGTGTCTAAGATGTAGCATTTTGTACCAATGAATAGCCAGAGATAGGTAGCAGGCAAGAATCAAAAGGAACTCTTTACAGACACAAGCCAGCCTGGAAGGGCTGTCTTTATTATGGGATGAAACTCCTGGCTGCAATATATTTCTTTTAAAGTTTTTTTTTTTCCTTTTGGAAAAAAAAAGAGAGAGAAAGCTCTTCTGTATATAGGACACTAGCACATCAATCAACCCATTAAACAAGTAAATAAAGCAATATCTAAACAATAAATCATTTTGAATTTCATGCATGCACAAACCTTTTGATACCGAAATGACAAGAAACATTTAGGCTCTGAGGAGGCCAGACTCTCCTCCAACAGTTTTGCACATACGGTAAGTTATTGTTTTACACTATGGTGCACTTGCTCATTGTGGACCCCAAATCGTTGGGGCTTCTTTTTTCCCTCCGGTGGTGCTGGAGTGTATGAAGCTCAGCATGGAATTGTTTGTGTGTGTGAGTGAGTGGGAGCCTGCTAGCACATGTGTGGCTGGGGGGAGCATGCTGTTCTGGAGAAGCCCACCACACATTTCTGCCATCACAGACGGTGGGCAAACAGCTGTCTCCGCAGCTGAGGCCACTGGAGCTGCCTGCCCTGCTCCAGTAACTCGTGAGCACATGGCTGGTCCCTGGATGGCACCAAGCCCTGTGCAGCATAGCGGCCCCAGCTTTCCTGAGGCTGAGCAGGCGGGGACTTTGCCACCAGACACAATAAGCATGTGAAATCAGGTCTCATGAATAATTCATCCTTAGTGTCCTATGAAACAAAGAAATGGTATGTTTGCTGGGAGATAACCATGTTCTGGCATTTGTAAATCTTTCTGAATTTGGAGTTGATCATGTTTTTGGTGTTGGAGAAATGTTTTATTTTGCTGTGTTTTTAAATTTTTTAACACAAAAGTTGGAAGTTCAACATAATAATTTTACAGTGGAGGTCTTCCATGACATATTGAATGGGTTATACTAATTTGGCTCATGATTTAGGAATCTAAAAAAGTAAAAATCTCATGTGGTGGAAAGGGATGTTAAAATGGGTTTACTGCCACAGACTGCAGCAGGATTCAGAATTCTCATGACTATTTCTTTCTTACAGGGTGAGCAGCCCACTCTGCTGGTGTGTGCTTTGGTGCTGTGCGCTGGAAAAGCTGCTGAGCACTGAGCACCTCACAACAGAAGTGAGAGAACTGACCCCTCATTTCCACCATCATTTTAAAAAGATAATTAGGGGAATTGGACCCTAAATTGTTTCAGTGACAGGTGAATGTGCACTACTTTAACACCAGTTAGATTGGTAATAAAATAACCCCCCAACCAAAAGAACCTACCATCTACTCCTGTCCTCTAGCTGGACTCCATGCCTGGGGACCACAAAGATACCAGGTAGAGTACATGCATTTGCTTAATGGATGCTTCTAGCATGTTATGTGAACTAGCTGGCTCCCCATGCTTATAAATAACTTATTGTAAGTTATTTATAATTAGACTCTGTGCAATCATTTCATTGAGTTTTTAATATCCTCAAGAAAAATAAGACTGAAGAGTTACTCATCTTGGAAATGGCAACCTGGTAAAAGAAACCCAGGTGCTGTTCTCTTTCCCTACCAGGAATGGTCTCAGATCCGTCTTCTGCTATTCATTCAAGCTTTCTCCACACACCTTGTCATTTTTCTTTCTTCTTGTGTGTTCACTAGCTCATTGCATCTCCCTAACTTTTTGGTTCTTCTATATCACGAAATCTCAGAATCTCATCTGTTTGATAAAGGAAGTCAGAGAAAAGGAGAGAGAGAGAGAGAGAGAGAGAGAGAGAGAGAGCAAATGCAGTTGAAGAAGAGCTCAGGTCTTTATGTCTAATAGAAAGACCCTAAGGCTTTTGACCTGATATCTTTTCTCATTGTTATTTGATTCCTCATATCTGCTGCACATGGGAGTAGCCTTGCTGTGTATTCACATGTGACTGATATTCTTTACTTTGGCTGGGTACGCTTATGAAGACTGTGAATGAAAGTAGGATAGCTCACCTATAGGATAGCTTGGACTTTAGAAAAGATAATAGACTTTGGAGAGATAAAAAACTCTGTCAGTGTTAACAATGACTTGGGACCAGTGAGGCATCACTGGAAATGGGGTAACAGCCTTATAAAGAAGAGCAAAACATAACAAAACCAAAACCAAAACAGATAGGGTCACACTAGAATGGCCATTTCCTTTGTTGTTCTGGGCGTGCTGACTAGCAGCTCCAGCCATTCCTGCAGTCTGTACTTTGTTTAGCATGCGCTTGCAGGAGTTGCTCCTGGTGCCCCTTCCGAGCAATGTCTTTAGACTCAGTGGATTGCTGTGTTCTTCTGGGACAACATCTCTTAGACTTGCAACATTTGCTTCTAGTATGGAAAAAAATCTCTTTTGTAGGAATAGTAGGCAAATTTATGCTTCTAATTATGTATATTATGGCATGAAAATATTTAATAATTATGAGGAAATATAGGATATTTAAGGATATGAGCTGTGGTAACAAATGTTAATAAAGAGAGGAAATGATAGGAGGATAAGCCACGTGTATGAAATTGATAATATGTTCAGAGTTTGACAGTCTGAATCTTTAGATCAGAGATACCCAGAGTTAATCTTACCCTGGTCTTTGCTGTATTTGTGCTTCCAGAGATATTTACCCTCTCTGGATTGTAAATCTTATTGGAAAATGCAGACAAAAGTATAGACCTCAGAATTTATATTAAAAAAAAATCAGAATTCTGGCCCTTGGGTAATAGGACAGTAAGACTGGAGTAAAATTAGGGTTTAGCCCCATATTAGAACTACAAGGATGTGGTTCTTCCTCATGTGGAGTGCCCACACCTCCAGGGGGAAAGTTAGACAGTCTTGTTATGAAGTGACTCAGCATTTCAAATGCTGCACTTACAGGCTGGTGCCACAACTTCTAGCTTCCTAGCATGACTCTTTAAAAAGAAGGGTGGGGACGGGGAACGAATTCTCAGAGAAGGCAAGAATCTCCTTTTTCCTTCCTTTTCTCAGCAGTGTTTCTTGAAAAGAGGCCTAACAGCAGAAGCACAGGGTTGAGCCCTCGCCTCCTGTTTTTCTTAGCCTCTTCTCATCAGATTCGTTCGTAGATGCCTGTTAGTATAAACTCTACATGGAAGCTGAGCCTCCCTTCCACATGAAGGAAGGCTTATCTGCTGTGTGGCTTCCAAAGATGATGGGAGTCATCACGCTTCTCCATCACACCAAGCATTTCCTGTGCTATTGATATGGAAAATCTGACCAATTTCCACAACACAGTTATGAGCCATCCTACAGGTGCATTTAGTTTTTAATTAATCTTAAAAATGTTTTTAATAATTAGTAGCAATACCACTGATTGGCATGTAAGCTGTTCTTGTACCAGCAGGCAAACTGTAGGTTTCCTTCAGCACACCCACACCCAATCAACTGAAAATTGCTCCAATGCTTATCTTATAATTACTGTGCTTAATGCTGTTTGCATTGTTTGGACGCTTTGGTAATTAATTGATTTTTTTTTAACCTCAACCTGTACATGGAACTGCAAGGATTGGTCCTTTCCTGAGTAACATCTTATTTATATCGAATTGTTTGAACATATATAAGGAAAAAAATAATAGGGTTTCTTTTCACCTGCCAAACGTAGTTCTTCTGTTTAAGCCATAGTTAGACACACCCATGTAGATATGAAAGCTGCTGCATGCAAGTCCTTCTTCAGTTGTCTCTGTCCTCAGCGTTTTGATGAATGACACAGTTACACTTTTTTACAGTTCTGAGCAGATAATAATATTCTGAGAACTCCTTTATTGAAGTAAATTGTACAGCTATCCCTTAAGCATGAAAAATATACATACACACATACATGTATATAAGCCACTATGTCTTCAGTCCAAAAGCCACAGATGAGCACAGGCCCAAATCCTGAAATAAACTGAGACTGCTGGTGTGCTGAGGAATTGCAGGAGTATATGATGAACCTGTCAGGGTTTTCATAGTAGGAAATGGAAAATAAACTTTTACGATGAAAGTGGTTAAAAGACCAATTTGACTTTCAAATTAGAGGCTGTTATGGATTGGTTATGAACTGGTGCTACAGTTGGACATGGGCATGAATGTTCTTTCTCTTACTTATTTACTTCTCATTGTGTAGCAATTGAGATCACGATGTGCCCAGGGGTGTGCTATAAAGAAACAGAACCAAACCAAACCAAAACAAAAACAACTAAACAAGAGAGGGGCATGGGGCATTGTGGGAGAGTTGAGCCTTGGGAGTCAGAAAAAATAGGTCTGAAAGTCTTTGGTCTCATACTTAGGTAACTGGAAAAATTTAAGAAAGATTTTTGCAACCAGAAAATCTGGGCACAGGGGTCTCTTCTGAGACTGATACTCCAACCAAGGGCCATTCATGGAGATAACCTAGAACCCCTGCTCAGATGTAGCCCACGGCAGCTCAGTGTCCAAATGGGTTCCCTAGTAAGGGGAAGAGGGACTGCCTCTGACATGTACTTAGTGGCTGGCTCTTTGATCACCTCCCCCTGAGCAGGAAGCAACCTTGCCAGCCTACAGAGGAGGACAATGCAGCCAGTCCTGGTGAGACCTGATAAACTAGGGTCAGATGGAAGGGGAGGACCTCCCTTATCAGTGGACTGAGGGAGGGACATGGGAGGAGAAGAGGGAGAAAAGGTGAGGATGGGAGGGGATGAGAGAGTAGGCTACAGCTGTGATACAAAATGAAGAAAATGTAATTAATAAAAAAATTAATTAATTAAAAAAGAAAGTTCTTTGCTACCTCAGATGTACTTTTTGTCATCTAAAAAGAGAAAACCTTAGAATGAGAATCAATTGACATCCTGTAGGTGAAGTATTTTGCACTTTCCTGGTACACCATATTTAACTAATTTGTGCTCTGACTTTAACTAGACTAAGAACTCATGGCAAAATTGAGAATAAGATGCACCAATTAGTTGTAAGGCCTTTGATGGCCAGTGACATGAAGTCTCAAGATCAGGTAGAGTACCAGAGAATACCAGAGTACCAGTTAGAATACCAGACTTGAAAATGGAGGAAAAGATGAGCACATACCTGAGGGTTGGAGCACCAGGAACTTCCAACAGTCTTAGCTAGAATTGCCAGTGAGTAAACATATTCCAATTTTTTTTCCTTCAGTTTTTACATCTTTGCTTGCAGAATCTAAAGTCCTGGAAAGAGACTGGAACTCGGCATAGAATTATTTTAAGACTCATAGAGCAATAGATGGTTAGGTCAGTTCAACATGAAATAAGACAGATAGAATCTTGTTACACGCTGCATGTAAGTCTGGCTTCCTGCACATGACACATGCGTATTCACAAAGGGCCCCTGGCCCACAAACTCCGCACTTGTTTTCATACTCTGAGCTACCACTATGAGTAACATCTTAATCATTATCAACAAAGGATTCCGTATCTCCCATCACACCATTGCCGGGGACTTGGCAGCTGGACATTGTCATATATTCTGTAGTAGGGACCTGTACACAGCTCTGTAGAAACAAAAAGGTGAGAGAATTCTAGGATTCATAAGAAAAATCCCTGGGAAATGGTCACAGAAAGAGAGGTAAGGTAGAAGTCAATGGTTTCTGAGGGGAGAATGGGGTGAGGGAACATAGTGGATGAAACCTAGATGAAACAGTGGCCAATACTTCCTATGATCAAAGACAGCAAACATAAATGTGGCTTATTGTTAACTAAAAGGTACCCTCTTTAAGAGTAGTAAGGCAAGGGACCTGGACTTTCAAGGTAGGTATGAATAAACCCTACATTTTTCTGGAAGGTGGCACACCTCTAGCCTGTAGAGGCCATGGGAAGAATTCTACCACAGCCACACAGGCAAATGTGGTAAGATCAGGAGGAACTGGCAGTTTAGCTGTTCTTTAGGTCTTCCCTCTAACCTGAGTCTTCTACTGCAGGCACTGGAGCCATGAGCTGCCCTCAGTGTAGATTTCCATGTCTTGGCACCAAGCTCCCATGTTTTATGGCAGCAAATGCCAAGGTGGAATGATTGGAGAATGAGCATACTTAACCTTGAACCAACTCTGCTTTCTCCCATTTATTCTGTGATCAAACCTTTTTATTATATCATCCCAGGCATCTATACCAACTCTTTTCTAGGATGTGTGTTTCCTTACTATGCCTATTCTTCCAATCTTTGTTGGGTTGTCTCCAGTCTGTTGTTTTTGAGATAGGTTATCACTACTTAATTCACACTGACTCCAAACTCATACTGATCCTCCTGCTTCACTTTCTGTGTGACTGGATTATAGACTCATACCTTCATGTCTGGCCAGAAGCAGATGGATTTAATTATCAAAAACTATTTTCTTGGGTCCTCAGGATGGCCCAGCAGGTAAAGGAACTTGTCACCAAGCCTGATGACATGAATTTGATCTTGGGACCCACATGGTAGAAGGAGAATATTGACTTTCACAGGTTGTAATATGACCAAACAAATTAAAAAAAATATTTCCTTGTACAGAGATAAACATACTTTCTCTGAAACACTCACCAAGTCATGTTCTGGAATCTCTAGAGCAAGCATCACTCCTCACAGAAATCCAAGATAGATTCTCTGATTACAGAGAATTAGTGGCCCATTCGGTTGTTGTGTGTACAGAAGATTGCTTTAAAGCTCTTGCAGACTTGGTGCGGTAGTGATGGGCCTGACAGACAGTCCTCTTTTTAGCTGAATAGGATTATGTTTTGTTTTCAAGATAGCATGGGGAAGTTTTGTCTACAGATTCATTCTGCCTTCTGAACTCCATACTCCCCCTGGGAAACCTCTTTCCCATTCTCTCTGTCATTCGTTATGCTCTGGGCTCACACCCAGCTGAAGCCATTGCATGAGAGACAGAGCCAGTCACAAGTGCACTTGTGCCAGGAAGGACAGCCCAGACGTTTGCCATCTGTGTCTCAGCTTTCGCAGCTTTCTCTAGCTCTTTCTTAGGTTGTTGTTTCAGAGCACACCCATGAGCACTGACCCCTCCCCTCAGCAATGGGAACAATTAGCATATCGCACAACACTAGATTTTTGAGTGATTCCTTCTCTAACAGTATTTCCCCCAAATTTTATTAAGATTCTATTAATGAAATGCAATGGGGGCATTGTGCAGTCAGATGGGTGTGTGGGAAACAATCTACTCAATAATAACAGTAAGATCAGTGTCCAGTGACTTTTTGTGTTACTTGATACAGAAGTCAGGCCAACTCAATCAGTACTCATAGGTTCCTTCCAATGCTTGAAAGAGAATTGTAATTGCACAGACTTGAGCAACTTCTAGAGAATCATATTGACAAACAGCTTCTTCCATAGCAAGAGCTAGGTCCAGAGCACTTGTTTTCAATGACATGTATGCCACCTTTTCATGCTGAACCTGCAACTACCACGCTATGCTCCCTATACCCTTGGCATTCATGTCAGGAAGGAAGAAGAAATAGCCTTAACCTCTGCTCTTGGTGTCCTCGCTCTCTCTTAAATCACATCCTAAGTTTCGTTGTATTTCTACTTGATTATTTAATCTTGGGCCAAAATAGAACTACACAAAGAACTAAAATTGAGAAAGAACCAGCAATAGATACAGAAAGCAGAAATGTAAGGCAGGCCTACTCCTAAAACCAGCAGCTGGACTGTCAAATGCTCATCACAGGAAAAGAAAAATGTATTTCTCTTAACTCTTCCTTATACCTCATTAAGACAGCCATTATTATTATTATATTATTTTAATGTTATTACTTATTATTATATTAATATTATTTTCAAAACAAGGAATTGAGGCTCAAAGCGTTTAAGTAATTTTTTTAAATCAGTCTATCCTTAGTGAGAAAATTAGGGTTCAAAGCTGTTTAATGTCAATCCCAAAATTCAAATTTCTGGTGAGGAACTGAGTAGGAACGTCTGTTCCTGGAACACCTGACCCTGACCAAATGTGACATACAAGATGCAATGTGTACATATATGTCACAGCATGTTTAGTGCAATCTGGAATTCCTTTTGCTATATTGAGTTTCTGAAATATTACAGTGGTCATCCAGAATTCAGTGCCAAATATATTGCTTTAAGCCTTTCAAACTGGGAAACAAGGACATTAAAGTATGAGAGCAACAGGAAACCACAGTTTCTACAATTATCTTTTCTCATGGCATATATTAAAAAGACACTTATATATAAATTTGTTTTAGGGGTATATTTGTTTTAGGGATATAAAGGGATATTTATATCCCTTTATTTATGTTATAAAAAAAACAATATAAAGCTGGAAATGCTATTCCATTTACTATTCCAGTATTCACCCACACTGCCAAGTCATAGTTCCCTTTTTGACTTTTATCAGACACTTGCTTGACTTACTTAATAAAAGGAAGTGTGGCTGAAAAGGCGGAATGGCCATCTTGACAGCTCAGGTCCAGCAGAGATGTGCTGTCCATGAAGGAATCAGTCTCTCCAGGGTCACATTTAAGGTTTGTTTGTTTTTTTCCTAATTAAACTAGCAATGGTTGTAGCTGGTTGGTAGAGCCTTCTAGCACAGCCATAGGGAAGGCACAGTTCTATCCTTGTTGGAGAAGCTGTTTCAAATGTGGGGAAATCTCAGCTGTGTTATTAGTACAGACAGTAAGGGGTTTGTTTACAATCCTAGTATTCTAACTCACTGGTGTGTGAGTATTGAAAAGTAACTTCCCTTAGCCGTGATCTAGGCTCTTCACTTAGCACTGACAAGCAAGAGAAGAAGTGCTAGTGTGCACTTAAAAAGACAACGGTTTCCTCCACTCTCAAGGTCTTTTGCAAATTCAAGTCAGAACAAGTTGTGAAGCCACAATTCATATTGTAAAGCACCGAACTAGCTTGCAGCTAATTGACGGATGATATGTCTGATTAGGAAGTCCTACCTTGAAAAATCTGGCTGGGAAGTATTTTTTTGTTCTATGTATAAAACATGATCTGTTGTTGGAGATGATTCATGGCATGGCCCTTGGGTGTATGTCCTTAGATGAAACACTTCCTTACAGGATGCCCACCATGGCTCTGTGCTGTTGTTTTGAGATATGGAATAGAATGAAATATCAGAATTTAGGTGAAGGAAATATAAGTTTGAAATAAATGGAAAGACCCTAAGGGGTAGGTAGACAGAATTAAGAATAGAACCTGCTAGGTGTCATTGCTCTTAAAGGATAATACAAATTATCTTCAACATTCACCAATCCAAATCAGTGGTGCTGATTTCAAGGAAAATGGTAGATTCTTGGGACATCATTCTCTATGCACACTCTGATGAGAGTCACTTTATTCTCAATAATGTCACAACAGTGGCCAGGGGCTTAGGTGCCTGCCTAAAGAAAAACACAGCTTAAGCTCTCAAGAGGAACTCCAGGCTGGTTGATTTAAAAAAAATAATTGAATTTTATGGAAGGGATTAAAATACCTGAAAGAGTCAAAAAGTCTGGTCACCCAGAGAGAAGAAGCTATGTATCCCGGAAGACATTTGTGGTCTGTGGCACACGCAGCCTTGGACAGAGACATTCACTCATGGTCCCAGCAGCATTTGATAAGGCTCCTAGCTGAGAAAGACATGGGACATCAGGCTGTGAATTTGTGGGTAGTAAATTCTCTGGGGGTTCTCATAGCACTTCCTATGCCCTGCTGGTCAGTTCCCAGCATCACTTTTTCCTGGTAGTTTCATTCAATACCTTCCATGAAGCGTTGAATTTTCCTTATAGGTTTCTTGTTCCATAGAAACCAGACTCAGTGCAAATGGTGCTTCAGCTTGCCCTCATTTCACACCTGAAAACAATAAATAAGTAAAAAGTCCATCAGACTAAATGATGATCACAGAGTCAATCTCTATTACTGTACTGGAGATGAATGCAAACCTGCAAATTCCTAGTTCAGCTGGTGAGGATGGCCCAAGACCACACAGTTCCCCAGTGTCAGAGCCAAGGGCCGAGTTCACACAACACAGGCAGAACCTTCCTCTCCACATCCAATAAAAGTTTCTGTCCCTGTGTACTTTGACACCTTCATACTAATCTGCTTCATTTACAAAATTACATGTAATTATCAAAAAGAATGAAAGCCCATTTTTTAAAATCTCTTTTAGAAAGTTATCCATATATAAAGACAACTTTAAAATGTTTATTTCAATTTATATATTAAGATCTTTGTGCAGGACATTCATCTGGCTTCGCCATGAGTGATACTCAGACTGTTTATATATTCTGGCCAATTAAGCTAACAAAACTGTCATGCACAGAGTACTCACTTCTAAAAAATTAAAAATTAAAATAAACTTGACACCCAAACTCTAGCCATCATAATTCAGTTTCACTTTAATTCTGATCTTCGACGACATGGCGTATTTTGTAGTGGCCTCCAGTCTTCTGTACTAGCATAATTTTACATTCAAAAGAAAGACAGATATAGGAAGGTTGGCAGTTAAGCTGTCCTAAAGCAATATTTCATAAACCTCCTTAAAAGTTGTTACACACACATGCGCACAGGGCCCACTTTGTTACTCTCTCACATTGGGACACACTGGCTTAAAATAAAGCTTAGGCATTTCATCCAGCAATCTGCTCCCCCCGCCCCCACTCGGCAGTGGGCTTTCCTCTCCCTTTTAAACATGGGTTTGCCAAGATCGGACATACAACGATGGGGAAACAGGGAGAGAATGTTTTCTCAGTTGTAAAAACATCAACTCATGGAGTGATAGGACCGTTACAAGAAGAGATCCTGGATCCAGGGGCCCGGTGTCACTGTAGCACACTAGACAGTCGTGTACGCATGGAAATCTCCAGAGAGCAACCTCCAGTCAGCCTTTCTCCTTATTGTTGTGATTGTTCCTGCAACCTCTCACACTAAATTGTATCACTCTGTTTAACCTAAGAGTTTAAAAAACAAAACAAAACATTGTCCTGCGATATTAAAATATGTCTAAGTGAGCTATCTGAGGAATTATGTCTCAACCAAGATGCACACTCTGATTTTGTTATAGCTTGTTTCATTGTAGCGGTTTTCAATGACGTACTGACCAAGATCAAAAATAATTCTTTTCTTTGCAAGAGTAGTAATGCTAGGAACTGATTGCATTATGGTAGATAACAATCTTTGACTAATCTTCGTTTTGAAATTTATTTTATAACAAAGTAAGGAAGAGGAAGAAGAAGGAAAAGGAGGAGAAGAAGGAACAAAAAGACCCCCCCCCATTGAGGATCCAGTCATCTATCCCCTGAAGAGATGTAATCTCTGTGTAACATGCTTAAATCAGCACGACATTTACAACACATATTAAGTGGTTTGTTATTTATTTCAAGGCTTTAATTGGTACAACATATTAACTATTAACGGCATTGTTGCAACACTTCCACTTGAGGTTTTTTTTTTCCTTAAAAAGGGATTGAGAAAAGAGAGGGAGGAAAGAGCCTCCACCAGAATTACGCTCTAGCCTCTGTTTTGTTATCCCTTTAGCCTGAATGAATTGCTGAAGTTAGGAACAGAAAGAAACAAGCTTCAGAAATCATAGTTTAGACTCAATACAATTTTATTAAACCCAGTCTAGTGTGTTTTTTTCCCGCCATTCTAATATAACCTATTACGAGAATTTTTCCCCATAGACAGAAAAAAAAAAAGAAACAAAACAAAACAAAACAAAAAAAAAACCATACCAACTTTTCTTCCCTAAGAGCTTCTTATTGTTCATTTTCATTGCTATTTAGAGAAAAGGCTCATTAAAATATTATGAAGTACATAGCATGATTATGTGCCAACCTTCGCCAATGAGGAACATCTGTAGCTCAGTGTATATATATTTGTATTATAGCAAACTGAGCGCAGAGTCCTTTCACCCCGTTTGCTGTGCCTCTGTCCTGCAATTCTTTGTCCTGACTACAGAGCAGGCAGAAGTGTGAAGCTGCGCAGGCTACAGTGCGCTCATTGTCAGCCTTGCGGGCTCCCCTGCCAGATGCCATTATTCTATCATTAGCCTGTAGCTCACGCCAGGGTAAACCGTGCTCTGCTAATGCTTCCAAACCTCTCTTTGCTCTTTCCTCTCCTAGTTATTTTTAAAATGTATCTTTCCCCTCCTTCTCCCTCTGGTCCAGAAAGTGCCCCCAACACACTTCAAGTCCCCAAGTCTGAGTTTTCCATTTCTTTGCAGTAGTCCTTTTGCTTTAAACAGAAGAGGCTTGGGCATAATAAAAACCCTGAGGGCTTGCCTATACCACAGATATTTGTGGAAAGCACATGGTGCCATTTTGCCAGACTACTCTTATTTGTTAAACTGAGTTAAGTGTAATGTGATTCCAAAAACTGCCTTTAGAATGAAAGAAAAGGCTTGTAAAGCCAGAGAGATAATTGCGGCAATCTGGGTTACAGAGAACGCAGAACAAAGGAGCACAATCCTGGGGTGTGTGTGTGTGTGTGTGTGTGTGTGTGTGTTGATTGTGTGCCGCTTTTTGTTTTGGTTTGGAATTTTCCTTGCTTGTTGTACCCAAACAAGTGAATGTGTGCACGTTGAACAGGATAAGAACCACCCCAAATCCTGCAGAGTTGTGACAAAGCCAGTCTCTGTGGTGGACAGTGGCAACCATCTCCAGTTTCCAAGACTCTGGCACCTACGCTGCACCTAAAGCTCTCAGTTGATTTTGCACACATAAAGTCGATTTGAAAAGAATGTAGGTTCCCAAATTATACAAAAGAATCCATCAAAAAATCTTAAAGTAGCCTCCCCTTTCTACAAGTTTTTCAGGACCATTACTGTGATATCAGCTTTCTTATTACTGAGCACAGCATCCTTTGGGATGGTTTGGTATACTGGACCATTCTCAGTTTTCCTTTCTTTGTCTGCCAATTGTTTCTAGAGTCTAACCACTTTCCGAGACAATGATTTCCATACGTATATCTGTATGTAAATATTAATAACCACTGCATGTGCATTTAAGTTATACAAAAATAAACACCATTCCCACACATATTTCTTGTTTTAAAACTGCTGGTTCTTACTCCATAAAAAGGGTTGTGTTCCCTAAAGCACTCTGCTAATGTCTGCTATTAAAGAGAAAAGGAACAAACCTCCCTAGTTTCCTTGTTTATGTTTAGACGTGAAGCCAGTAGGTCTGAGCTAAGATTTTGGTCGGTTTGGGGGAAGGTTATGTGTTATGTATTTTGAAGCCACTGTCTCCCGTTTTTCCATGAATCATCGAAAAAGTTGCCTCTTTACATTTCAGCTAGACTGCTTCTTGCAGCCTCAGCTGACCCCAGGTTTTCCTTCATTTATTGCTAACACGGTTTTCTCCAATAGCAGATTTGTCAGAGAAAAGGGCAAAAATATGTCTGGGGCTTTCTTCCTTTTAGATGTAGACATTGTGTTGCCCAGACAGCAACATGAGCGCATGAGAAGAGATGCAATGCATTAGGTCACTAAGGTGCATGTAAGGATAAACCCATGAAGAGCTCCATGCAGAACTTGGCAGTGGAACTGTCCTGCTGAGCCAAAAAGCCAGCCAGGGCATGGAAGCTTGTGATTATGGCTTGCTTTGAGAGCGAGACCCACAGGGAGGGTGTGGAGGCAGCCTGGTGAGAAGCCTGTTTGCAAATACAAGGGGGCAGGGTTTGAAATGAGACAATTCTTAAAGGATTCGGAGTCCAGTCAGGCTGTGGATGTTCCTGACCTTAAATATATATTAAAAAAAAGACAAAATAGCAATTTAAAAAATTCCACACACAGAAAATATTATGGATTCCATCTTGAATTCTGTTCCATTGAAATAAGGTGGTTGGGGACCCAGGGATTTTTAAACTACCTGTCAGACACTTTGGTGAGATTTTTGGTTGAACTTCTCAACCCTTGAGAGAGCTAGGATGAGCCACTTTGACAGTTTAGAGTAAGAAAGCCTGCTTGGCTCTTTTCCTCTCTTTCTCGCTTTTGTTTCTAAATATGGTTGAACTATTTTTCTTTATTTAATATTAGATTGAATCGTGAAATTTCTAATTTAACAGTTTTTGAGTTGCTAAAGGTAATTTTATTAGTTGAGCCTAACAATTCCGTACACAAATCTGATTCTAATTTCTTGTGATCGACTTCCTATGAGCTCCATGCTATTTTTGAGTTGTTCGGCTGCTTCCTCCTCCTTTGCACTCCGACACAGACATTCTTCCCATTTGAATGCCTGTTGCAATTTTGGAAAGACGAACGAAAACAAACCTTGTAACACTTCAATGTGGCATCTAAATGAGGTAAGTTTTTCTTCCATTCCACCCCAAAACTCCGGTACAGAGTTTGGGTTTCTAAATCATTAGACTATGGAAGTGGAGAGGACAAGAATCCCTACATTTCAGGGTGTCCAGATCTTAATTTCACTTTAAGTCTTAAAGAGAAAAAAGGCAAACTAGATTTACACACATAATATACATGAAACAATCAGGTGCAAAGCAAAGTATATTCCCAAGTTCTGTGGTAGACTGGAAGTGATCCCAGTAATGCCTAGCTGTCCCAGCGGCAGGGAAGGAAGTGGGCATATACTATCCTCTATAATATAGGACCTATATGCTTCCTGGTGTGTGGGAAAGTGGAGAGGGCTTCCTTCTTCCCAGTGCTCTAGGAATGGTTCTGTATTCCGGGTAAAGATGCTCATGCTGAACACCCTGTAGAAAGATTGCATGTCCAGTATGCATAGGGGGCTGTTATCTGGTGATGAGGCTGCCTGATATAAAGACCCTTGTGTGGGAGGATCGGAAACAGCCAATGCTATGACAGCTTATTGATGTGTGAGCATAATGACTTTCCCAGATTTTAGGGGCTGATGTGAAGGGAGAAATCATATGCAGAACTTTTTGCTCCAATTTTACAATGGAGAAAGTGCAGTTTCATCATCTTAGAAACAACACTGAAAGAGGGAAGCTTTAAAAGCAAAACAAAACAATACAAATTGATACTATTAAGGTGTGAATGAAATTTTGTATTCTGTTTTACCTTTTGAATATATGGTTATGTTGATGTGTATTTATTTTTACAAGTTGCTACATCTCCTAAATGTGTGTTTTGTTTAAGATATTTCCATACCATCATCACAAAATTATTTAAAATGTCATGTTTCAAAAGAATAAAAATTAGTTTTAAACTTTTTCTTTATAATTAGTACATAAAAAAGTAGTGCTTATTTTGAAACCAATAGGTGGTGCTGTGAATTTCTATATTTTAATTCAAACCAATATATTCATTTAGCTTCCCCAGTCCTTGGCAGAATTAGAAATTTCCCAGTTATCACAGTTAGCATTCTCATGTTAAAATAAAAAAGCCCACACTGACTTTCGCGTGCAGGTAGTCCCTATGACTGGTGTCTCTTCCTTTGCAAACTGACCATAATGCAGGGTGTAAAGGAACTCTCTACAGTTTTTGGAAGGAAGGTATTTTTACAGAAACTCGGCCACATAGTCTTTCCTATTCTCTTTCTCTGTCTTTCCCTCTTTCTCTACTAAATGGAAATAACATGGACATTCAGAATTTGAATGATATACTTACTTCGTTGTGTGAACAGCCTTAGGGTGCTAGACTTCTATAAAAGTCAAAACTCTCTTTCTCAGTGCTGCTACATCACAGTTGTGTTACCTGTCTTCATAGACTCCCAGAATCCTGATAGAAGAGACCAGGGATCTGTGATGAGGCAACTTAAAGTCAATAGTGCTAAAATCAGAGCAGCTTTGTTTGTCTTCATGCAAAACAATGTGTTTTTGGTACGCATAAGAAACGTTCTGACTGTTCGAAAACAACAAAAAAGTGAGATTCTCCGAGAGTTGTGTACACATGCCATAGCATGTGTTCCCTGCAGGTGAAAAAAAATCTCTCAGAATATGAAGCTGATATACAGGAGGAACAGAAAGGTCCATGGGTTCTTGTAAAAATGCTAAAAAGGGAGTCAGGAACACAGTGAGAGCTGTGCCTAACTCTGCTTTCAACCCCACCTTTCTTCAAAACATCTGGATGATTTTTAACCTCTCTTTCTCCAGATGTTTGGTAACTTCTGAACATCATCGCTTTAGTCACTTCAAAGGACTGAGTGAGCAGCCTGCTTGCTTATGGAAGGCTTGTTTGCAGAAGACATGATGATTTGCATAGGATTACACTGCACAAGGAGACCAAGCTTCCTCCTCCCCAGCAGGATACTTCCTGGATGACTTCTTACTTCCCTGTTTATTTCCTGCTCTTTGGGGGATCAGCCTGCTTCCTTTTAGCTGAGCTTGTGGGGGTTAGACAGAAGCAACTATTAAATATCAATTTTTGATATTTCTTCCTTATACATAATAATATTTAGGCTATGAGAGAAAACATGAAAGCGAAAGTAAATATCTTCTGAATGTCACTGATAGAAAGAGGGATGTGCCAGAGGCGGCGTACCTGGAATAGTCACTCCAGAATGGAAGCTACTTTTAAACATGAATTTGACAGGGTTGGACATGACTGAGGGGTGTAGTAAGAATGATGTGGAGAGGTGCAAGGCACATTTGATGTGGGTTTGAAATGGAAGACTTTTAGTTTGATAAGGAATATTGGGAAGAACGCAGTACGGTCAGGATGATGCTGGTCTCCTGGAAACTGACAAGTTGTCCTATGGAGAAGGCATTTAAAGAGATTTGATATGGTTCCATGATGCTTATCAGAGGAAATTGTCATTTGCTATCTCATTTCATTGTCACAATACTAGCATGAGATGTAAATAACTTTCATGATTACAAAATGAAACACAAATCTAGCTTGCAATAATCAGATACATTTGGACTGAATTTTGAAAATTAAAAATGTTAATAAACTAATAATCTGGTGAGTCTGGACTCAATAAAAATTTAAATGTTATATTTTAGAATAAATTTTTTTTAAATGCAAAAATGCCCCATTCTCTTCAAGTTGTTCCAGGCAACTGGCATTTATTGAGCAGCTATGTTGTGCCTAATGCCTCTTTAAAACACAGAAACCAATGCACCAGACAGAGAAAGGTGAATGCAGTCACAGAAATGAAAAAAAAAAAAAAGTGCAATTTCTTGGCAGATGCTAAGATCTAAAAACAAAGTAATAAGGTGCTAATTTAGTTGGAGAAATCAAATCTCTTATACACATGATCAGGAGTGGTTTATACTCAGAGTCTAATGAGAACCCATCACAGAGAAGGTTGAAGCATAATCTAGCTAACCATTTGGGGAGGTAGAAAGCACCCTGATTGTTTTTGTCCTTGGATATTCATTCTGAGCATGTGATATGTTACAGTCATCTCTGCATGTCTAACTCCACCTACATTTGGTGGTGGTGTGAAAATTCTACAAACTACTGGACATCAGATGTAACACACACACATACACACACACTCCTCAAAAAGTCTGTTGCAACTTAAGTGCCATGTGATTTATGTCCTTTATATGTGTTCATTCTCCATTTTCAAGCTTACATCTCTCTTCCTTTCATTTCCAGAAAAGTGAATGTTAGTTTGGTCTTTTCTTACTGCAGAGCTCTAAGACATTCAGTGAAGAAGTTAAGAAGGGCAGAGGGAGGAAGAGCCCTCCTGCCTCATACTGCCAATGCCAAGGTTACTTTCTCAGCACATCTTCTGGAACAGAAGTAGTGCAGCTCTGCAGCTATTTTAGAGGGAAGGGAACACAGCTTGTTTAGTTAGGAATGGATTTGGCTGCATTGAAAGAAAGGCTAAATTAAGGTTCATGCCCTGAAGACTTAAAACATTAAAACAAAACAAAACAAAACAACAACAACAAAACCAGACCTTGGATATGCAGGGCTGCTGAAAGAGTCAAGCAAACCCTTCAGAGATCCAGCATCCTTTGAAGTGTTCATTAGACCTAAAGAGGGGCTCTCTCTCATCTACATAGTTCTAGGAGGTAAGGTAACAGGAGAGCCAATAATATTTGATGAATTTGAACTTTAAAAAAATGAACTTATTAAAATGAGTAATAATTTGAATTGCTATCACATGCCTGCCTGCCTTCCTTTCTTGCTTCCTTCCTCCCCCCTCTTTTCCTTTCTTTCTTTCTTTCTTTCTTTCTTTCTTTCTTTCTTTCTTTCTT
>NW_026585686.1:6744174-6806216 GCF_907164565.1 Psammomys obesus | reverse complement strand
CTTTCTTTCTTTCTTTCTTTCTTTCTTTCTTTCTTTCTTTCTTTCTTTCTTTTTCTCTCTCTTTCTTTCGTTCTTTCTCTCTCTCTCTCTCTCTCTCTCTTTCCTTCTTTCTTCTTCAAGACATGGTTTTTCCATCTTGTTTCTATGGCTAACAGCCTTGGCTGTCCTAGAGCTCACTTTATAGACCAAGCTCATCTCAAACTCACAGACAGAGATATCTTGTCTTTGCCTCTTGAGTACTGGGATTAAAGGCATACACCATCTTGCTAAGCAGTATCATGTGATTTCTATTAAATAAATAAATTTTGGTGTTAAGTAAATTGGGAAACAATTAACAGAGCCCCCAAAGAAACCAAGCCTTGCCTTGAGACCTCAGAAGGAGGCATTTCCAAGTAGAGGGTGTGAGGGAAGAATTTAAAGCACTTGTCATATCTGTGTTTTTCCCACTGATAGGACAATCAATTCCTTATTCAAGTCACATGTAGAACTTCTGAAATATATCAGGTATTGAATGTGCCTATCAACCCATCACATCTTCAATGTCCAGTAAGTTATCACCACCCATTTAAATTGTGAAAAGTTTTGGAAACATGGGAAAAACTTGATTTTTATCATTAAGTTAATTTAGGAAAACAATAGAAAGTATGGGACTTATATCTAGGTACCTAAGACTATTGCTAAAGTACCCACATGTAAATGACATTCAGTTTCTATACCAGTTCATTCTGGAATATTCCTCTGTTGCCCATCTCACAATTTCTTATATCAAAAATCTTATGAAGATGTTCAGAGTATGCTGTGTGCCTTTGGCTATAGTAGATACAGGAGAGCTGATTTTTTTTTTAAAGATTGGGTGGAAATTGCCTTTTAAAATAAAAACTTACTACAGAAAACTAGTGCTTTGCTTTCATAGTTAAGTAAATGCAAGACATTAAAATCTAGTCTCCATGAAAATTGGACAAAATTGTTTTTAACAGGGATTGAGTATGTTTGAAACTGAGACATTTGCCAGAATCATTTCCTATTTTGTGTGCAGTTGAGCTGATTGAATTACCATTTCTGCCTAGAACCACAGAAGCCCATGAGACTCTGAGGTCAAAACCACAAACAATGGCTCTTTGTCTAAAAGAAGGCCATCACTGGGTGTTTAGATGCGAACATGTGCAATATCAGTGTATAGCAGGATTACTAAGAGTTCAGCCTTAGCTCAGAACAGCTCATACATCTGTTGATTCTCACCCACCCTTGATCTGTGAATAGAATATACAACCTTACGTAACCCCTTCCCTTCCCCAATTACATAGAAGTGAAATTCACTGTACCTGTGATTTGGTTCTTCTAGGTTTAGAAGTATGGTCCATAAACTCTCTGCCTTTGTCTCATTTGCAAGCTCATAAAGTGATGAAACTACAGAGGAGCTAGGTCCTGCAGCAGATGGGAACAAACACAGAGACCCATAGCTAGACAATATACAAGGAACGAGAGACCTTGGAATACTCATTCCTAAACCATTTGTCTCCATCAAATCCCCCACTCAGGGCTCAAGGAACCACTCAGAGTAGGAGATAGAGATGAAAAGAGTGTAGGAGCCAGAGGGGATAGAGGACACTAAGGAAACTAGATTCTTTAAATCGATGTGATCAACTCATAGGTGAACTGAGGCAGCATGCATAGAACACGCGTGGGTCTCCTCCGGAATGGGGCCCTAGAGCTGAAAGAAGTAGACATGTGCCCTCATCCCTGACCCAGAAGTAAACTTCAATTGATACCCTTCTGCAAATGAAAATTTAGTCTCCTCCAAAGGAATCAAACTGGGGAAACAAAGCACTCTCAAGGGTAGGCTACATGCCCAGGAGTACATGGCCAACAGAAAGTGAAGTCAGTGGCATCGTTTGAGGTTCCTTGAGTCATAAGGTGGTATCAGGGATTTTCCTTTCTTAAAGTTATATATATATATATAAATATATATATTTCATTCTCTCTTTTTACCCCAAAGTTTCTTTGTTTTATAACTTTCAATTTAGTGTTTATATGGGACTCCTGAGTGTGTGAACAAGTGAGTCTCTTTATTGTGCCGTCTCTCAAGTACTTTTCCATGTGTTTGTTTGTTTTGTCTAACTCTGGGGTGTTAGTTTTTGTTTTATCTTTTATGTTAAATCATATTATATTTGTTATATTATTATTCACAAAAGCACATTTGTTTTCTAATGAGAGACAGAAAGTGGATGGATCTGGATGGGAGAGGAGGTGAGGAGGATCTGGGAGGAGTAGGGGGAGGGGAAATCATAATCAGGATTTATTATGTGAGGGAAAAAAATCTATTTTCAATAAAAGGGGAAAAAAGGAAAGTTGATGAAACTGGCACAATCCTCACGTCAGCACACTGGGAGCTGCCGGGGAGAACAGATGAAGAAAGGTGATGGCCAGATGATACTGGTGGGGTGCTCCTCCCAGGGATGCTGCATCTGGGGTGTGCTGCTGCCAATGGGAAGCATGTGCTTTGAAGAGCTGCAGATCAGAAGGCAATGGGGAGAATTGGAACATGTTCTGCAATATGCTAGCGATGTAAACATGTTTGGGAGGAAGGACTGACTCTTAAGCGTAGGGTGTGTGTGTGTGTGTGTGTGTGTGTGTATAGTAGCATGTGTTCAATATTTGTGAGGAACAGTCTGTACCCTTTAAAGCACATTGTTCCTTGCATTCAGCAGGTCCATATACATCTCATAGGAAAAGCACAATTGCTATTTGTCAGGAGAGTAATAAAATGGGAGGTCATCAGACGGTTTCAGTTTGGGATTAAGTCAGACCTATGGCCAATTGTCTAAATGGTAGTAAAAGACATTTCTTTTCTCTCTGAAACCACCAAAGCTTGGCAATAGTTGAAACTGAGGAAAACGCATTGTAAGACAGTAGTGGCTTCTGGCATGCTTTGAGAGTAACAGGCTCTGCAAGTGAACACACACCTCAGCACACATTCACACATGCAGTGATTATGCTGCTCGAGAACAGTTTTCACCACCGACTTTATGTGAACATTTAAAGTGAATACCAGAATCCACCCTTGATCCCCATCAGCTACCAATGAAGCTTTGAATCTGACTTTGTTTGCTGCTTGGTTTCCCAGACCTGTATGACCAAGTTCTCAGTGATTGGCTAAAGCAGGATTATGAGATGCTGCCCTGAGTTTAGGAGATGATACACCAGCAGTCAGCATGGATAGAGGGACCCAGAGGGTCAGCATTTAGGCTGGGTCAGGCAAAGGCTCTTCCTTTCTCACCACTGTTTTGCATCTATTCCTAACTGCACAGGATCTCATAGCTGTAGTTTCACAGCAACAAAGAAAAATGGTAGGATCCTGGAGACGTCATCTTGGTCTGTTGGCTATGCATAAGATTCTGTTGGTTCTTAGACCCAGAGCCATATTACATTATTAAAGACAAAAGGAAATGAACCCCAGTAGTGTTCTCTGCATTCCTATTTATAGCACTTAGAGAAACCAATGAGGATGCTTTGGTATGGTGGCAGCAGAATCATAAACCTGAACTGTAGTAACCAGACCTAGCAGCTAGGAGAAAGTTTGGGCAGTTAGTCTCAACCTCCCTTTTCATGGCTGGGGAACCCAGAGTCTAGAAAACATATTCTTTGGCGCTTCTGGAAGCTCAAGCCTGAATATAAGCCACAGCTCCCATGGCTCTGTACATTTATCTGCTCCATTGACTCATTAGGACTAAATATATGTTATTAAATTTATTGTCCTTGCTCTCCAAATCGTTTGTTTATTAAACCTCCAAACATAACTTCCTTCTGGTTTCTGCTTCCAAATACCCTAATGCCACCCCATTATCTCTGGTTACCAGGAATTTTAATTGTCACTTACAGACACTTTTCAACTCTTATCTTCAGTCTGGGAATTCTTTAAACATGTAAGGGACACCTACCCTCCCACCCCCCCTGCAAAAAAGGGAACATTTTTTACTTTATTCCCTAAAGTTCTGTTGGCTCCATGAAAATTCTAGGATACTTCTGAATTGAATCCCTTTATTAGTCAATGCATCTGCTTTTGAAGAGTCCTTTATGTGAGCTGAGAGGCAGCCACACAAAGGAGTCCTTCCTGCTTGGGCCAGAAGGAAGCTCGAAAGTTGTCAGGCTCAGCTATCCACTGCTGTGGAGTTGGATGTAGGCAAAGAAGGCCTTGTACTTCTGCTCAACAACAGGGACTTGGAGTCTATTCCAGTGTGTCTGGGCCAGCATTACCATATGGCTTCTAAATATACAACAAAGAGCCTGAAACCGTTTGTGCACCTACTACTACTGTTATTGCTACACACACACACACACACACACACACACACACACACACACATGAATTTTTGTTTTAAGCTGCTTGGGTTTAAAACACTTAGAAAAAAATAAGTCTAGTAGAATTCAGCTTGCAATTTGCTTTTTATTTATTACCAAAACGAGCACAGCAACAAGAACAATGGAATAGTAGAGTCTTGCTATCCTGCTTGGAGAGTTGCTTTTTTTGTGCAAGAAGCATTTTCCAGAAACGCTTTGAATAGGCCCTTAGACACCACTTTAGCGTTAATGTTGCTGAGATGTAGGGGTTTACAGAGTCGACTAAACGTGCGTGCATTTTGCTTAATATTGAAAAAGATCTTGAGCGTGTTTAAACAGAGAGTTGTGTAGTGTTCACAGTCCATGTTTTTATTTTCTACCTAGCTAGGACTCTGAAATCTATTGGAGGCACGTCTTAGATTGTATCTCCTAGGAAGGGAAGCCTGGTGAGACTTTGGCATTTGCACAATTCTGACAGTATCTTTGGTGTACCAGTTGTGAGCTAAGCTTGCTCTTAAGCTTTAAAAAATGCACTGTAAGCTGGAAATAGTTATTACCAAGCAGTTAAACAAGGACGTTTGTGTTTTGAAGTGGAGAATAATTTGAACAGTTCAGTTTCAGGTGGTGGAATGAAAGGGAAAAAAGGAATGCAGGATGGCTTCTAAAAGCACAGCCTCTACTGGAGATAAAGGTCGGTCCATCCGCCCTTAGGGGACGTCTGCGATCAGGAGAAATACGGTGACATGGCTATATTAAGACTTTCTGTAAATATGATTCACCAAAAAATTTAGATGGCGTTTCTGAGAACTTGCTACCAGAATGTCAGAATGAAAAAGACTTAAAGGACTATTTTAGAATCAGAAAAATCTTTGAAGAAAATTCCCAAGTGTATTATTACCAATAGAAATAAAACTTCCCCAACTAGAGAGAGATTCAATGCTCTGCTAGATCAGCCAGTCAGTTAAATCAGCTGGTAAATTAATTTTACATTCTCTGATAATTGGCTTTGTTAATCTTATGCTGTAAGAGACTTGCTATTCTTGGAACCACAAGCAGCATTTGCTGCTAAAAAACACTTGAGAAAGTGCAATATAACACAGAAATGGTTATTGAACAAAGATTACCAGATTGCTTAATGTTGGTCAGGTAGAAGGGGGTAATCTGACAGATCTTGACAATTTTTATTTTCTAGGATAGTATCCCATGTCCACCACCTCCAGAATGGGTGCTATAGAAAGCGATGGCACTCACCATGCCACTCCATCTGACACTCCTGCTGTACCTGCCTGCAGATCACCCTTGGAAATCAGTGCAGAGGGCAGCTGGTTTTGATAAAAATAACCATGACAGTGGGAGCAATAGAGGCAGCCTAGCCTATCACGGTCAGAGTGAACAACTTTTTTTTTTTTGGACAGTGGAGATTTAATTATTTGCCCTGACATTTCTTTCTCTCTTCAAAGGGAATCAGTCTGATTCCTCCAGAATTATATGTAAGAGTCCTGGCCCGAAATACGGATGGCCCTTTTTCATTTTTCTTCTTCTTATTTTTTTAATTTCATTGTTCTGACTCTGCTCTTCATATCCTGTTTTTCTGCTTCCAGTTAGACATGCCAATTAAAGAAAGATATGGTTTATTTTTATTTTTGCTAGTACTGACTCTTTAAACATGCCTAAACTCTTCATCACAATTAGCTGAATGTAGTGAGCAAAGTTTAAGTTAAATAGTGATCTTGTAACTTCTCTGGCACGTGGAGTGGTATTGAGCTGCTTAAATAAGACAAACCTGTTACTTCTCTAGCGTCTCTCCAAACCCAAGTCACGCAACACAGTGGTAAAGATTCTCACAGGAGGGGATGCAAGAATGTTCTAAAGAACTGGATCCCTGAATGGGGTTCCCCAGGCCATCTGCATTTTCTTTTAGCAAGGCACCTTCTCGGGCCCTGACAGACCTGTGGAACACGTGCAGTCAGTATTAGCAAGTCTTTGGGTGGCCAGTGCATTCATATACCTGAGAGCTACCAGATCAGGGCATCTTCCTGCACTTCTGTCATTTTCTTTTGACATCTGTTGATTTAAACCTAGTTTAACTTTGCCTAGGGGGATTGCAGAAGTCTACCCTGTGACAAAAGTTGAATAGGAATACAAGGCAGTGGCAGTCAAGTACCAGTACATAAGAAGGACTCTCTAATGTATTTCTGCCCTGGCATAATACATACATGCACACATCACCTTACAGATACTGCACTATTTCACTAAGCATTTGCTATGCTACGCTAGTCACCTTTGCAGAAATCGAAAATATTGTCATGACCAAGATATGCTTAGCCCTTGATATCATGATACTTATCATCCAGTTGGAGAGAACATTAAGGCTACAAGCAATGATGGTAATGATGCGGTTAGGAGAGAAGGCGGCAACAGGACAGGACAGAGGACTATAGTGAACCAAATGGCTAGGCTGGCAGAGACAACTGCTGAGTCTTGTCTTTGTGGCCTCAGACTTTTCTTTCATCCTACTCTGCTTCCAGCAGTGTCCTGTAGATATGAGCTGATATTGCTTTACTTTAGATGAACCTTCTATATGTTGTTGGTACACAGGGCCTTCTCTGCGTCACTGGGCATTTGCTTCTGTGGCCATTATATTCATGCCTATGCACAGTTGTTCATCGATCAAGATCAGCCCTAGATCAGTTGTGGAGAAGGCTAACAGATAAAGAAATATTTTTTGCTTTCTCAGCTGAGAAGCCAATTCTCTGGGGGATATTCCATATAATTTCCTAAAGGAGACAGCTAGGTTGGGTAGGTTTCCTACAATGGTGAGCAATGGTCTAAGGTACCCCATAGGCCAGGCAAAGGCATTTGACATTTTATTTTCCTGGTGAAATGTTTCTACTGGCATTTTGAGCAGATGAATAAAATGGATTTTAAAGACATTTTATTGTTTTAAAATCTTCTTGTGTATATAGAATGTAATATGATCATATCCATCCCCGCAGCCCCCTTCAACTCCTGCAGGATCTCCTCGACTAATAAACCTCCCAAGTTTCTATTGTCTTAAGAAAACAAAACCTACTACGTCCACGTAATGCCGCCCATATGTGTATGGGTGAGGGCTACCCAACTGCAGCACATAACAGGGGCCAAACTGCCAAAGAATAATGACTCTACCTCCAGCTTTCAACTGCCGAGAGCTCTTCCTTGACGGCCAGGGCTGTACAAAGTTTGGCACCCTACCTGTGTTGTAGTGTTGGCTGGCTTGATCGTGTACAGGCAACCACTACTTCTCTGAGTCTATGAGTGCACTACCCGTGCCATGGCCGGAGAACAGCATTTTACAGCATTTCTGCCCATCCATTGACTCTTACATTCTTTCTACTTCCTTTTTAGCAGTGTATTATGTGCCTTGGTGACACTGGTATGGCACTTGATAAAGATGTCCCATCTACAAAAGGGCTGACCACAGTTACCTTACTCTCAGGACTTTGGCATGTTATAAATCTCTCCATTGACTGCTACTTATCGATAAAAGAAACTTCTCTGATGAAGGTTGCAGGTAGCCCAGGTATATTGGCATAAACACAAACATTTAGGAGGTAGTTTAACAACATAACCATTTAGCAAAATACCAACAGTAGGTTCTACTCAACGGCTCAAGACCTCTCCAGCCATGAACTTTTGATCAGGTTTACAGTATCAAGCACAAAGTCCCTTCTGTGAAGAAGAACTCAAACCCTCTAGAAAATGGTTGGTTACTTTGTAACAGATATGCCACTATTACACCATTTTGCTTGGAATGGTAGTTTTGTAGCATGTGGGCTCCAGTACTAGGTAATGTGTTGTCTGCCTAGAAACCTACATAGTGCCTTTTGTTATTGCAAAAGCAAGGCATTGGAGAGGACATTTCTTGGTGGGTTTGATATCGACCTCTCTGTCTTTCAGCCAAAGTGTGTGATGTAATTACCCTGTAGTTATGGCGAGTCAGCAAAAACAAAGACAATGGCTTATGTTGTTTTTGAGACCTCTAGGAACTTTGTGTCCTTAAAGAGATATCCCATGCCTGATACTACCATTATCATTTAAAACCCCATGTCTTCTGGGGACAACATTGACCAGTCATGCAGGATATCTCTGTGCAAACTCCTTTAAAAAGTATATTGTGAAATGACCTCACTGAGTGGTGTCTTTCTAAACAGCTTCCTCATGCAGCTTTGGATTTCATTAACCAATGTTCTCTATACTTTCTGTCCCTACGTCATCCCTGTTTATATTCCCTCTTTTCTTTTAGACCAACATGTATCCCGTTAAATGATATTGTTTTAATTGGATTGTGAGATAATAGGTTTATGTATGATTCCTCCCATAAACCTTTTAAGACATTCTCTAGTTTTTATTCTCTATCCACTCCTGCCCCTCCCTTTTTAAGCCTTTCCACCCCTGGTATTGCACTTTTCATTTTACCTATAATCTAAAATGTTCCTTTTCCTTAATATATTTCCTTCTACCAGATTACACAGGATGAAAAGGTGTTTTAAAAGTGTCTGGTCTGAAAAGTGGTTCATCTGGTAAAGGTGCTTGTACCAAATTGAGTTCATCTCTAAGATGCACATGGTAGAAGAACCAACTCCCAAAAGTTATCCTATGGTTGCCACATGCATACTGTTGAGTACGTGCACAGTGATGCACACACAAAAATAAATAAATGCAAATCACTGATTCCTCTTTCAGAACGACCATACACAGCCAAGGGAAACACCAACAAGAACACAGGGGTGCTAGTCTGTGTGTGGCCACTCGGACAGATTTTACTAGGGCGGCATCAGCAGGCACGACAAGCTGACAAATTTAGGCTTGGATTGGATATGGGGTGAAGGAGAGGGATGGAGGATGTTCCCAGACTTTTTCTGGAGATAGTTGGAAATCATTTCCAATTAAAATCTTAAAGAGATAATTCCTGAGACTAGAGCAGACAGTCTGATTTTAAGAAAAGAAAGCTAGAATAAAATGTTACTCTGTATTCTGGTTGTTTAGCCAGCTGGGCATCTTCACCTGTAAATGCTGCAGGAAGCTGCTGAGAAAAGCAGAGTTTTGAGAAGGTTTCATCTTTCTTAAGACTTTGTAGACATCAACTCAATGTAACCATATTCTCAAATGGTAGAGTATTTTTATGTAATCATTTATCATTGCATAATGTTTCATGAATTAATAATTAAACCAGAAAGTTAAGTGTATTTACCCTTATCTTATAGATGATGAAGTCATAAATCTGTAGCTTTGTGGCTTTTGTAGGTCTTAAAACATGCAGACTTGAGGTTCAAACCCATACCTTTCTGGCTACCACGTCTTCCCTGCTAAGCCTCAGGTTTGCTTTCCTTTTTGTCTCTCCATGGATGGCCAACCTAAAACTCCTCGGCTGGTGCTCTTTCTTTCTTTCTTTCTTTCTTTCTTTCTTTCTTTCTTTCTTTCTTTCTTTCTCTCTCTTTTAAGGACACATGTCTTTATTCTCCCATGTCACAGTGAAATACAAGAACTGTAGTTTCACGTCAGTTGAGTCTAGGTTCTTCTTACATTGTTGTTCCCAGAGTTTGCAGTTAATCTCCCTTTCCTGCCTTGTCTGTAACAAGATTCCCATGGACCTCAGAATGTTAGGCCTCATCTCAAAATTGTTTCTCCCATGTGTATGCCAGTAGAGATAATTCTAGCCAATTCTTTTTTTTTTTAAAGATTTATTTATTTATTATTTATACAGTATTCTGCCTGCACAACAGAAGAGGACATCAGATTTCATTATAGATGGTTGTGAGCCACCATGTGGTTGCTGGGAATTGAACTCAGGACCTTTGGAAGAACAGACAGTGCTCTTAACCTCTGAGTCATCTCTCCAGCCCAATTCTAGCCAATTCTTATTATGCCATTTTTATTCTTCCTTTGGTTATCTGCTTATATACTAGTCTAAGATCATTTGCCTCATGTCTGTGGATCTTTCTCTGGAAGAACAGAATGCTAATGGCAAACCCATTTTTTAAACAAGTGCAAATCTTCTGAAAAACAAAAAACTATATACAGCACAGCACCTAATGTCGCATAGCTCATGTGCTCCCCTCCACCTCTGCTCTTTCCCCCTAAAAGTTGCAGTGTGTCAGTTTCTCTGCACCAGTTTCTAAGAGGCAGGTCCCGCATGTACACCCCACCCAGAAGGATGGGGCGAGACCAGGCAGGGCACAGATGAAGGGGTTCTTAGGATAATAAAAGTTATCTACTCAGAGGGAACCATAAATTCAGAGCAAAAATCCAAGTTATATCAGGGAAAAGAACTGAAACCGTAGTCAGGAAGCTAAGTTAGGCCTAAAGAATGCGATGAGGTTATAAACAGGAGATTATATAATGAGGTCATAAGCCAGAAGGATCAGAAACACATGGGGTATACAGTGTAGGGTAGGTTTGTACAAGCTGCTCTGAATAAGATTGTGTCTAATCAGAGGGTATTGGAAACCTGTTTTTATGCGATGCCAGCTGCTTGGTACAAGTGTAGATTTAATGGATTAAAAATCTAGAAACCAGACCTTACTCCTAAGTAGAGGAGTTTAAGAACTACAGGCCAATAGCTTAACGGTTTATCATTCAATTAGCTGGGGTCAAAAGCATAGCTACTTCTGTGCAGCTATCTTCTCCTTGCTGATCCATTCATCCTTCCACTGACGCCATTATTTCCACATCTGGGTCAAACTGTGTATATCAAGACCTCTGTTTGGAAAGAGAAACAGGAGGCTAAACCAACAGTTTCATGGTCTTCAAGAAGGTTTCTGTGTTTTTTACAGACAATCAATATAATCAATAGGAATGACCCAGTTCTGTATTCTGCTAGCGGGTTAGGTGTGAGGTACAAAGAAAGCACAGAGAACCACACCCTTGAGTAAAGAAGATGTGACTGAGCTGACTTCGAAGATTAACCAGGGTTTTCTGGGTGATAGCTAGCACAGGGGGTGTGAATAGGGGTGGGAAGTGGCGTTCCAAGCAGTGTGGACATCCGCCACTGCAGTGGAGTGTGCTCAGGGACTTTCAAGACTCTGACATGGCATTCAGGTACTCATGGTGGGAAAGGAAGACTGGCGAGAGTAAGTAGATGCCAGATACTGAGAAAACGGGTGTGGAGGGTGCTAGCCTTCCCTACCATGGAGCTGAGATTTTACCAGGTAGGTGACAGTGACTCTCTTTCTAGTTGCCATTAAATTTTGAGTTAATTTTTGAGAGTTAAATTTTGAGAAAGTTTTCTCTGAGTAGTCATGGACAGTTGAATTATCTTCTGCAGCACACAAGTAAGTGACTTCCTGGAAAGGTGGAGGGACCTGAGGCCTCCATAAACACTGGTAAGCAAAAACAGAGGATCCCACTTCCTTTGAATAATTAAGAACATCATAGAAACAAGGGTTTAGAACCACCCAGCTATGCTGTTCTCCAAGTCTCACATTATTTGAACACACCAGTATTGTAGGTGTTTTACCCTCTCCTTTGTATCACTTAAAGGATTAAAAGATATTTTTATTAGTCTACTTATTTCTTTATTTATTCTTATTTATTTACGTATTTATTTCTGCATCCATTCATTTGTTTTTATAGGACCTTAGTATGTTGCTTGCAAAGACTTGCCCTCAAGCAAACCCATCCTGTTTTTCTTTTTTTTTTTTTTTCTTTTCAAGGTTGGTTTTCCAACTAATTAGAAAATTGAGTTCTTTTTGGGAAGCGCTTTCTCTAAGGAGAGCTTTTCCTCAAGAGCTGGGTCACCCAGTCACCTGCCTGAAATACCCAGGGTGCGCTGCCATCCTGGTTCTGTTACCTAAGCGCTTTGTTCAAGATGAAAGTGCTATCAGTTTTAGCTGTTTTCCTAAGAGGTGCGAACATCATTTCCAATTCTTTCTAAACCAACTTTAATTGAAGACAAAAGTTAAGCAGTATCTACTGGGAGTAGGTTGAACAGTTTTATTTCTGGAAATAATGTGTGCCTCTGAGTCTTTGCCCACCCCCTTAATGCCTGATGATAAAGATCCTGTGGGCTAAAGGCTGCTTCTTACAAGATCCTGTGGGCTAAAGGCTGCTTCTTACATGTCCCTCTGTGCCACTTCCTCACTCTGTGGCTTACTCAAGCAGGACTGCAATGTCATACTCCCTTCCTCCCTCAAACCTGATGGGAGTTTGCGGTAGTCAAGAGAAGGGCTTTGGACCAACTAGAGAAAAAGCTTCATGTTAACCAGTCTTTAGTAACTTTTGCACATGAGTTCTTGAGGAGCAACGACTTAGAGCAAAGCCTCCTCATGCAGTCGCATCTGCTGGTGTCTTCAGCAGCTCTGTGCTGCCCGTGGAGGAACTAGGTCACTGTGCTACGCTTATTTACTCAAGCTAGTGACGACCTATCTTTTTCATAGAGTGAGTTTTTCAGTCACTGCTCTAGAACACTGGCTCAATAATGTTCATATTTACAAATAATGCACACTTGCAATAGCAATAGGCTTCAAATGTGAGTGACTGTTAAAATTTACAGATTTTATTCCGTTCTTTTCATTGTTACCAGATGTGTACTGCAAATACTCATTGAGAATCAGATACTGTTTGTCTCATTACACATTCCATCACACGTACTGGTTACACCTCCCCCCCCACTATCCCTGAAGTCCTTCTCCTGCCACTCCCGTGACGGTCCTCCTACACAAGTGTCTCCTAGCTTCCTTCCATTGTCTCCCATACCACGCCCCTTGTCAAACTCTATTTCCAGTTATTTCTATAGTGTAAATAGTTAGCCACATCTAAATGTTACCATGTTTCGCTGTTCCAAATCCAGGCAAATAACTACCCATAAAGCTTTCCAGTTTCTGCCCTGTGATACTGAAGGCAATTACTACTATTGAGCCCTCTTGTGCAGTGGATAATTTGTACATATCTATAGAGTTAAGAGTTTAAATTGAACTTGATTCTAATTTCAATCTAAATGTGCAATGCATTCATTTCTTGGTGTCTAGTGGAAATTTTCCAGGACCTCTGGCTGCTCACACCCATAGGGTATAGTCCCCTATAGAATATAGTATAGTGTTGTCATAGAATCTCAACACACTCTTTCATATAAACAACTTCAGATTACTTATACCAGAACATACAACATATATCTTATGTAAGTAGTGGCTCTACCATATTTTTTTAGAGAATAATGGCAAAATAATTTGGTGCACATTTAACAAAGGTGTAATATTGTCCTCATTTTGTGTCAGTGGCTTGATGAGAGAATTAGAAGCCCATGGATACAGACAAACAACTCTAAATGATGTGTTGCGGACATGTATAAATAAATCAACTGTCATTCCTTTAATTGAAAACTAATCAAGATCCTATCAAGCCTCAATTGAACAGGTTGTAAGACCCAAGGAGAGAAAGTTAGTTTCCTGGTCAAATAGCCAGGTGGTCCCTAAGGCATAATAGTGGATGCTACTGGTAGTAGCTATATCTTTGCAGGACATGCCTTGTAACCCTGAATAAACTTGGGGACAGGTTATAGTGAAGAAATACCCCCGCTTGCTCTCTCTTGATAGGGTAAATTTGCATATTTTTTCATATGGTTTGTCAGAGGTACTCAAAACACAGAGCTCAGAGGCATAGAGCTACTCCTTAAAAACATGCATTACTGCCCTCCCTCACCTGCTCCAATTCCCAGACACCTCAAAATAGCACATGTATGACTCTGCTTGGGGAGATAAAAACAAATGTCTACTCACTTCAGGAAGAGAAGTTACAACAGACAAAAGCATGGATCGCACCAAAGTTCAGTTTGGCTAACCAGTGAGTTTTATTGGGTTTACCTATAGAAATATGGGTGAGTGGTTACATTGGAGCAGAAATGACTCAAAGATCTCAGCATCACCAAATCCCACCACAGAATGAGTGAATGGGTGACAGCTCATCCAAGCTGGAAATCTGAAGTGAGCCTTACAATGTGAAGCCCAGGAGGATGGTTAATGCTTCTCCCATGCACCTGGCCGGGTCATCTTTGCACTCTTCTTTGGGTCAGCGAGGCACTCTTAGCTTTCATTACTTAGTCTGTCAGGGAGGGGCATGGTGAAGCTGGTCAGTTTTAGGGACTTTCTGAAGCTGTTTTGAGTTGTTTTCCTTATTGCTTACGGAGCTTTCCTATAAGATGGAATGTAAACTGTTACACGAAAATGGCACGCTCAGACTCTCAACTGAGTGGCTAACTCAGCAACAGGACAGAGTTATGTGTAAAATGGCAATGAGAAGTTGCTTGTATGTGAAAACATAAAGGTAAAAGCAAGAAAAATTAGACTATTCCAAATAGAGGGAATGTTTTGTGACCCCCCAATAGGTGGTGATAAGATATAGAAAAAGTTCACAGGAAAAGGCAACCCACGCACAGAGAGGAATCCAAGGTGGACACAGCTCTGGTTCGCAGTTCCCCGGTGTGTATGAGAAAGCCATGGTGCTTCCAAAAGGTAATTCAAGGTTCTAGTGAAGTGATCTTGATGGTCCCACCGTCCGGACAAGCCCTTGGCCCTCACCAACCTCCAAACCTGTGGTGATCCTACAATGAATGGAACAGAGGTGGCAGAAATCCTGTTTTGTCATCTTGAATACTCAGGGAAAGGGCTGGATGCTAATTTGAGACAGAACACTGTTTAAAACTAAGTTGCCTGTCTGCTCCAGGCAGAGAACAACCATGAGACACTATCTGAGCTTAATCTCCTACAGCAGCCAGACAAGCGGCAGCCCTGGGATGTGGTTGAGGAAAATGTGGGGTGGGGGGGGTAGTGAAGCTCAAAAATGCAGATGGTAGGAGACTTGGCTTTCTTAATGATGTGCATAGGGAAAGCAACTCCATTTTTAGTTGTGGGGCATTTATTTGATCTGTTGGAAATGACCCTGTAGTTTAAAAGCTGTGAGTCAAAGGTCAGCAAGTTGATCAACTTTGGGGTTCAGCTATCTGTCATTCCCGGCTGTAAGCCCCAAAACTCCAAATCTCTAGTTGTCTAGTAAACACCACACCTTGCTTTCTCCAGCAAGGTGGTGAATATTTAGGAGGTCTTGAAGTTATGAAGGCAGGTCCTCTGCCTGGGCAGATCTCAGTGCTGTGGTTGCTTCCCGCAACCCCAGCACACATGCTATAATCCACAGACCCAGAGGGGTTAAGCAACAAGGAGGGATCAAGTGGGGGTACATGGATTTTCCTGGGAAAGGTAAATAGAATAGATTTTGCTGGTGGACTAGGGGCATGTGGAAATAGGAACAGGAGGGATGGCAGAGGGGAGGGGAGACAGAGGGAGAGAGTATTGGAGAGACAACTGGAATTAGGGGCCTAGGAGGATGATGTATAACCTATTGCAGTAAAAACTCCCTGGAGTCCATGAAAGTGACCCCAGTGAAGCCTCCTAGTAATGGGGGTATGGAGCCAGAACTAGCCATCTTCTATAACCGGGCAAGGATGTTAGCAGTGGGACTGAGACATCAACCCATCCACACAACCTTCAAACTACAATCTGTCCTTCCTGCAAGATTTGCTGGGGCAATGGTGGGAGAAGCCAACCCATGACTGTTAAAGTATGATCCATGACATGAGAGGGAGCCCTTCTCTGACCCTGTCTGGATGGCCAGGAACCAGAAGCAGGACAGCTCCCTTTACGAATTACATGTTAGCAGTAGATTTACTATGTAGTTTGTGTATAACATACACACACACACACAGACACACACACACACAGACACACACACACACAGACACACACACACACAGACACACACACACACTTTGTTCTTTGGTTCTGAGAACCAAACCCAAGGCCTCATGAAAGCTGGACAATTTGACACTAGGGCTATCCTCCCAAGCCAGGACTTTACTTTTCATGCCCATTCTTATTATCATTTTGTTAATGCACCTTTTGAAAATTCAGCTATCCTTTTTAATTCTTTTCTTTCATTCTTTTCTGCCTGTCTGTTTTTTATTTATCCCTCTCTACTATATTTTCAGTAGTCTTTTCATTGTATCCTGAACTTTAGTTTTGTTTTCAACTTTGTTTTATTTATTTATCTATCTATCTATCTATCTATCTATCTATCTATCTATCTATCTATCTATCTATTTATTTTTGTTTATAAAACTCATTGTTATCTTTTAGTTCCCTTCTTGTTTTTGTCTGACTATATTTTTAAACTTTCTCATTAAGATTTTTTTCCTTTTAAAAAACATTTTCTATCGTTTTACTCTATTCTCTTCCTCATAACATTGTTTTCCACCTCTTTCATTTTTCATTTATTCAACCTCGATTAGACTTTAGTTTGCCTTTTTCCAGCTCCTTCTGTTAGCTCACTCTTCATTCACAGCCTTCCCACTTCCTCTAAGTAATTTCTAACTTCAGAGCACATTCTGTATTGCTTCATCATGTTCTGGTTTTCAGCCATTGTTTGACATGTATGTGAGCCTTAGTCGGCTTTAAGGACATTTCTATTCCATGTACTTGTTTATGTTGTTCTTATAACAGGGTATTTTTCTCCTAACTGAGTGGTGCTGGAAGAATATTGCCCAAATAAAAGCAGAAGAGATATTCATACCAAGAGAGGCACAAACTGCATCACAGAAACAGAAGATATGTGAGCACATAAGGCTGAAAGACTCCCGTTGAGCCTCTCTAGACGGGGAGACCCCGCTTCCCAAGGAACAGCGAAACCAGCCTTCGGATGCAAGCCGCAAGAGGTTTATTTCGATACACGGGTACCCGGGGCGACAAAGCCTTTCGGAAGACTTGCACGCCTCTCGGTTGGGGTGACGGGTTTTTATAGGGCTCGGGAGCAAGAAGCGCGATTACAGAAGCGAGAAGCATAGTTACAGGGATCTGATTGGGCGGTTTGAACAAAGCCATTGTTAAGTCACGTACCCAGAACAGGGAAGGCAGGAAGGCAGTGGGTGGAGTCACGTACCCGGTTCTTATCTTGGGTGCCCAGAGTGTTTCAGGCGCCCAACCGCAGATATCCTGCTGTTGGGCATCTGTCCCGCCTTGCCTCTGACCCTGCACTGCTCCAGTCTTGTAAAATAGTGTTGCCAGCATTATGCTAGGGCTTTATTCTTTCAAGGCAATATGATTCTCCAACTACTGAGTTTGAAGATAATGGAGTAGGAAAAATGCTGCATGATAGTTATTAATAAATGAGCAATGTATTAAAAAAGAAGATTGTTAAGCCTCCACTCCCTCTAAGACCTGGAGAGGAATATTGGTAGCAGAAATGGAAAATGAACAACGTAAATGCGTAAATCAACAACATGCATAAAAAACCCCAGAAATATAAGAAGAAAACAATAGCAAGAAAATTAAGGTTTTTTTTTTTTTTTAAAAAGAGAAATGATGGAAATTAAAAATCAGTGAATCAAATAAAACAATGAAAAACATCACCAATACGCTTGCCAAATAAAGGAATGTGGACTCACTGCTTAAGATTAAAAAAATATCTTTTGTCTCCAAAAATTATACCTCATTGTAAAGCCATCTACAGACTGAGAGCCAAAGAATGGAAGTCAATCTGTCAAGCAAGTTAAAGCTGAATAAAAACTGAAGAAGCTTCTATAGCTATTTTGACATGTGATAAAGCATACTTCAAACCAAAATTAGGCAGAGAAAAGATTATATTATAGAATGAAGGGAATAGTTCACCAGGAAGATTGAACTATTGTGAACACACACACAATCTCTTATATTTTTCTCTAATAATGCATATCATGTATTAAAGAAACAAGAAAGAAGCCACAGACATCTGCCTATTATATGTGTATATAGGCACAAACATATTCTTAGCAAAATATGACAGAAACACTCACTGTATTAAATGGCCACCTGGCTTCATCTGGTATTTGTAACTCCCCTGTATTAATACCCATTCTGCATTTCCTCTACTCTCAGCAGGTCCTGATTCTTTACCTGGAAAGGTTAGGCATACCTTCATTCTTAAAGAATTTGGACTATTTACTTCCTTGATTGGGTAGTTGTAGTTTTCTATTTATTGTAATTATAGGACAAGGTAACCACATGACATGCCCTAAAGGATCCCTTGCATTCCAGAAATACTTTTCATTAGCTTCTGTATGAGTTGCTTTCCTGTGTCTGTGAAAGAACCCCCACAAGAAAGCACAGCTAGTCCAAGTTTCCAAAAGCTTTCACATTTACCTGACAAAACAAAAGCCTGACAACTACATAGTCAGGTTTAGTACAGCAATAGACTGACTCCAGACACCAGTGTTTGTATCAGTTACTTTTCTATTGCTGTGATAGAATACTATGACAGGAGGCAACTTACTTGAAAGGGGGTTTATTTTGGCTTACAGTTCCAGAGAAAACAGTCTATCATGGTAGGGAAGGCAGGACAGTGAGAGCATCTAACTGGCAGTCAGAAAGCTCTAAAACCTCAAAGACTACAACTAATGATAAACTTTCTCCAGTTACTCTCCACTTTCCACTTTTAAAGATTCATAACCCTCCCTTGGTCCTGGGGACCAAGTATTCAGATACATGAGACTATATGCCTATTTCATATTCAATCCACAGTACCTCCACTGTGGGGAAGAAGTCCAATTTCTTAGTAGTCTAGAAGAGTAATTCCTTGTAGCACTGCAACACCTTTCTTAGTCTGCTGACTCAAGAGCATTAGTGGCAAAGTGGCCAAGGGAAAAATCTTAGCTGCCAGTTCAACAGAATGTTTTCTGTGCCTCCCAGTGGAAGCAATCTCCCTTCTGGAACCAAAAGTTCTATGTCAGCAAAGGATAAGGTTGTGGGAATAGGAAGCAAAATATTTTCTAGTGGGTCATTAGCAGTGTTGGTGAATGAGGTAAGTTATACATTAACCCCTTCATTCCTGCACCTATGAATGCTAGCTAGCTGTGAGAGAAATAGCACTATATAGTGGGTGTTGATTCAAAATTTATACTGTCTTCTGTAGAACTCTTCCATAGCCCCCAAGGCATTTGTAACTTTATTGACACTGTTACTGTGTCTTTAAAAGGCCATTTTAGCTTTCCTCCAAGCTAGCTGCTTCAGGATGGTAGAGGACAGAAAACAAACAAAAACAAACAAACAAACAAACAAACAAAAACATTGAATCCCATGATCCCACTGCTGCATTTATTTAGCTTTGAAGTGAATTACTTGGTAAGAATAAATGCTGTGTAGAAATCTACCATGACAGTGGATAAAGCATTACTTCTGTCCAGGCATCTTAGTTTTGGCAGAAGCATTATAAACAAGATGGAACAATGTATAGCCAGCATAAGTATATATTGAGACAAGGACAAATGCTGCTCTTTCCACAATGAAAGTGATCCAATGTGGTCCATTTGCCTCTAGGTTGTTGGCTTTTCACCCTGTGAGTAGTGCCAAATCAGGGAATCTTTTTTTTTTTTTTTTTTTTGGTCATTTACACAAATTTATACTTTACATCAGCCATTGTCAGGTTAGTTTTATTAGGTGAAAGTTCGTGTCATTATGCACATTCTTAATTTCCATTTCTGCAACCACAGCCATTTTGCTCATGAGTCCATTGAGCACTGACAAGGAAAGCAGGAATACTATCCACAGAACAGGTAATTCTATTGTATTATTCAACTCCTCCTCTGCTGAAGTCACCTACCTCTGATGAAGTCACTTACTGGACACACATATATCGTTAAGTCCATTGTTCTGAAGAGAACTATCCACATGTTTTTCCCCAAATGTCTGTTATCAAGTTTTCGATCATGCTATTTCCAAGTTCATGGCCATTCAGTCAAAACACTGGCCAGAGTATTTAAGTCAACGTCTGATCATATAGCTGACCATTTCTCCTTCCAAGCAAAATGTATGACCATGTGCACTTCCCAAAGTTCATCCTACTGTGCAGACTTTCCTTCCCCAGTGCGCTGCACATTGTCCCATAAAGAGGCTGTAATGTGACGGTTGTTTACCTCTCGATGTTGCCTGCATAACATGTAAAGCCATCTATAAAGCAGGTCGCTTTCTTCTTGATCAGTCAACTAATACGAGGGCACACCCTATCAAACCATAGGGGGACACTTGTGGAAGGAAAGCATTATATAAGAAAAGAAGAAACTGTGGGTATTTGAACAGATTTTCTGCCTTTACGGCCCAGTCAGGCCTGATCATTTCCATGTGACCATGGATTCTCTTGTGAACAATTATGCCTTGGTCGGTCAGATAACACCCAGCTTCTAACGAACAGCTCAGATCTCATGACTCATTGTGAAACAGTTTTCACAAAGGTCCAAAGATAAGCTGGGTGCTGTTTCTCGAAGAGAAAATAGTTGACTTCAGAATATGAAATGGCTTTACTCTGAAAGACGGAGGGCCACTGCTAGGAGTCAGTGATGGTGATCTACTAGAGATGCCAAACAGCTTCCCCACATGCCACTGATCTCTCAAGAGCCATTAGATCTGCTAGAGAGTATGACCCAAATGGCAGAAAAGTCTAAATAGCAGCGTAGGCCTGATGGAGAGCCTTCTAGTCTGGATCCCACTCAAATGTAACAGCTTTTCCCAGTCAGTTTTTATATGGGACAGAGCAACACACTTGAGTAAGGAATGAAGTACCTCCAAAGGCAAGGTGCTAGGTGTAACAACTTAGTCCCTTACCATAGAAGGAGTATTTCAGCATGCCCCATATGACTGGACTTGTAGATGTTTCACTGAAGTAAAAGGTCCTTGACTTTTGGGTGGAATTATTTCCTATCCTCTGATGCAATATGATTTTTTAAGTCCAAAGTGGTTGCAATCTCCTGCTCACTTGGTCAAATCGGCATAATAGTTATCAATATAATGAACCAAAGTAATATCTTGTAGAAGACAAAAGATCCATATGAACAAAGTTAGGATACAGGGATACGAAAGTAATACACCCTTGATATAAAACAGGAAATAAATACTAGTGGCATTTGCAAGATCAGTAGCTGCATATGAGTACAGGAGATGTGCTAATAATACATAAACAGACTTAGTAGAAATCACATATAATTATATTAACATGTACAAAAAGGACTGTTGACAAAATTCAATATTATTTCCTGATAAAAATCTCTGAATAAAATAGGCTTAGAAGGAATATATTTCACGTTAGCGGCAAGTGCCAGCAGTACCCGTCTTGGAGTCCCAGATCCGCGCAGCGGCTGCACCATCCTCTCAGGGCCTGAGTCTGCTAGAGGCCATACTAGCTCCGCAGGATCGCAATCACTGACAGTACGGCCCGCCCAATCCCACAGTGACAGAGAATACGCTATATACTCACCAAAACCAGGCAGAAACGCCACACTAGCTAGGCACACCAGGCGCTGGGCCTCCCAAGCTTGGAGAGCACAGTGAAGAGACCCCAAGACTTCCCAGAAAGCATCTGGACTAGCAACCCAGTCTCCAGTTACAATGGGACTTTCTAACCTGGCGGCGGAGCAGCACTGAGCTGGCGGGGCACATCAGCCCTCCAGTTTAAGACTAACCAGGGCCAAACCAGAGAACAGAAAGCCTGGTTACCCCGATTCCTACTGACGTGACCACCTTGAAATCTCCAGCTGCAGCAAGACCTTATAACCTGGCAGTGACAGCAGCACGGAACTGGCGGAACACATCAAAGAAGCAGGGCCAAACCAGAGAGCAGAGAGCCCAGATACCCCGATCTCTGCCAAGTGACCTGCCTGTAAGTGAGTGCACCCTTGAGAATCTGCAGTTCCCCAGATCCTGGGTCCTTCTAAAACAGAAGCCAGACATCGAACCCCCTCCAACCCATATACCCACTTTGGGAAACAGAGGGGCACTTGGGACATTGAAGTTCCTGCTCTGTGGGTCTAATTGAGGAGTTAAGGCAGTTAATGCCAGAAATTGCACTGCGATCATCACTAGCACCTGCGGCATATACAGTGCAGAGCCTCTCCCACACACTCAAGGGTTCAACATTAGCCATCACTCTGTCCCTTGAGATACACGTCCACGCACACCTCCACACACACACACACACACACACACACACACACACACACACACACACTTGCACTTGTCCCGTCTGCGCCTGCGTACTTTTCTCCCACAGGTACAGCTAGTCCTCAGCACACGCTAAGGACACGGGACCTCTCTCAGGTTGCTGAAGAACTCTCCAGACACCAGAGAGAGACAATACCAGTCTGATCTGCAGAATCCAAAAACAAACAGGGAAGGTTTCAGATAAGCCAATGGCCAGGGGTAGACAAAAGAACACTTCCAACATAAATCAGAACATCATGACATCACCAGCAAACCCCAAAATTGAGGATACTCCAATTCATCAGAAGCACAGGAAAATGACTTTAAAGCCATGCTAACCCAATTATTTGAGGCTCATAAGGAGGAAATGAACAAATCTTTCAAAGAGTTGGCCAGTCATTTGGAGGTAAAGAAAGAAGAAATAGACAAAATCCTTAAAGAAACACAGGCAAACATAGCCAAACAAATAGAGGCACAAGTAGAGATGAAATTAGTGGCATATAAAAAGGAAATGAACAAAGAAATAGAGACTATCGTAGAGAGACAGGAATCCAAATTCAAACATATGAAAGAGATGGTGCAAGGCATGAAAACAGAATTAGAATCAATAAAGAAAACACAAACTGAGAAAACCCTTGAGCTGGAGAACTTGGAGAAAAGATCAGGAACCACAAAAGTAAGCATCACCAACAGAATATAAGAGATGGAAGAGAGAATCTCTGGAGCTGAAGACACACTTGCAGAAATTGATACTTCTCTCAAAGAAAAAGTACAATCAGAAAAGTTCCAATCACAAAATATCCAAGAAATCAAGGATGCTATGAAAAGACAAAAATCTAAGAATAATAGGAATTGATGAAAAAGAAGACTCCAGGCTCCAAGGTCCAGAAAATATTTTCAAGAAAATCATAGAAGAAAAATTACCCAACTTAAAGAAATAGATGTCCACAAATATACAAGAGGCCTACAGAACTCCAAATAGACTAGACCAGAAAAGAAACACATCATGTCACATCATAGTCAAAACACTAAATCTACAGAACAAAGAAAAGATATTAAAAGCAGCCAGGGAAAAAGGCCAAGTAACATATGAAGGTAGACCTATCAGAATCACACCGGACTTCTCATCAGAAACTATGAAAGCCAGAAGGGCCTGGGCAAGTATCATGGAGACTCTAAGAGATCACAAATGTCAACCCAGACTACTATACCCTGCAAAGCTTTCAATCAACATAGATGGAGAAAACAAAATATTCCATGACAAAACTAAATTTGCGCAATATCTACACAGCAAACCAACCCTACAGAAAATACTAGAAGGAAAACTTCAAGGAAAACAACTTCATCCAAGGAAACAGGGCATACAGATACTAACCCAACAAAGATGAAAGGAAAACAAGCAATGAAACAGGGCAAGATCACTGACTCCATTACAAAAGGAACTAACATGCATTGGTCACTACTATCTATCAATATCAATGGACTCAACTCACCAATAAAAAGACACAGGCTAACAGAATGGTTGCGGAAACAGGATCCAACATTCTGTTGCCTCCAAGAAACACATCTATGCAACAAAGATAAACACCACCTCAGAGTAAAGGGCTGGAAAACTGTTTTTCAAGCAAATGGCTCCAGAAAACAAGCTGGAGTAGCCATCCTAATATCTAATAAAATAGACTTTCATCCAAAGTTAATCAAAAAAGATAAGGAGGGCCACTATATTCTCATCAAAGGAAAAATCCACCAAGAGGACATCACAATCTTGAATATCTATGCCCCAAATACAAGAGCACCTACATTCGTAAATGAAACATTATTAAAGCTTAAATCCTACATTGATCCTAATACCTTAATAGTGGGAGAATTCAACACCCCATTCTCATCAAGGGACAGATCAACTAGACAGACACCAAATATGGAAATAAAAGCACTCACAGAATCCCTAAATCAAATGGACCTAATAGACGTCTATAGATCTTTTCACCCAAACTCAAAAGAGTACACCTTCTTTTCAGCATCGCATGGAACCTTCTCCAAAATAGACCATATAGTGGGTCACAAAGAAAGCCTCAACAGATACAAAAGGATTGAAATAATCCCTTGTATCCTATCTGACCACCATGGACTAAAGCTGGATATCAACAACAACAGAAACAACAAAAAGCCGACACGCACATGGAAACTGAACAACTTACTACTCAATGACAGCTGGGTCAAGGAAGAAATAAAGAAAGAAATTAAAGACTTCCTAGAATTCAATGAAAATGAAGGCACAACATACCCAAATTTATGGGACACATTGAAAGCAGTGCTCAGAGGAAAAGTTATAGCACTAAGTGCCTGCAAGAAGAAATTCGTAACATCACATACAAACAACTTAATGGCCCAACTGAAAACCCTAGAAATAAAAGAAGCAGATACACCCAAGAGGAGCAGACGGCTGGAAATAATCAAACTCAGGGCTGAAATCAATCAATTAGAAACAAATAAAACTATTCAAAGAATCAATGAAACAAAAAGCTGGTTCTTTGAGAAAATCAACAAGATAGACAAACCCTTAGCCAAACTAACTAAAAAGCAGAGAGAAACTATCCAAATCAGCAAAATCAGAAATGAAAACGGGGACATAACAACAGACACTGTGGAAATCCAAACAATTATTAGGTCATACTACAAAAACCTATATGGCACAAAATTTGAAAATATAAATGAAATGGATAATTTTCTTGACAGATTCCATCTACCAAAATTAAGCCAAGATCAGGTAGAAAGACTGAATAGCCCTATATCTCCCAAAGAAATTGAAGCAGTCATTAACAGTCTCCCCTCCAAAAAAAGCCCTGGACCAGATGGCTTCAGCGCAGAATACTATAAGACCTTCAAAGAAATGCTCACACCAATTCTCCTCAAACTATTCCACAAAATAGAAACAAAAGGAACACTACCAAACTCATTCTATGAAGCCACAGTCACCTTGATACCTAAACCACACAAAGATCCAACAAAAAAAGAGAACTTCAGACCTATCTCTCTTATGAACATTGATGCAAAAATACTCAATAAAATACTTGCAAACCGAATCCAAGAACACATCAAAGATATCATCCACCATGACCAAACAGGCTTCATCCCAGGCATGCAAGGGTGGTTCAACATACGGAAATCCATCAATGTAATCCACCACATAAACAAACTGAAGGAGAAAAACCACATGTTCATCTCCATAGATGCTGAAAAAGAATTTGACAAAGTCCAATACCCATTCATGTTTAAAGTCTTGGAGAGATCAGGGATACAAGGCACATACCTATAGATAGTAAAGGCAATATACAGCAAGCCTATAGCCAACATCAAACTCAATGTAGAGGAACTTAAATCAATCCCACTGAAATCAGGGACAAGACAAGGCTGCCCACTGTTTCCCTATCTCTTCAACACAGTACTTGAAGTCCTAGCCAGAGCAATAAGACAACTAAAGGAGATCAAGAGGATACAAATTGGAAAGGAAGAGGTCAAAGTGTCACTATTTGCAGATGATATGATAGCATACATGAGCAACCCCAAAAATTCAACCAGGGAACTCCTCCAGCTTATAAACACCTTCAGCAAAGTGGCTGGATACAAAATCAACTCAAAAAAATCAGAAGCCCTCCTGTACACCAAAGACAAAAAGGCTGAGAAAGAAATTAGGGAAACAACACCCTTCACAATAGCCACTAATAACATAAAGTATCTTGGTGTGACTCTAACCGAGCAAGTGAAAGACCTGTTTGAGAAAAACTTCAAGTCTCTGAAGAAAAAAATTGAAGAAGATCTCAGAAGATGGAGAGATCTCCCATGCTCATGGATTGGTAGGATTAACATTGTGAAAATGGCCATCCTGCCAAAAGCAATCCACAGATTCAATGCAATTCTCATCAAAATACCAACTCAATTCTTACAGACCTTGATAAAAAGATTCTCAGCTTCATATGGAGAAACAAAACCCCCAGAATCTCCAAAACGATCCTGTACAACAACAGATCATCTGGAGGTATCTCCATCCCCGATCTCAAGCTGTACTACAGGGCAACAGTAATAAAAACTGCATGGTATTGGCATAGAAACAGAAAGGAGGATCAATGGAACCGCATAGAAGACCCAGAAATAAACCCACACACCTATGAATACTCGGTATTTGACAAAGAAGCCAAATCCATTCAATGGAAAAAAGACAGCATATTCAACAAGTGGTGCTGGACCAACTGGATGTCTACATGCAGAAAAATGAAAATAGATCCATATTTATCACCCTGCACAAAACCAAAGTCAAAGTGAATCAAGGACCTCAACATAAAACCAGATACTCTAAAGCAGTTGGAAAAAAAGTGGGGAGCAGCCTAGAACTCATTGGCACAGGAGAAAACATCCTGAACAGAACACCAACAACACAGGCTCTAAGAGCAACAATCAATAAATGGGACCTCATGAAACTGAAAAGCTTCTGTAAAGCAAAAGACACAGTCATCAAAACAAAACAACTGCCTATAGTTTGGGAAAGAATCTTCACCAACCCTTTATCTGACAGAGGGCTAATATCCAGTATATATAAAGAACTAAGAAGCAGAAAAGCAACAAACCAAGTAATCCCATTAAAAAATGGGGAACGGAGCTAAACAGAGAATTCTCGAAAGAGGAACATCAAATGGCAGAGAAATACTTAAAGAAATGCTCAACCTCATTAGCCATTAGGGAAATGCAAATCAAAACAACCATGAAATTTCACCTTACACCCATCAGAATGGCCAAGATGAAAAACTGAAGTGACAACACATGCTGGAGAGGTTGTGGTGAAAGGGGACCCCTCCTCCATTGCTGGTGGGAATGTAAACTGGTACAACCACTTTGGAAGTCAATCTGGCGCTTTCTCAGACAATTAGGAGTAGTGCTACCTCAAGACCCAGCTATTCCACTCCTAGGTATATACCCAAAGTTTGCTCAAGTACACAACAAGGACATTTGTTCAACCATGTTTGTAGCAGCTTTATTTGTAATAGCCAGAACTTGGAAACAACCCAGATGTCCATCAACAGAGGAATGGATACAGAAATTGTGGTATTTTTACACAATGGAATACCACTCAGCAATCAAAAAGGAGGAAATCATGAAATTTGCAAGCAAATGGTGGGATCTAGAAAAGATCATTCTGAGTGAAGTATCCCAGAAGGAGAAAGACAAACTTGGTATATACTTGCTTATATAGACCTACAAGATATGATAAACATAATGAAATCTACACACCTAAAGAAGATAATCAAGAAAGTGGACATGGGTGAAGATGATCAATCCTCATTTAGAAAGAGAAATGGGATGTGCATTGAATGTATGACAGGAGTCTTCCGCAAAAGGCATCTAAAAGACTCTACCTAGCAGTGTTTCAAAGCAGACACTAAGACTCATAACCAAACCTTGGCAGAGTGCAGGGAATCATATGAAAGAAGGGGAGTTAGTATGATATGGAAAGGATAGGAGCTCTACAAGTACCAAATACATCTGGGCACAGGGTCTTTTCTGAGACTGACACTCAACCAAGGACCATCAATGGATATAACATAGAACTTCTGCTCAGATGTGGCCCGTGGTAGCTCAGTAACAAAGTAGTTTTCCAAAGTAAGGGAAACAAGGACTATTTCTAACAGGATCTCAAGGGCAGGCTCTTTGACCTCCCCCTTCCCCAGGGGAGTAGCAGTCCTCTTAGGCCACAGAGGAGGACTTTGCAGCCAACCTTGAAGATACCTGATAAAACAGGGTCAAATGAAAGGGGAGGAGGTCCTCCCCTATCAGTGGACTTGGAGAGGGGCAGGGAGGAGACCAAGGAAGGAGTTGGGGAGGGGGAGGTAATGAGGGAGCGGGATACAGCTGGAACACAGAGTTAACAAATTGTTTTTGTTTTTTTTTTTTTTAATTTTTTTATTTTTATTTTATTTTTCTTTTTAGTTACATTTTGTTAACTCTGTGTCCCAGCTGTATCCCGCTCCCTCATTCCCTCCCCAACCCCACACTCCCTCCCTGGTCTCCTCCCTGCCCCTTTCCAAGCCCCCTGATAGGGGAGGACCTCCTCCCCTTTCATCTGACCCTGTTTTATCAGGTATCTTCAGGGCTGGCTGCAAAGTCCTCCTCTGTGGCCTAACAGACTGCTCCTCCCCTGGGGTGGGGGTCAAACAGCCTGCCCTTGAGATCCTATTAGAAATAGTCCGTGTTCCCCTTACTTTGGAAAACTACTTGGTTACTGAGCTACCACAGGCCACATCCGAGCAGAAGTTCTAGGTTATATCCATAGATGGTCCTTGGTTGAGTGTCAGTCTCAGAAAAGACCCTGTGCCCAGATATATTTGGTCCTTGTGGAGCTCCTATCCTTTCCATATCATACTAACTTCCCTTCTTTCATATGATTCCCTGCACTCTGCCGAGGGTTTGGTTATGAGTCTTAGTGTCTGCTTTGAAACACTGCTAGGTAGAGTCTTTCAGATGCCTTTTGTGATAGACTCCTGTCATAAGTTCAATGCACATCCCATTTGTCTTTCTAAATGAGGATTAATCACCTTCGCCTGTGTCCACTTTCTTGATTATCTTCTTTAGGTGTGTAGATTTCATTATGTTTATCATGGAGTTAACAAATTGTAACTAAAAAGAAAAATTAAAATTAAAAAAAGAAGGACTATATTTCAACATAATAAAGGTTGTGAATAAGGAATCTACAGCCAACTTTGTTTGAAATAAAAAATGAAAGCATTTCCCTTAAAATAAAAAGACAAGAATACTCACTCTCTCCAGCTTTATTCAATGTAGAATTAGAAATCCTTGATAAGCAATAAAACATGAAAAGGAAATTAAATGGGTACAATATGAAAAGAAAACATCAAATACTATTATTTACAGATGATATAATCCTTTACTTAAAAGATATTTATGACTCACTAGAAAACGCTTATATCTGGTAAATACTTTCAACAAAGTATCAGAATACAAAATTTTCATAAAGAAATGTTTGACTTTCTTATAGACCATAAGGAACTAGAAGAGAAAAAAAATTAAAAAATCATCATAATAAGACATTCACAATAGCTTTGAAACATTAGCTACAAACCTAGCCAAGTAGGTGAAAGGCTTTTACTACATACACTTCAAAACATTGAGGTAAGAAATTGAAGAATACATTAGAAGTCAGAAAGAACTCCATATTTAGAAACTGGCATAATCAATATGTGAAAATGAGTATATTACAAAAAAGTTGTATGTATAAAGATTCAATGCAATCCTCATTAAAAGTCCAATGATCTTCCTCTGTGTAAGGCTGTTTCCCCTTCAGGGGGAGGTGATCAAAGAGCCAGCCACTGAGTTCATGTCAGAGACAGTCCCTGTTCCCCTTACTAGAGAACCCACTTGGACACTGAGTTGCCATGGGCTACATCTGAGCAGGGGTTCTAGGTTATTTCCATTATTTCCATCCATGGTCCTTGGTTGGAGTATCAGTCTCAGAAAAGATCCCTTTGCTCAGATATTTTGGTTCTGTTGCTCTCCTTGTGGAGCTCCTGTCTGTCCCCTTCAGGCCTTTCATCTTCCTCTTCTTTCATAAGATAACCTGAACTCTGCCCAAAGTTTGGTTCTAAGTCTCAGCATCTGCTTTGATACCCTGCAGGGTAGTCTTTCAGAGGCCCTCTGTGGTTGGCTCCTGTCATGTTCCCTGTTTTCTCCCTCTTCTGATGTCCATCCTTTTTGCCTTTCTGGGTGAGGATTGATCATGTTACCCAGGGTCCTCCTTCTTACTTAGCTTCTTTAGGTGTACAGATTTTAGTATGTTTATCCTATATTATATGTCTATAAGCCACTAATAAGTGAGTATATACCATGTGTATCTTTCTGCTTCTGGGATATCTCACTCAGAATAATCTTTTCTAGTTCCCACCATTTGCCTGCAAATTTCATGATTTCCTTGTTTTTAATTGCTGGGTAGTATTCCATAGTGTAAATGTACCACAATTTCTGTATCCATTCTTCAGTTGTGGGACATTTGGGTTGTTTCCAGATTCTGGCTGTTACTAATAAAGCTGCTATGAACATGGTTGAGCAAATGTCTTTGTTGTATACTTGGGGAAGGGGAAGGGAAGAAAAGAGGGAGGGGATGAAGGAGGAAGCTAAGCTGGGATACAAAGTGAATAATTGTAATTAATAAAAAATAAATTAATAAAGAGTACAATGATATTCTCTTTAGAGCCAAAAAAATCCTAAAATTTACGTGAAAATATAAATGACCCAAATAGACAACAAACCTAAATAAATGGGCAGTAATGGTAATGTCACACTTGATCTCAAATTATATTATAGAGCCATAGTAACAAAAACAACATGTTACAAAAACATAGTAACAAAAACAAACATGTAGATCAATAGACTAGAATAAAGAAACCCCCCAAAATCACATGGTTACTGCCACTTAATTTAAAAAAAAAACATACCATGGAAAAAAATGATACAGGGAAAATTGCCTTTCAAATCTATAGGAGAATGAAACTAGATCCATGTCTTTCATCTGTCATAAAACTCAATTTTAAAATGTTGAAAGACCTGAAAAACTTAGAACTGCCTTAAAAAGTGTTTCTATATACTTCACGATAGAAACATAGTCAAAGATATTTTTCTTTTCTTTTTTTATTGTTTTATTATTACTATTTTTTTTACAATTTATTCACTTTGTATCCTGGCTGTAGTTCCCTCTCTCATCTCCTCCCAGTCCCACCCTTCTTCTCTCTTCTCCCCCTATGCCCCTTCTCTAGTCCACTGATAAGGGAGGGTCTCCATCCTTACTATCTGACCTTAGCCTATCAGGTCTCATTAAGACTGTCTGGACCCTCTTTCTCTGAGGCCTGGCAAGCTGTCCCCAACCCCACAGGGTGAGGTGATCAAAGAGTCAGCCATTGAGTCCATGTCAGAGACGGCCCTTTTTCCCCTTACTAGATATTTTGAATAAGATTTCACCAGCACAGGCAATGATCCCAAAAAGTGACAAATGGTGTTGAATGAAATTAAATCCTAAACAACACTAGAAGAGAGCCTATAGAATGGAAAACAGTTTTGCCAACTGTACACCAGATGATAAGCATCTAGAATATGTGAAGAAATGCTTGTGTTAAATACCCAAGGAGGAATTAGTCAATCAACAAATGGACTAAGGAAGTGAATATATAGTTCTGAAGTGAAATGTAAAGGTTAATAAATACTAAAAAAAACAAAAACAAAAACAAGAAACAAACAAATGTTTATCATCCTTAGCTTTCAGGGAAAGAAATGAAAACTGCTTTGGGATTCCATATTCCCTGAGTATGAATGGTTATCATCAAGAAAACCAACAATGCTGGTGAATGTGTAAGGAAAGAAAAACCTCTTTGTCACTTGGTGAGGTGCAAACTGGTATAGACACTATGGAATCCAGTATGGACATTTCCCAAAAAACTAACCACAGGCTTACCTACCATACGACCTAGTTTCTAGGCCACTCCAGGGTATGTATACAAATAATTCTAAGTCATACCACAGAGAGACTTGCACATTAAATTTTATTTCTACCCTCTTCATAATATCTAGGATATGGAACCAGCCTCAATATCAAAGTGATGAGTGGACAGTGAAAACATAGTAAATATGCACAATGGAAGTGAATTCACCTTGAAAAGAAAATGCTGTTATATGGCTTGCAGGAAAATGAATGATTGTCACAATCAGTGAAATAAACCAGACTCAAACAAGCTAAATACTACTTGTTTCTTCTCATACACAGAAGCAAGATTTAAACACAAATATGTGCATGTGTGTGTGCATGTATGCGTGTGTGTCTACAGTAGAAAGGAACTAGAAAATGGGAGGAAAAAAACTCTTAAGGGAAGATGGGGATAAGGAAATAATGTAATATGAAAGCAAAAAAGCACGGAGGGTGCTGGGGGTGGATGGAGACCAGTAAGAGGTGGCAAGGGGGCGGGGGAGAAGTCACTGGAGAGTGGGAAAGAAAACAATGTACAATGCATATGCATAAAATCGTTATGCTAATACCCATTACTGTGTATGCCAGCTTAAAAAGAAAAAGAAAATACAATGGAGTATTACTCAGAAATGAAAAATAAGGAAATCATGAAATTTGCAGGTAAATGGTGGGATCTGGAAAGGATCATCCTGAGTGAGTTGTCCCAGAAGCAAAAAGACACACACGGTATATACTCACTCATATAAACATAAAACATAGAATAAACCCACTAAAATCTGTACATCTAAACAAACTAAGCAAAAGAGAGGACCCTAACTAAAATGTTCAATTCCCATCCTGAAAGGCAAAGAGGATGGACATCAAAAGAAAAAGAAAACAGGACACAACCTCAGAACCTGCCACAGAGGGCCTCTGAAAGCCTCTGCTGTGCAGACTGTCAAAGCAGATGCTGAGCCTGATGGCCAACTGATGGGCAGAGTGAATGGAATTTTATGTAAGAAGTGGGAAATAGTAAGAGCTGGAGAGGACAGGAACTCCACAAGGAGAGCAACAGAACAAGAAAATCTGAACACAGGGAACTTCCCAGAGACTCATACTCCAACCAAGGACTATCCATGGAGATAACCTAGAACCCTGACAGTGCAGCCACTTCTGATGAGAACTGATAGACTAAGATCAGAAAGAAGGAGAGGAGGACCTCCCCTATCAGTGGACTTGGGGAGGGACATGCATGCAGAAATGGGGGAGGGTGGGACCGGGAGGGGAGGAAGGAGGAGCTTATGGGGGGATGCAAAATGAATAAAGTGTAATTAATAAAAGTTAAATAAAAAATTTAAAAAAGTTAAATAAAAAATTAAAAAAAAAGAAAAAGAAAAAAAATAAGGCGCTTTGTCAGAAAAGACTATGATCCATGGCAGCGACAGTCCCTACTGTCCTTACTAGTGGACCCACATGACGCCTGAGCTGCCTGTTGGCTAAATATATGTAGAAGACCTAGGTCCAACCCATGCATGGTCCTTGGCTGGTGCTTCAGACTCCACAGGCCCTTTTTAGCCCTGGTTAGTTGGCTCTGTTGGTCTTCTTGTGGAGCTCTTGCCACCCCTTGGTCCTTTCATCTTTCTTCCTGCTTTTCCACTAGTCTCCTTATGTTTTGTACAACGTTTGGTTGTAAGTCTCAGCATCTGCTTCAAGCCACCTGATGGGACTGCCTTGCCAGGCCACAGGGAAAGAGGTTGAACTCAGTCCTCGTGTGACATGATGAGCTGGGGTGGCTGGGTGGGTAGAGGGGCTCCCCTTTTCTGAGGAGGAGGAAAGGGAAAATGGGGGTGTGAGGGTGGGCCTGGGAGCAGAGGAAGGAACTCCTTCTTCTGTGAGGAGGGATGTAAAGTGAATAAATAAATAAATAAATAAATAAATAAATAAATAAATAAATAAATAAATAACCATTATTAATTTAATGCTACAAATAGAAAAGCTGAGTTTCTGAGAGGTGAAAAGTCTTGTCCAAAGCTGCCCATGTAGACTGTGAGGGCTGTCGAATACAGGTCTTAGTTAGGAGTATCAAGCAGCATGCAACTGTTTAAAATGTAGTTTTTATGAAATGCGAGGAAAACTAAAAATTAAATTCTTCCCATTTGTTCACTGCCTGGCACTTGTGCATACTGCAACAGACAGTGCAAGACATTTCCACTGTTATACTGTGATGACTAAAGTTATGTTTCAAGTTTAAATTACCATGATCTATGAAACACAAATGCCTCTGATCTGTAAGTGCCGCCTGCACAAGGGTAGATAAATTCCTTGACTGCTGAGGGCTATTGTTCAGGTAAGATAGCAAGCTGCCTGTTTTCTCCTCTGTAAACAAGCATGGTTGAGGGAACTGCAAAGGATGTGTTTGATCACACATAGGTGTGAGGTACCTAAGCAGTAAGTGCAGCAGGATGCATGCTTGCCTCTCATTGGACAAAGGTGAAAGTACATTGCTTTGTGGGCTTTTACCTTTATAAGCCCCTGACTAATGTAATTCGGCACCATACTCAGGAAATCCTGGTTATGGACCTAGCCAGTATTTGTGGTCTTGACCAGTATTTAATAAAGTTCTAATCAAATTTAGTTTGAAAAAAACAAAGAAAGAAAGAAAAAGAGAGAGAGAAAGAAAGAAGGGTGTGATCCATGTTGATCAGAAAGCAAAAGAAATATCTAAACAAATACACAGCCAACTAACCATAAACCCAAGCCGACCAAACAGAAAGCATTAGATATCCTTATACAGTGAGCATGAGAAATACTGTTGAGAAAAACCATTATTATTTTAGAACATAGGCAACTATATAAATCTATTCTGAACAGCAAGATGTTAATTAATCAGTTGGAACATTTGTAAATAAAGCAGGAGGGTTGTAAGGAGCGCAAGGAATTATGACAGAGAGAATGGTGAGAGAAGTATAAGGATTCCTCCTCTGCCCCTCCCTCTCCCAACCCCAAACTCCACCTTTCTCTGAAAACTCCACCTTTCTCTACTTTCCTGGGCTTCATGAGAATGACAGGAGGAGGTAGAATGAAACCATTCAGAAAGAGACCAAACAACCAAACTGAGAACGGAACTTTGGACCTTGAGCATACCAGGCCCCTACTGCACTGCTATGCCTTGCCCCTACCCGGAAAGGCTATTTGGATGAAAAGTTTCTGATTTTTTTTTTATGATTATATCATCTTTCTCCAGAACTTACCCACTTACCAAATTCATATGTTACCATTTACAAAATTCATATGGGTATTCACTATTGTTATCTGTGAAAACAATAACTGATTTCCTATTTCTTAGTAACTAAAAAACTAACGTAAGCCACAAGTGTTATAGAGGGATAGCAATCCAGACACACCCTAACATGACATACAAACAAAAATTACAGAATACACATTTGGGACCCGATATGTCAGCAACTCTTCCAGGGCCCATGAAAAGGCATCAACTTGAAGAGTTGTGCAATTTGGAATTAGCAGATGTTGAGCATCTGCTTGTGTGACTTCATCTGAGAACTGTCACTCTGTCAGGGCCATTGTAGAGGAAATAGAGTGAACACTCCTGACAGGAGAAACTGATGATCCTTTTGGTATGGTGTAAAAATGGAAACAGAGATTTTATGCTTTCTGTATTTTGTAAGTCCCTCCATGTAAGGCTTTACCCAGCTTTCAGGGATCCTCAGTTCTCTCTTCTCTTTCTCAGCATGGTTTTCTCTGGTCTCTTCCTTGGTCCAGGCTAAGCCAGGTGTTTGGAACTTTAGTGTTAGTGACATGTCACATCAGGCAACTCCTTCTCGGGGGACTGCTCTGTTCATTAGCAGGCATTTATAAACATCACTTTCCTTATCAGCTAGATGCCAATAGATCCAAAGGAATCTACCTGTGGTATGTCTTACTACAAAACTGTAATGCTACATATTTTCTGGAGATGAACTCTTCCATGGTTTTAATACTCAGCTTTGCTAAAATGGTTTTACTACTTGTAACTTTGTCCCAGCTCTTCTTCAACACAATACTTTTATCTGACTCTCTCATGTCTACCTCTTAAACTGAACTTGCATCTTTTTGGGGTTTCCTCATTTTCCCTCCTCCACCTTTTGCTTGTTCTTACCTCCCTGTTCCCTTTCTTCTTCACCCCATTTACAGGGTTACCTTCACTCATCTAAGCTGGAAATCTCAGCAAGCTCTCAAGAGTCAGAAGAGTCTATAGTCTGAGGGAATTTCTTTGTAAAACAGTAACACACTTAAAGGTAAGAATAGAGCTTGGGGATGGATTGAAGCAACTTAAAGAAATTGAGCTTAAATTTTATCATCTTTATTTTTGGTGTTCATTTTCTTTTATAAACAAAGGATTTCATTATGGAAAGCATTTTTATTTGGTGAAAACATCAATAGATTTCTAGAAAAAAAAACAGGAAAATTTTATTTTATAACAAATATGTTTTACTCAGTGTCTAACTCATGCCAAGATATTAAACTATTTTTTTCTCATTTCATTTTTGTGCTACTTATAAGAAAGAGGCTAATATAATAATTGTGATTAAAGCAATGCTTCCAGAGGTCAAATATCTTCAGTCTGATTCATGGTCATAACAGTTACTGTGTGTTTGTAAGATCACTTATCCCACTATAATTAGAGATTCCTCATCTATAAAGTAGGGGTAAATTAAAATATTCACTTCATTAAACTGGTATGTATATTAATTATCACATGTAAGTCAGAGCAGTGCTTGAAACAGGAACAATACGTTGAGCTTGTATAAGTATTATCATTTAGCTGATAAGAAAATGAAGCTTTCAGAACCAAGCATGTTGGCATACTAATATAATCCTAACATCCATTCATTGAAGACAGGAGGCTCAGGAATTCAAGGTCAACCTCTACCACGTAGCGAGTTCAAGACCAACTTGAACCACGTGAAGGTCTGTTTAAAAAAAAAACCATAATCTGATTGGCCTGCTCTTTGATCACCTCCCCCTGAGGGGGGAGCAGTCTTACCAGGCCACAGAAGATGATAATGCAGCCACTTCTGATGAGAACTAATAGTCTAAGATCAGAAAAAAGGAGAGGAGGACATCCCCTCTCAGTGGACTTGGGGAGGCACATGCATGCAGAAAGGGAAGGAAGAGTAGGCTCTGGAGGGGAGGAGGGAGGGGCTTATGGGGGGTACAAAATGAATAAAGTGTAATTAATAATAATAATAAATATTAAAAAAAAAGAAAAAAGAAAAGAAAGAAGTTTCCTGAATTAAATTGTGTATGCAGTTGAGAGATTGGGGGAAGGTAGGAAATCAGGGTTTTTTCCTACAGCAGAAATGCACATTAGCCTACAAGACTTTGAGGGGGGTTTAACATGTCACTGCGGGTTCAGAGGCTTTTAAAAAATCTTATGCCCGTGTATGCAGACTGTGCTGTGAGTGGGGAAATATATAGCAGCCAGAGATTGGTATATTTCTTTTAGTCAAACTCATTAGAAATTAGGAATAGAGAGATCTAAATAAATAGACACCCTACTGTCGATTATGAGATGTTAATTGATAGGATGATAAATAAACAGAAGTATTGCCTAGGACAGGAAAAAAAAAGTACAAAATAGTGGGGGTGGGAGTGAGAGATTAAGCCCAAGTGGCACAAAGAACCATCATTTGCAAAATAGTTCCTGGTTGGTTAGGCAACGAAATACACATATGAGTGCAAAATATCAAAATGTTTAGGGATGGGCAGCATATGTCCAGACTAAATAAACATGAATGGAGGGGAAGCTGGAGGTGGGATTTAGGAGTGGGGTTTATGTATCCTAAGGATGGGGATCAGTTTAGGATAGTGATGATTGGAAATGTTCAGCATCTTGACCATGGATAGCCTAACCACCAGATTTGGAATTTAGAATTAAAGTGGGTGAATTTTAGCTTTTAAATTAGAAGGTGAAAGAAAGCCTGTGTTCTATAAAGACAGCTGTTTTCTATGCAGGAAGAATGAATGAGAAAGAGGTCCCAGGCAGGCACGATGTGGGAGGACTCAGTGGTTCCGGCAGTAAGAGTGGATGTGCAACTTATGAATTTACACAGGCAGAAAATAAGAGGAAAACACTGCTGTTGAGAAGGTAGTATTTTGGTGGCTAAAACATTTCAGCTGAGTAGGTACTGCTCTTAACGCATCTGAGAAAGCTAACATGTATTTGCCTCAAATTTTTATCTAGTGGAAGAGAGATGGCTAAATCAGTAGGGGCCTGAGGCCTTGAGATTTATTGCTGAATCCCACAAGGTGGCAGGAAAGAACTGACTCTCAAGAGTTGTCTTCTGACCTCCACAGGTGTGCATGAGCACACACTTACACACACACACACACACACACACACACTCATTTAAAACACACATATATACACACGCATATACACACAAAATAAAATGACAATCTAATCTGACACTGCAAAGTTAGATAGCCTTACATGTGTCCCTCCATCCAAGAGAGGTCATGATATTAAAATGAGCTCATTCTCTTAAAATCTGCTGTTGAGTTTTATTTTAAAATATTTTGAGCTGTTTTTTTTTTTTTTTCCTTACGACTAATATAGAGATATGTGATTGGAGAGTGAATCCAACACCTCATGCAGACTAGGCAACTTTTCTAAAACTAAGCAAAACATCCAGACCATACATATATGTATAAATATAAGCATATAATGTATGTACATATGTTTGTGGATAAGTATGTGTGTATGTGTAATATATACACGTGTTTTTCCCAGGCCTTTATTTTCATGAATGTTATGATAAACTTTCCTCTGAAGAAACTATATTTGGGGGAGCAGCCTTACCAGGCTGCAGAAGAAGACAATGCAGCCAGTCTTGATGAGACCTGATAGGCTAGGGTCAGATGGAAGAGAGGACCTCCCCTATCAGTGAACTGGGGGAGGGGCATGGGAGGAGAAGAGGGAGGCAGAGAGGGAGTGGGAAGGGCTGAGGGAGGGGGCTACACCTGAGAAACAAAGTGAATAAACTGTAATTAATAAAAATAAAATTAAAATGTTAAAAATAAAATTAAATTGTTAAATGTTAAAATAAAAATAAAATTAAAATTAAGATGTTTTGATATTTATTTCCTGCTACTGAAATTTGAATCTGAATGAAATGCCCCATTCCTGATGATGTCGATATTGTAAAGCGACAGATTCATAAAGTAATGATCAAATTTTCCTTTTTTTCTGTGTGTATTTCTAAGAAATAGAGCCAACTATTTTTATGTAAATACCAAGAGTGACTTACCTGGTACTAAACCCACAGCCCAGCACATCCTCCCCACCCGACTTCTTTCCTCCTGTCCTGGAACTTGTCGCCACTGTGTGATCCAGCCCTGTCTCTGGCTGTGGGTCAACAGATCCCAGTGAAGGGTTTCATGTCTTTAGGCTTCATTTCTTTGTCTTTTTCCTACTCTGTTGCCAGCATTTGCTGATTTCTAGTGTATACTCTGTACTCTCAGTCTGTGTTTGATTCCATTCCATGGAAATAAAAAGTATGTTGTACATACTGCCCAAGAATTGTCTTGCAAGTTAAGGCTTCCCCCTTTACTATAAGAATATAAATAAAAATTTATTTTATCCTTAAAAAAAAAGAAACAACTATATTTTCTGAAGGTAATTTCACAACAGAAATTTCAAAATCTGAAAGAAACATAAACAGTTTTATAATGACTCTTTATGGACCCTTTATTCAACTTTTTTTTCTTTTCTTAATTTAATTTAATTTTATTAATTACACTTTATTCATTTGTATCCCCCCATAAGATCATCCTTCTTTCCCTCCCGGTTCCACTCTACTTCCCCTTTCTTCAGGCATGCCCCTCCCCAAGTCCACTGATAGGGGAGGTCCTCCTCTCCTTCCTTCTGATCTTACTCTATCAGATCACATCAGGAGTGGCTGCATTGTCCTCTTCTGTGGTCTGGTAAGGCTGCTCCCCCTTCAGGGGGAGGTGATCAAAGAGCAGGCCAATCAGATTATGTCAGAGGCAGTCCCTCTTCCCATTACTATGTAACCCACTTGGACACTAAACTGCTATGGGCTACATCTGTGCGGGGGTTCTAGGTTATCTCCATGCCTGATACTTGGTTGGAGTATGAGTCTCTGGGAAGACCCCTGTGTTCAAATTTTCTGGTTCTATTGCTCTCCTTGTGACATTCCTGTCCTCTCCAGCTCTTACTATTTCCCACTTCTTACATAAGATTCCATGCACGCTGCCCAACAGTTGGCCATAAGTCTCAGCGTCTGCTTTGATAGTCTGCAGGACAGAGGCTTTAAGAGGCCCTCTGTGGCAGGTTCCTAGGTTGTTTCCTGTTTTCTTCTTCTTCTGATGTCCATCCTCTTTGCTTTTCGGGATGGGGATTGAGCGTTTTAGTCAGGGTCCTCTCTCTTGATTAGTTTCTTTAGATGTACAGATTTTGGTAGGTTTATTCTATGTTATATATCTATATGAATGAGTATATACTATGTGTGTCTTTCTGCTTCAGGATGATCCTTTCCAGGTCCTACTACTTACCTGCAAATTTCATGATTTCCTTATTTTTCATTGCAGAGTGTAGATGTACCACAATTTCTGCATCCATTCTTCAGCTGAGGGGCATCAGGGCTGTTTCCAGCTTCTGGCTATTACAAATAAAGCTGCTACAAACATAGTTGAGCAAATGTCCTTATTGTGTACTTAAGCCTCTTTTGGATATACGCCTAGGAGTGGTATGCCTATTAAGATCAACCTGTGTCATTTATTTTCTCACTCATTTATCTTTTCCTGTATATTATTTTGAGGCAAATCTAGATGTTGTCTCATTTAGTATGTGTGTGTATGTGTGCTTGCATGTGAGGGTGTGTGTGTGTGTGTGTGTGTGTGTGTGTGTGTTTGTGTGTATAAAGTTAGTGTGTTTTGAACCCAGAAACATGCACTTACTGGGAAAATGCGAACTACTGAGCTATGCCCTAACTCATTAGTGACTATTTCTAGAAGTTAGGCCTTAAAGATCAGAAATCTCTTAAAGTACAAATCCATAATATTATAACACTTAAAATTCATAATAGTTTTTTAAAGTAATCCACTCTTCAGCTGGAGTTATGTGATTACTCTGTAAATGTTGCAATGATTTTCATTTGAGATTTGGATAAGACCTATCATGATGATTGCTGGGTGCATCTAGTCTTTCCTATGTACAGCCTAAGGTCACCTTCTGCTTGGTATTTTAACCTAAAACAGTGGCTACTGATAGTAGGTGATTTCCCCCAAACGTCCTCCTTCGATTAGAAGTTTGTTGTTCCGGGAAGTATGGCTAGTCTTCACAGCATTGAAAATTAACTGACATCTAGTAGGTAGGAGTCAGAGATGCTACTAATGCCAAAGGGCGAAAGAATGTCGTGGAATGAAAACAAAGGATAACCCAGGGTTGAGGTGGAAGGAGTCTGGTTTAGAGGTTTCAGTAGTTTCCAGCTCAGGCATTGGAGCAAATCAGTACAGTAGCGTTATTTCTAGTTGTTAGTGAAATGAAGAGCTGTTGATGATATTCTAAATGCGTCTCTCCTTCCTTATGTATTAGCTGGAAAAACATGCAGAGAATGTCTCTCCACTTATTCTCTAGTTATCCAAAAAGATGATTTAACTTTAAGCATTAAAGTCTATTAAATAGTAAGCACATGATAAGGATTCTGCTAGCATGGCTGCATATGTTAGTGTTTCCTCTGTGAGGCATATAGACAGACTTCCAAAGCAAGTGAAACGATGGCAAGATTAATTGGTTTAGAATACACAAATGTTCCTTTTCTCTCTTACCAAATGATTATTAGGGTATTTCTACTGAGAATTTTTCCCTCAATAACTTTAGCTGTATTTAAAGTTAATGAGCTTTTTCAATTAAAGCCACAGATATTTAGCCTTTGGACAGCACAAGAATGAATCAGGGTACATTTAATTACATTGAGCAAATTCTTCAGAGGCTGAGGAGATTCTTTATAAAAGCCAGAATATTATAAATCCACCAAGAGACAATGTTCAAACCTATGTGCAGGTCAACTTTGTAGAGGGGACTTCCAGATACAGTGGTGAGGTTGAAAATACACACAGGAAGAATATGGTCATAATTTTGCTTCTAATTTTTTATTTTTATATTTTTCTAGTATTTTATTTTTTCTTTTTTAAAATTTAATTTTTTATAAATTATAGTTTATTTATCACTTTGTATCCCAGCTGTAGCCACCTCCTTCATCCACTCCCAAACCCATCCTTTCTCCCTCTTCACCTCCCATATTTCTTCCCAAGCCCACTGATAGGTGAGGTCCTCCTCTCCTTCCATCTGACCTTAGCCTATCAGGTCTCATCAGGAGTGGCTGAACTGTCTTCCTGTGTGGCCTAGCAAGGCTGCTCCCCCATCAGTGGAAGGTGATCAAAGAGCCAGTCACTCAGTTCATGTCAGAGACAGTCCAGGTTTCCATCACTAGGGAAACCACTTGGAGACTGAGCTGCCATGGGTTACATGTATGCAGGGTTTCTAGGTTATCTCTATGCATGGTCCTTGGTTGGAGTATCAGTCTCAGAAAAGACCCCTGGGCCCAGAATTTTTGGATCTGTTGCTCTCCTTGTGGAGCTCCTGTCCCCTCCAGGTCCCTCTGTCTCCCCTTCTTTCATTAGATTCCCTGAACTCTGCCCAAAGTTTGGCTATGAGTCTCAGCATGTCCTTCGATACACTGCTGAGTAGAGTCTTTCAGAAGCCCTCTGTGGTTGGCTCCTGTCCTGTTCACTGTTTTCTCCCTCTTCTGATGTCCATCCCATTTGCCTTTCTGAATGAGGAGTGGTTATCTTACCCAGGGTCCTCCTTCTTGCTTAGCTTCTTAGGTGTACAGATTTTAATATGTTTATCCTATATTATATGTCTAATATCCACCTATAAGTGAGTACATGTTGCGACCGCCTCCACCAGCAGGGAAGACGCAACACTGGACTCTTCTCAATGCAGTTCATTCAGGAACCTTGAACAATCTTCTGACCCCCGGGAAGCCCAGCCCGCCAATTAAATAGCCTATGGCCAGCCAATCCTGACAAGCTACGTGGCGCCTGCAGATTAGTCCACAACTGCGGAAGCGAGCCCGATGCACATACACAACCAAATAAGGAGTTGTTTACCGAGAGCTTTTGCCTACAAGAGGCAGAAGCCAGCACCATCTTTAGGGCGCGGCAGAGCTTGGCTCTCCACAAGTACATACCCTGTGTGTCTTTCTGCTTCTGGGATACCTCACTCAGGATGATCTTTTCTAGTTTCAGATGTCTTAGTGTGTTTCCTTGAACTCCAGGCACTCCTGTGTTCATTTCCTAAGTGCTGGTACTATGGGTGTGCAACAGCATTCCAAGCTATGAGGTTACTGTTTTGACTGAAATCTATCAGCTGAACAAACAGAAAGTAAAATACATCTTTTATGACACCAATATCCACAGAGCAGTTGTCTGTGGGATTCTTATTCTCCCACTCATCCTGGGAGGTATTTTAGACATGACCAGAATTAGTGTCCAGTTAAGGTTGGAATTTGTTCTAGAATGAGCTTTCCAGTTGCTGTTTTTGGTCACATTCCCATTCTGGTGTATGTCACTATGCTTGGGGTGAAAGAATGATATAGTTGACCTAGGCATGGACTTGTGAACACCAAAGCTTCCCCAGGGACCCTGCAACTCCTTTAGAACCAGAATCGCTACATCCTGAAGATGTAGCTTGTCTCTGTGATCACACTCAGATAGTCTTAGGTGTGCTTAGGTTTTGTGTTTTTTCAACTCCTACTGCTCCTTTTGTAACAAATATACACTAATTTGTCTTTAGCTTTTGCTAGAAAACAGGTACAAAGTTAGGTTATTTGCTGCAGAATTAGTGTTTTATTTTTAAACTTGAACAATTATTTCCTATTCTTAACTTTACCACAGTACCCTCCAGGAAGTGACAGTTGTTGAATTACAATTGCTACAATTGCATGGTTTCTTTCTGTAATTTGAAATTCATGACTGGATCTCTTTCAAAAAGGCTGATTTATTTCAATAATTACAACATATCAGTCAGGACACTGGGGGGTGGGAATCGTTGTGTGGCTGTGTAAGGGACACATGTATTTCATTAAATACTGGAAGGGAAATTTAAACGTCCTCTCAACCTAAAAAGAACCAAAGGAAATCCTTGAATTTTGTATTTTATTAATGGTAATATTTTAATTCTTTTCATTAGTGAAGATATTAGAGAAGATATTTCAAGTTGCAAAAAGGAAATAGAAAACAATGTTTGAAGCATTTGCTAGAGGAAAAAAAAAAGACAATTTAAGATATTTTCAGAACCGGAACAAGGCTTTTGTTTGAATCTTGGCCCAACACAGAAATTAAGTGGCACAGAATAAGAAAATTTTACAAAACTTGTACATACCTGTAATCTTAGCAGTAAGGAAATTGAGGCAGGAGAATTGCAAGTTCAGGCACATGCTGGGCTACACAGAAAGTTCCAGGTCAGCCTAGGATAACATCAGAAGACTATGCTTCAAAACACATAACGAAAAAAGACAGATCAACATCAAATAAACAAATTCATGTGAAAATGGCTTATTGAATACCAGTGAGGTGACTTATTAGGTCAGAAAAGGAGCTAGTTATGAAGTTGAACAACTTGTATTTGATTCCACAGAACTCAAATTATGGAAGGATAGAGAAAAGACAGGAAGCTGTCCTCTGGCTTTCACGTGGGTACCTTGTATACATGCACTCTCCTCAAATAAAATTCAATTGAAACATTGGGAAATCATAGGTCGGGTGATAAATGGTCATAAACCACCATCATGTGGACATTAACTGGCCCTTACTTCTCAAGGGCTTTCATATCCCTTCGTTATATTTTCTTGGATGTGCACATACATGTTAAAGTTTTCAAATGTTGAAGAACATAACCTGACAAAGACACAATTACCTTATAGGAAGCATTAACAATTTGTTTTGTATTTAAAACAGTTTATTTGAAATTAACTTTAATATGCTCCTATATCTAAGAGAGGACTTTTATAATATATACCCCAGGGTATATGAGAATTAAACTGATTACATTTGTCAACTGTAGAAGAATATATGAAGGAAAATAGTATATTTAAACAGCCAAGAGAATATTTTACTGAATTTATTTAGTAGGTACTCAATAGATATAGCTATTATTATTACATAATAAAACAGATAAAAAGAGGAGTGTACAGATTTATACAGTTTTTGAGTGTTTCTGAATTGTGATATATCATCACAACTTGCTTAATGATAAGCCATAAAGCTGTTAAACCTGTTCTTCTAGTAACTTTTTTCACTGAAATTCTTTCTTTTTTAGTTTCTTTTGTTTTGTTTCTTATAAGACAACGCACAACTAGTTATAAATTTTAATGGCTGGACCTTTTGTACCCATGCTGTTCATAAATAAACTTTCTAATTTAAGTGCTCTAAAACAAGCTTTTTCATAAATATTATTTGTAAAATATTAATTACTGTTTAAATTGAATAGACAAGCAGATGGGTTTTATTATGTCCACACTTTATGTTTCACACTTATGTGTCAGTATACTTTGTTCTACATCAAATAACTCTCATATTTTCAATTTTCTCTTCTGAAAATTTTCTCTTAATACTTTTCTGAAACATCATAGAAAATCTGGTAATTTTACTTACTGTTTGGTGTACTGCTTTGTGTTCATTACCGTACAGGCATTTCTCTCTTTTAATAGGAAACCAGAAACTTAGGTCCCCCCGATACCTGCTCTGCTTTGGGTTTTTCTACTTGAAACAAACCTACCCATATTTGAGAAGAAGGAATCATAATTGAGAAAATGTCTCCATAAGATTAGCTTGTTGGAAAGTCTGTGGGGTATTATCTTGATTAATGATTGCTATGGGAGGACTCAACTCACTATGGATGGTGCCACCTCTGGGACAGTGGTTCTGGGTCCTCTAAGAGAGAAGGCTGAAGAGCAAGCCAGTAAGCAGAATTCCCCATGGCCCCTGCTTCAGTTCCTGCCTCTAGCTTCCTGCCCTGAGCAACTGCCTTGCCTTCCTTCAGTAATAGATTGTGGTATGAGAGTTATAAGCTGAAATAACCTTGCTTCTCCAGCCTTCTTTTGGTCATGATGTTTTATCACAGTGATAGGAATCCTAACTAAGGCATTATTTTTGTAGAAAATACACCATGAGATTATTGTTGTTGTATAACTTGTTATAACCTGGATACCCAGAAAGTGCAGGTAGAGCCATTTATTTTCTCACAGCTGAGTAACTTTCTGAACCAGAAAGGGGGTAGTTCAAAGTTCTGCTCTCTCCCATGGCTCAGCACACTTTGGAACATGTCTTCAGGACTGTGTACACTTTAGCTTTCCTGTAATAGTAGTCTGAGTTTCTATTAAATCTCATTGTTCAATTGTGCCTGTGTCTGGTCCTGCTTCCCTTCTTGCCTTTCACGTGTTACCAGAAACATCCCTCAACAAGTACTTTACAACTCTGCTGTCCAAACAAGTGTTTGGAGGCTTAGTCCTCAATTGGTGACACTGTTTGGGAAAGTTGTGGAACCTTTAGGAGATGGATCTTACTGAAAGTAGTATATCACTGGGGGCTAGCTTTGAGATTCTATAGTCTGGTTCTATCTTCCTGCTTCCTAGCTGTGGAAGAAATGTGATCTCTCTGCTTCCTGACTCCGAAGGCTGGCCTCATGGTCCTGCTGCAATGCCTTTCCCTCGGTGAAGGACAGTAGCTCAGCAGGAGCACTAAGCCAAAATAAGTCCCTCTCTCTTCTAAGTTGCCTTTTCTCCACTATATTCTATCTCAACAATAGAAAACTAACATACACACTTACACGCGCACACACACACCTTCATTTTAAAGTCTGTTTCTAGGGCCTTCCCTTATCCAAGATGGTGTTATGGGTGGTCCTTAGAAGCAGAAGCAAAAGAGATTTTGGAGTTGTACTTGTTTGTGTGGCTAAGCAAAAAGCACCACTGCAGACAGATGCAATGACAGTAGCTCCTGGGATATGGGAGCAGAAGAGTGTTAAGTGTAGAACACTCAGTGGTACTGTGGGGAGAATACTGTGAAGGGAAAAGAGCAGCATCTGACAAATGAACTGTACAGGAATGTCTTATATTCTTACAGGAACCAAGGATTGGTTGATAGTTGCTTACCAATCGATGCATTGCAGAAGTATAAATGGCTGTGGGGGATTAACCTCAAAGTTAAGGCCAAATGGGAAAAACAGAGGTTTTCATTGGCTCATTTCCTGAGACAAGAGGACAGAAAAACCAGACTTGAAGATCAGGCCCAATCACTCTCCTATCTTTCTTGTAAGTTTTCCCAGAAACAGAGACAAACAAAATCTGGGAAATCTGGCCCAAATGGAGCGAGTGTGTTACGCAGCAAAAAAAGCAGTAAGTAACTGAGACAGGGCACGAGCTGCAGTTCACAGTCTGTTAGGAGTCTCAGTCTCAGGCACAGCAGCGTTCTCAGCTCATGGTCAATGCTGAGGCCCTTCCCTAGGCTGAAAGGCTCTGCTTCACCCAGCTCTTTCCAGGAGACAGTTTAATTCAACAGCTGGACACTATAGGAATATAGGCAAGCAACCAAGAGAGGAAGAAAAGCAAGAACAGAAGTCAAAGAACTCCTTGTTAGATTAAGTATTGAAAGGTAAATGCAGTTGAATGGATATTATCATCTATTCTGCTCTATTTCAGATGTAATTTAACAGGGACACAAAAATGTGTAGATAGTATAGACCAGAGGTTTTCGTAATTGTTATGAAGCATTGGAACTCATTTCATTTTTTGCAAAATATCTGATAAATAAGGTTGTGTGTCCACTCTGCCACCTCATGTAGTATTCACCAAGCATGTCTATGAATTTATCCCCAAATAAACTAGAAACTTACTTAAAACATTATGAATTTTTTTTTGTAAATAGATTGTGATTTTTTTGAGTGTTAACTTGTAGATGTCAATGACACAGTGTGAAAAGAATGGCACGCCTGCGTTTCAGACATGTTCCTTCTGTTTCTGCTTCTTCTCTTCCTCTCCCTTTACACTATCAAATTGGCTCCTAGAGAAAGCTGGAGCAGCCCATTGTTCTAAGGACAATATTTACATAATTCAGTCTAAAAGCTCCATGTGATGAGGATAGGGTGATGTGAATGCTGGTGAACATGGAGAGTAATTTCTTGGGTCCCCTGGACTTGGACTCTGTCCTGTCCACCCAAACTTTCCTTAGTCTCTGCATACCAAAGCCTTACTTAACATCCCCTTAGCAGGATCCTCAGTCCTTTCGAAATCTTGAAATAATTAAATTTGCTTTTACAGATCATCCTGAGTGAAATATCCCAGAAGGAGAAAGACAAACACGGTATATACTCACTTATATAGACCTATAAGATATGATAAACATAATGAAATCTACACACCTAAAAAAGATAATCAAGAGAGCGGACATGGGGTAAGATGATCAATCCTCGTTTAGAAAGACAAATGGGATGCGCATTGAACATATGACAGGAGTCTACTGAGCGCATTTGAAAGACTCTAACTAGCAGTGTTTTCAAAGCAAAAACTCATGACCAAACCTTTGGCAGAGTACAGGGAATCATAAGAAAGAAGGGGAGTTTTATGATGAGGAAAGGATAGGAGCTCCACAAGGACCAAATATATCTGGGCACAGGGTCTTTTCTGAGACTGACATGCAACCAAGGACCATGTATGAATGTAACCTAGAACCTCTGCTCAGATGTAGTCTGTGGTAGCTCAGTAACCAATTGGTTTCCCATAGTGAGGGGAACAAGGACTATTTCTAACAGGAACTCAATGACTGGCTCTTTGGCCTCCCCACCCCCCAAGGGAGGAGCAGTCCTATTAGGCCACAGAGGAGAGCTTTGCAGCCAGTCCTGAAGATACCTGATAAAACAGGATCAGATGAATGGGGAGGAAGTCCCCCCCTATTAGTGGACTTGGCAAGGGGGATGGTGGAGATGAGGGAGGGAGGGAGGGACTGGGAGGGAATGAGGGATCGGGACACGGCTGGGATACAGAGTTAATAAAATGTAACTGATAGGAAAAAAATAAAATTCAAAAAAAATTTGCTTTTGCTATCACCAACTCAAGAGTCTAATGATAAGCCAAGTCTGCTTCCAAGCTCTTCTGTTCATTTTTAGTCATGATCAGGAATCACAGACATTTAGAGAGGTCTTATTAGTTTTTGGTAGCGATAACTTTTCTTGGGAAAATGATGAGCTTGGGGACGGACAGGGTAAATGACTTGTCCACCATGTCAGCAAATGCCAGAACTAGGTAGAAACATAAGTCATTATTCTTTTGCTCAAAAATTTCTAGTTCATCACTTTTGACACTAGCATTCTGAAAGGGTAGCAAGTGCTAAGTGCTCATTCATCTTAAATCCTCCCTTCTATTCTCTTTCATGCACAGCACTAACATAATTGGCCTCATAATTTTACAACCAAGCCCTCATCCTGTTTTCCCATTTCCTCTTTTCTTATTATATTTTTACTTCTAATATTCCTCCTCCCTTTCCTTGTTATAATTATCCCTTTTCATCTGTAATTTGTATTTGTGTCTGTGTTGTTTGTTTATTGTTGTTTTGAGTCAGGGTCTCATGCAACATACATGCATGCATACATACATACATGTGGGGCACATGAACTGTGTGGCAGAGAAACCAGCTTGGAGAAAAAGTGAGGCTGCGATGCATCCAAGCCCAGAAAATTCTCACTCTTGAGTGTGGCTTGCATGTACTTCCACCATCTTCAAGGCAGTCACATGGCCTGGAGACCAAGACATATCCAGCCAGCAGCTGGAATTTCTCTTCATACAAATGAAGCATTCCCAGCCCCAGCCCCAGCCACAGCCCCAGCCCCAGCCACAGCCTCAGCCACAGCCCCAGCCACAGCCATAGCCCCAGCCCCAGCCACAGCCCCAGCCAATGATGTACGTTCACCGAAAACACCTACCCACTCTCCCAAGGTTTATACAGTCCTTATTTCTACCCAATAAAGAGAGCAGTATCACTTGCAAGAACTGTGTCATTGAAAGAGCTGTAACACTGAAAGAATTGTATCAGAGATGCCCCCCCCCAACTGAACTGAGATCCTGCTAACCCACCTGCCTGGCTAAGCTTCACTCTTTTGAGTCCGGCATCTATATGCATTGGTACCTAAGGAAAGATGTGGACCCCAGGTCCCAGAAGGACAGCTGCCCCCCAAGCCCTTTTCTCAGCTCCAGAAGATAATAAAAACATGTTCCTCTTGTACATCCCTATTACTACCCAAGAAAGGAATTGCATCGGATAAATGACCATATCTGTAAAGAAAGCAATACCTCAAAAAACCCTTAAAAACTCCCTTCCAAATCACCCCAATTCTAAGAACCACTGTTAAATTTGATACTGCCTGTCTTGACTATCTCTTAAATGAACTGTTCTGGACTGAACAGTGGCCTCTATCAAGGGCCTCTATCAAGGAGCCCTCACACAATTAGGAGAGCAGCTTCTCCTACAACATACATGTCTGTCCTGCAGTCCTTCAGCACTGTGTTCGCTATAATTAAAGAGCTTAAGGAAATGGAGACTGCTACAAGACTTAAGGGCGATTAATGAAATCATGCAAGTCCAGTCCGGGGCTCTCCCCAAAGGGGCCTGCCCCATGTCTCAGCCATCTTTGCTAGTGTCCCTTTTTTGGCAATAGACATCCAAGACTGCTTTTTTTCTCTTCCTCTCCAACCTCAAGACTGTGAACACTTTGCATTTTCAATACCCCAACCCCATTAATAATAATTCCAGCTGGCCTCGTGCTATGAATGGACTGTTCTTCCTCAGGGAATGGCTAACAGTCCTACCCTCTGCCAGGAGGCCGCAGCCACTGCATTGAACCTTACTTAGACAAAGGACTCAATACACATCATTGCAGGGATGACATCCTGGTATGGGGAGATTCCTCCACTTCCCCCTTCTAATTTAAAGATTAATTAATACCTTCCCTATCCTCTCTAGGATTCAAAATAGCCCCACATTCTTGTCATACCCTTTCTCTCTCTCTCTCTCCAGTATTCAATGGCTACTCAAAAATCACTCCTGCTTTGCTATTAACTTAATAGTATTCCCAAGATAAACTGATAACCATTACCCTAATGAAAACGGGCTTCTGCTCTCCCTCTGTTGCAGTGGCTGCACCTTCCACCCAGCTCTTTACAAAAGAGCCATCACCAGGGCCTCGTCAACATTTACTGATGGACGAAAGGGGAGCCAGCAATAATATACTACTTCCCTGGGGAAGAACCCCCATTATCCAATTCAAAGAGCTGCCCTATCACTTCCCCAAATATAAGGAACTATATATTATCTATTTAGCCACAAAGGAAGCAATAGGTCCTTTACTCCCTTGTCAGACGGTGTACAAGCTGTTAGTTTGCTCCCTGGCTAACAAGATCCTTTGTGAAATTAGATGCCAATCCACTTTCCTCTATACCCAACAGCTTCCCGCCTCTCTACAGGGAGGAGCCATTCCCCTCTCCACGCCCAGCGTGTCAGGTCTCAGTCCCCCGCCATTCCTCATATCTGAGGGAAGTTCCCTCATTGGTCAGATCGCCTCTGCAGGAACTTTCACAGCCTCCATTGAGCAAGCATATCACTTCCATTCACACACACACACACACACACACACACACACACACACACACACACACAAATATACTGAAGCCTGCTTCTTCCACCTCACTATTGCTCCAGGCCAGTTTCCCTGGTTGCATGGTTCATGAACCCCCCCCAACATACACACGCACATACACACATACACACACACACACACACACACACACACACACACACACACAGATGTATATTGAACTCCCCTAACTTTCACCTCTCAAATTCTGTGATTATAAGTCTATGACACCACACTTGGCTTCCATTTGCTTGTCCTCCTTTGTTCAAGACTGAGCACTCAACTGATAAAAGCCTAACAGGCAAAATGAAGTTAAAGTCAACACAACAGGTTATCCTGTCTTGATTGAAAAGAGTTTTAGAAGAAAGGTCATTTACCTCTGTGAGATTATGTAAAATGAGTGGATAAACCACCGAAGACAATGATCTGAGATGGGAATGAGGAAATCTCATTTCATGTTTTTTTTTTTTTCCTTTAGGAAGGAAACAGACTAAGTTGGCTGCATGAAGATCTAACAGCTGACCACGTATAGCATAACTCTTATTTCCATGATGAAAAAAAACTGTGAAAATATAACAGAATTGAAACTAAATTTTCTGTCTGGTTTGAGAAAAGATGGGAGGAAACTTTGATTCTATAGCAGTGAAGAATAGTTTTGATGTAGTCGCATACTTTGAGAAGAACTTCCTTGGTCAACACTGGCTCATAGGGCATTGGACACAGGGACTCTGCATTGCTACCCTGCTCATGGGAGTCTTCATTGCTTATGGAAATAACTTGCTATAGTAAAGACACCTTGGAGACCAAGGGCTGTTTTATTTTGCTGGAGATTTCTTGTTGTTGAACATTACTGGAGAACAAACATCATGTTGGCCCATCTGAATCCTACTGAAGCTGATGATGCCTTAGGTGCTTCCTTACAGAAAGGACCATACGATATTCTGCAGCAGGCCATCACCAGCCATTAGCAGAGCGTGCAGAAATGACTGAAGTCAGCCAGAATTCTCCACCTCATCATTACTGAAGAGAAGGGAAAGACCTATGGTGATCTACTGAATGTGGCTTGAAGACTTGATCAGCTGGCCTAGCTAAAAGAGCCTGACAGGGCACTCGAACTCCACCCTGAAGCAAAGCACCCCTATGTGGGCCTTAGTCTGCCTTTCTGGCTTCTTACATACTTTAATTGTTTCCCACACATGGCTTTACTGCTTATTTATTGAGCTGCCTTCACAATTATGACTTGATTGGTGAATAAAGATCCCCTTAGGAGGATGTGCAGTAATTTGTCAAGCATTCATCTATTGCTGGACATTTAGGGTTTTTCCAATGTTTTGTGGTTATAAATAATGCTGCAAAAAATACCCATTGCTTTTTCTTCCCATTTTTATGTCATTTCTTTAGTGTACATTCCCATGACTGAAATTACTGTTTTAAGTGTAAATATTTCATTTAAACAAATCCAATAGTGAAACATACATTCTGTAGATTTGAAAAAGCAAACTGTGGGTCTGAAAAACTATCAACTGAACGAAGCTAAATCTTTGCATCATTTGCTTTCATGGAAAATGAAGGACAACATTCCACTACAACAACAGAATCCTATGAGTTAACATCAGCCACACAGGCCCTACCAATGGGCTGACAAACAGACTTTAACCCCAGGCCTGTGAAACAGCACAACAGAAATGATCTTGCCCTTGGGTTCAGTACAACATCCAATTGCATTATCGTTTTCCCAGCAAATAGCTCTTGCCGTCTCTAACTGCAGCTGTGTGAAACCAACAGTGTCCACTTGGCAGTGAACTGCATACCAAAGGGTTGCTCAATTATTATGCAGAAATAAAACTTCAATCACTTCTCGTGGCTAAGTAAATGTAAGGTACTTTTCATGTAGCAAAAGGTAAAATAATGCATTCTAAGCAAATTTTGGCTTCAAGTATCAGAATTTTTTTTATCAGAGAGGGTGTTTTGATGGCCTCTACATATAACTGAATTCACAGAATTCTCTCTTCCATTGCTGCCTTCCTATGGTTTTTGGATTCAGGAAGTATTCACCTCAAGGCAAATTCCTTCTTTACTCTCCCATCTCCCAAAGGGAGACATCTTTCACAATAGTTACACTACAGTGATATTTGTTTCACTTCAACAAAAATTTATTGAGTGTGTATGCGGCAAGGCATATGGAATGAATATGGGCTTGAGTATCATGCTGACTTGCTATGTAGCCAAAGAAATTTATGTATTTTTGCTAAATTCCAATGCCTTCATCTAATAAACAAAACAAATAATTTTTTTTTGCAGAGTGAGCTTAAAGCAAAATAATATAGATGAGAAAAATGCCATGTATATAATAGGCAGCCAATAAATGCTAATTATTTTTGTTAGCATCTAAGTCAAATACTGTAATGAAAAGTAAGAATTATTTTTAAGAGTATGCAGAATGACAAGCATAAACATTATTATGATCCCATATAGTTTGTTACAAATACCACAGAAGGAAACCAGAACCTGGAGGAAAGGGCCAATGAAAGAGACTTGTGAATAATGCCTTCCATGTTAGGATGAGATGTTGATACAAACCAAAAACAAGCCTGGATCTGGCTTCCAAGTCCTGGTTTCTGCTAAATAATCTGAGTACCTTGAGGTTTCCAACTGGAAATGAAAAAGTGAGTTAATATTTCATCCTTACAGAGTTGAAAAGTCAGACAATACATATCAGCAATGCTAGCACTCATAAGACAAGGAAAGGAGGACCAGCACAAAGTTTAGGTCATCCTGTATACATGGTGAGTTTAAGGCCAGTCAGGGCTACAGAGTCTGTCAAAAACAAAACAAAACCAATAACCAGACAATGCATGGTACTTTCTTAGTCATCTCACGCTTCTGTCTACCTGTTAGTGCTTTTAATAATAACAATTATGAGTTCAACGATCTTAGAAACTATATGGAGTGAGGAGGATAGGAAAGAGAACTCAGGGAATGGGTTGTGTGTTGAATACATAATGGAAAAGTTGGCAGAGAGCAACTTCAGAAAAGCACCATGAAAAGAATGTGCACCACAGGGTAAGCAAGTGATTTAAATAGAAATAATAGGGACTTTGAGTCCTTGTGGTGTCTTTGGATAGATGCATTTGCATTCTGCTTGAGTTCATGTTCACTTCTTGAAGTTCTTCAAAATGGAAGTAAAGTCACTCTCACTTCACAAATAAATTTAAGAAGTGAATTCTCAGAGTACCATTGGAGTGCTCACTCTATAGTGTTTATGACAGGGGTGTATACCACAGTTTCCATAGTCAAAAGTTGAGTTTAAAGGACTTTCTAATTCGAAACACACAGCTGCACCCTGAAGAGCAGCCTCAGAAGCTGTTAACATCAGAATTCCCACATTGTGTGGAGAGGGCACAAGTGAAGGAGGTGAACTTCCAGGCACTGTTCAGGACTTTAGGATTCCAATGTGATCCTGCACAGCCCATGTGGGTCCAGTGTATTCAGATGAGCACTGATAAGAAGACAATCTCGGTGGAGGATGACAGAGACAGGAGATGGGCAGCTGAAGGCAGAGGAAAAGGAATGGAAGAATGCAGAGGACAAGCTTGCGAGTCTCTGGGGAGCCTCCGTGAGCCATGAGACTCTGCCAGAACCCAAGTTTTAGAATTTCTGACTTTCAGAACAATAACAGAATCCCTTTGTGCTGTAAGCCACTCAGTTTGTGGAACAATGCATATCAGCAGTTGAACACTAACTGAAGGCCCTTCTCTGTCTTTTGCTTTCTCTCATTTTTTTTCCATTCTGTCTTCAACTCACATAAATAAAGATATCTAAATTTTTCTCTTGGAAATTCCTTGGGAATACAATGACTATCATCTAACCAAACATCATAAATCCTATAAATAAGGATTGTTTAGAACATTGAAAATATTAAATTTTCAAAATAAGAAGATTGATTATGGGATTTCCCCTCACCATGGTGTGTGTCTGTTTGCATGTGTCTGTGTTTGTGTGTGTGATGTTTTTTGACCATAATGTCATATTGGTCCATAAATACTCTTGAAAGTTAGATTTGATAGTAGAAAGAACCCAGGTACGGTTTGCGCATTGTTTTGTCTACTTGGTTTTGTGGAGCTTGCACACTAGACTCAGGGGGTCTATGGACTGTCAACTAGTGGCCTCTCAGTTTAAGATTGGAGAAGTTCCCCAGACAGGAAGTAAGATTCCAAATGCAGGGCTCTCCCAATCCTCCCACCCTACAGACGCAGGGTGACTGTTTGCAGTACTTCTGTTGTTGCTGTTTTTCACTGTTCAGTTTGCTTTTTGGTCAGCCTGGAAGGGGAAAAGTCACTAACTTTTCATCACAGTTAAAACTACAAGATACTAGAGGGGAAAACACACACACACGCACACACGCACGCACGCACACACACACACACACACACACACTACAAACTAAGGTACTTAGGAGGATTCCGTAGCCAGACTTTTGTATTTCTGTCCCCTATGACTTCAGCCAGAAAACATTAGAGCCAGTTCCTTCTACTGTGCATGCCTTGCAGGCTAGGGCTGTCTGCGCTTTAATTTGCTGCTCGATTCGCCCCAGGATTTTCAGGTGCTGCATGAGGGGTGAAGTACAGATCATACCTCAGTTCTTGGTTGTCAGCCATTGGATGATGGCCACGGTATTATTAAACCATCAAGCATGCTGGTTCTGAACCACAAAATTTAATTTTCCTTACTGCAGGGACTAATCAACTTCCATGGACTGGAAGACCTAAAGAGACTTTTTATATGCAAAATGCCTCTGCCTTCAGACTACAGTGAACTAATTTTAGTTTTGTCTATCCTTAGGATTGCAAATGGTGATAGAAATTCAACTTGATGTAAAACAGATAAGAAGTGGAACTTAAATGAATACAGCCTGTGACATGAGTGGAAGAATGATGAAAGCTCCATGGTGCTTGGTGACACCTTGGTAAATGTCTAAGGATACTACTATAGGCAGCTCTCCTGTACTTGCTAACAAAATATGTTTCACATAATTTAGCTCCCAGAGAATGTGTCCATTCCTTTATGTTGTCTTTATGATGATTTCCCTTACCTTCAATACATTTTCTTTCTTTCTTTAAATTATTTTATTTATTCAATTTACATCCCAATTGTACCCCCTCCTCTGCTCTTGTTCCCTCCCCCTTTCCCCTAGCTCCCCTCCCCTACTGCTCAGAAAAGGGAAGCCCCCTACCAACCCACTGCAGCACATCAGGACTGATTGAATCGTCTTACTTGCTGACTAGGTGAGGCAGCTCTGCCAGGGGGAAGTGATTGAAAACATGTAACAGAGTCTTTGTTAGAGACAGTCTCCACTCCCCTTAGTAGGGGACCCACATAAAGAGCTGCCCATCGGGTATACATGTGTAGGGGGCCTAGGTCCGGCCCATGCATGGTCCTTGGTTGGTGCTTCAGTCTCCACAAGCATCTTTGGGCCCAGGTTACTTGTCTCTGTTGATCTTCTTGTGGAGTTCATATCTCCTCCAGGCCCTTCTAGTCTTCTCCCATACTTCTTCCAGAAGTCTCTGTATCCCACCCCAAGTTTGGCCATGAGTCTCAGCATGTGTTTCACTCCATTGCTAGGTGTAGCCTCCTGACAGCTATGCTAAATTCCCATCTGTCAGCAAGGCAGATTTTCCTTAATTGTGTCAGAGATTGGCTCTCTCCTTTGATGTGGGTCTCAGGTTAGGGAAGGCTTTGTTCGAATATTCCTTCAGCCTCTGCTCTATTTTTATCCCTGTACTTCTTGTAGGCAGGGTACATTTGGGGTCAAAGTTTTGTGTGTGGGTTGGTCTTCTCTCTCCAGCAGGAGTCCTGTCTGGTTAGAGGATGACTGCTTCAGTCTCCATGACCCCTGCTACCAGTGGTCTCAGCTAGAGTCACCCCTATGCCTCTCAGGAGCCTACTCTGTTGTTTGTCTCCCGCTTGTCTCAGAGATGCCTGCCTGTGGTTTCTCTTCTCTCTGAAAGACCTCTGTCTGCCAACCCTTACTCTCTGATCCCCACCCTTGTTTCTCTCAGCACTTCCTCTCCTGTCCTGTTCTTTCTCTTCAACCACTTCTGCTTTCTATTTTATTTCCCTTTCTTAGTGAGAGTCAAACATCCTCCCTTAGGCCATTTGTTACATAGCTGCTTTGGGTCTGTGAATTGTATGGTTATCCTGTTCTATAAGGCTAATATCCGCTTATAAGTGAGTACATACCCTGTGTGTCTTTCTGAGTCTGGGTTACTTCACTCAGGATGATCTTTCCTAGTTCCATCTATTTGCCTTGTTTTTAATAGCTGAGTAGTACTCCATTGTGCAAATGTACCACTATTTCTGTATCCGTTCTTCAGTTGAGGGAAATCTGTGTTGTTTCCAGATTCTGGCTATTATGAATAAAGCTGCTATGAACATAGTTGAGCAAGTGTCTTATAGTATGGTGTAGCATCTTTTGGGTATATGCCCAGGAGTGATAAAGCTGGAAGTAGAGCTATTTCCAATTGTCTGAGAAACCACCAGATTGATTTCCAAAGTAGTTGTACAAGTTGACACTCGCACTAGCAATGGAGGAGGGTTCCCCTTTCTCCACATCTTCTCTAGCATGTGCTGTCACTTGAGTTTTTAGTCTTAGCCACTCTGATGGGTGTAATATGAAATCTCAGAGTCTTTTTGATTTGCATTTCATTTATGACTAATGATGCTGAACATTTCTTTAAGTGCTTCACAGACATTTGAGATTCCTCTGTTGAGAATTTTCTGTTTAGCTTTATACCTCATTTTTAATTGGATTAATTGGTTTGTTGGTGTTTAATTTCTTGAGTTCTTTATATATTTTGGACATTAGCCCTTTGTCAGACGTAGAGTTGGTGAATATCTTTTCCCAATCTGTAGGCTGCCATTTGTTCTATTTGACAATGTCTTTTGCCATGCAGAAGATTTTCAGTTTTGTGAAGTTCCATTTATTAATTGTTGATCTTAGAGCCTGAGCTGTTCAGGAAGTTGTTTCCTGTGCCAGTGAGTTCAAGCCTGATTCCCAGTTTCTCTTTTAAAAGACTTAGTGTTTCTGGTATTATGTTTAGGTCTTTTATCCACTTGGACGTGAGTTTTGTGCAGGGTAACAAATATAGATCTATTTACATTTTCTACATGTAGGCATCCAATTAGAATAGCACCATTTATTTAAGATGCTTTCTTTTTTTCCCCATTGTATAGTTTTGGCTTCTTAGTCAAAAATCAAGGGTCTGTAGTTGTGTGGGTTTCTGGGTCTTTGAATTTGATTCCATTGATCAACCAGTATGTTTCTATGCACATACTATGGGTTTTTTTGTTTGTTTGTTTGTTTTGTTTTGTTTTTTGTTTTTACTATTACTGTGTAGTATAGCTTGAAGTCAATAATGGAAATACCTTTACAAGTTCTCTTATTGTACAAGATTGTTTTAGCAATTCTGGAATTTTTGTTTTTCCATATGAAGTTGAAAATTGTTCTTTCAAGGTCTGTAAAGAATTGTGTTGGCATTTTGATGGGAATTGCATTGAATCTATAGATTGCTTTTGGTAAGATGGCCATTTTTACTATGCTAATCGTACTGATCCATGAGCATGAAAGTTCTTTCCATCTTCTGCTATCTTCTTCAATTTCTCCTTTCTTTGTATCCATTTCTTTTGGTATTTTATGAACTGCCTCACTGTTCCTGTCTCACTTATAGCCTTAAATTAGGCTTTAAAACCAGTGGCATTGAAAGAAGGAAAAAGAATTTGCCTCTGGGACTAGTCCTGGTTTATCCCAGATCTCTGTTTACAGGGCACCATAGTCTCAAATGTGTGGCATCATTGTTTTGTTTTGTTTTTTTCCTCAGATACTTTAACTTTTATTAAACCAATCAAAACACTTGTACAGTGCCTTGTTGGAGGATTGCCTCACAACTGAACCATCATTTCTGGTGAGGAAGAAACTATGACTTCAGATACATAGCTTAAGTTTGGCCATGCACCATCATAAACATCCAGGGACTGAAAGCTCAGCCTGGGGACTCCTGCCCAACCTCCTTATTTACGGTACTTCTTCAATTCATTAACCACCTCTTGAGGGTCAGGAAATTTGAGCTTTCGTAGAGGACCCTTCTTATTACCAGTCCAGACCTCAGCAAGGCTACCGTCCAGAGGTAGCAGCGTCACCTAGCAGCTGCCGCTCCGGGTCTTGGCCAGGGTCATCTGCAGGGGTAGCTCTGCGGCCTCCAGCTGCAGGGTCTGGCTCAGGGTAGCAGCGCAAGCGTCAGCTCCTGCAGTGCTGGATGAGCAGGGCCAGTTTCCCCGCGCTTGTCCTCTGCCCCAGGCCGGTGTGGCCCTGGCCTTACCGGTCACAGGTGTCCCAGCCAAGGTGGGATGCAGCGTTGGCCAAAGAAGGGGGCCACGCAACCCAAGGCACAAATCCCGAAGTCCGGAACCCGCATCATTGGTTTTTAAGTGTCTGTTATGAACTACCAAAGCCTTCTAAATGATTACAAATATCTTATTAAACAAAGTTTTTATTGATAAAAACGAAAGTACATTTCCAAGCCTTTTATTATTATCTCATTAAAATTTTAAATTTAAGTTTTAATTGAAAAAGTTAGTTATAAATATGGAACGCTTTCCAAAAATTGTCACCTTTGCTCAGCAGCCAAGCCAATATTGTCTGACATTATTCCATTTTTAACGTTCATGCCACCACCTGCATATCTGACTGTTTGTTACCTTTAAACTTATTCAAAATAAGGCAGAGCCCAAAAGCAGGAAAGAAAATGCTGGCGTTTGACTACCAAAAGCCAGCTAGCAAAGCAAGGGGATCCCACATGGCATTGATTGTTCTTGGGCTGATGCAATCAACGTGGAATAATAAGGTGGAATGGGCCGTCTCTTGAGGTGGAAAAACTTTTGATTATGTGGATTACACCATCAGAAGCAGCAAATCCACGTGGCCAGAAGCCAAGCGACAATTGCAGGAAGGGTGCTGTATCGCTAGATACTCAAGGATGAGCTCATGGCGACATCAAAGGAAGGAGTTTCAAGCAGGGCACAGGATTGATTTGATTGCTTTGGGACGCAAATTATTTGGCATAACACCAGAAATTTGGGGTAAATTCCAAGTACTTAGATGGGTGACCCAAGGCTTAGGGCTGCTTAATTTGCAACTATCATTAAAGAAACAATTAAGACGTGAGTGAAGTGGACAGCCAGCAGTGTGTAGCAGGGGCCTCCTGGGAAGTACAGGGCTTGGGGGGTTGGCTGGAAGACTAAAGACAAATTTTGATAATTTCTATAGAAACATATAATCAAGATTCTGCACAGCCAACTTTAAAATGAACTTTTCAAAATGATCTGTATTTAGCAATGTCCAACTTATACATGAGAAGAAGAAAAAAAAAGCTAAAATCTTAGTTAATGCAAATGTGTTTTCTCCCATTGGAGTGGGAAAGCTGATTATAACTGCAGAATGAAATGCCTATTTGGAAGACCATCTTCTGAGCTTTGAAAAACTCGCACAAAGAGTCTCTGTATTTACCTAAAAGGCTTGATGGTAAGAATTGAAATGGCATTAGGAAGGACCTTAGTGCATTTGTATTTTAGTGGGAAAGATACTAATGTGTATTTTCCTGACACCATTCCACCTTTCTTCCTCACTTGGATAAAACTACAGTTTTGTTGGGTAGAGATGTGCAGAGTTCTAGGAAGTGTTCTCTGATTATTGAAAGTAAATCAAATGTAACCCTTTTCCCTCTGTCAGTTATTTAGGTAGGCAGGAGCACAACAGCCTGTTCTGACAAATGGGACAAAAGGAGAATTGTAAAGTCAGTCTTTTATATTTTTCTGTTATAATCCCAACTCCCCTGTTTGGGTTGGGGGTCCCTAAAGTTGATGCACACATTGGCAGCTATTGTGAGATCTCAGGAGGAGAGCACAGCATCTCACTGGAGACCTTCAGAGTAGATCCTTGGATGAGAAAGGCCTTTATCAGCATCATTAGGCTCCACACACAACCCAGGAAATAATTTATTCTGGATTGCTTTTTCTGGGAGTTAGGAAATGAATATGTTTAAGTTTTGAGACAGCGCAACACTGCAGGTTGAGAAGTGCCATGGTCATCTGTGAGTAGGCCAACATGGCTTGCTCATCCTTACAGTCAGAGTGAAGAGGGCCCTTGACTTTATGTCAGCCCTCTCTTCTCTCTTACTTTTCCCTTTCTTCTCTCCTCCCCTTAGAATACAAAAACAGAACAGAATGGAATCAAAGATGTTTTATACATAAACAATATATATGCTGTTTTATATGTGTATATATGTATAGATATACATACATGAATATCTATCTATCTATCTATCTATCTATCTATCTATCTATCTATCTATCTATC